>NC_041385.1:520833059-521033985 GCF_002162155.2 Triticum dicoccoides
GCACCAGTGGTGCGCCATTAGTATACCAGATACTAATGGCGCACCACTGGTGCGCCATTAGTAAAAATTACTAATGGCGTGCTGTTAGTGGCGCACCACAGATGCGCCATTAATGGCCATAATAGGTGCGCCATTAGTAGAGGTTTTTCTAGTAGTGGGGCATCGAAGCCGCCAACGGGGACGAAAAGGTTATGGCGAACTGGTTTCCCATGGCACTCAAGGACGGCGCCCGCACCTGGCTTATGAACCTGCCTCCTAGCACGATCTCCTCCTGGGACGAGATGCGCACTCGCTTCATCGCCAACTTCCAGGGCACTCGCGACCGTCCATCGGCCGTGGGTGACTTGCACCGCGTCAAGCAGCAGCCCGGCGAGACCTTGCAGAAGTACATCCAACGCTTTAACAATGCTCACCTCAAGATTCCCAGGGTAACTGAGGAGGCCATCATCTTGGCATTCTCTAATGGCGTCCGCGACGTTAAGATGACGGAGGAGTTGGCGATCCACGAAGATCTGTGTACGTCTCTAGAGCTATTCAACCTGGCGACCAAGTGCGCAATGGCTGAGCAGGGGCGCCTCTCCCTTCTTGAGCTCCCGGCGGCAAATCCAGAAGAGAAGAAAGCCAAGGCCAAGGATGTGAAGCGCAAGGGAGCAGCTATGCTCGCAGCAGAGCCGGACATGAAGTGCGGCAGGGAACAGCCGGAGTCATCCAAGGGCAGCCGGTACTGTGTGTACCACAACCTCCATACCCACAACACCAATGAATGCCAAGAGCTCAGGGCCGTGCGAGAAGGCCGTGTCGGTCGATGCCCCGAGCGCAACGATCGGGGCTACGGTCGAGGCGGAGCAAGAGGTGGAGGACGATGGGATGACCGTGGCCCTCGCCAAGGGTGGCGTGACCGGCCTCGCGAGGACCGCTGGCAGGACCAGCCTCGCGAGGGGCTTGGAGGGATCAGCCTCGTGAGGATCGCCCGCAAGGCAACGCAGGGCTTCCTCCTCTGCCACCACCACCAAGAAGGAATGAAGACCATCATCAGGACGAGGGGGTTGGGGGCTTCCAGGAGCCGCGTGCAATCGCTTGCATCTTGGGCGGCGCTCAGGCCCTAGCCTCTCAGCGCATCTTCAAGCAGTTTGCTCGCGAGGTGAATGTAGTCCTTCCCAAGCTTGAGGCCACGCGCCCTCTCAGGTGGTCTGCATGTGCCATCACGTTCAGCTCAGCGGATCAGCTCAAGTGCACGGTAACGGCCGGTGTCCTCCCGATGCTCTGCTCCCCAGTCATCAGCAATGTGCAAGTTATCAGGACCCTCATCGACGGCGGAGCAGGGCTCAACGTCCTATCCGTCGAGACGTTCAACAATCTTCAAGTGCCATATGATCAGCTTCAACCAACCAGGCCCTTCTTGGGAGTCACTGATGGTTCCACTGTCCCGATAGGGCAGGTCCGCCTCCCTTTCACCTTTGGACATCGCAAGAACTACCGTACCGAGCTCATTGACTTCGACGTCGCCCACATTCGCCTACCGTACAATGCCATCCTCGGGTATCCAGCCCTGGCCAAGTTCATGGCAGTGACTCACCATGGCTACAACATCCTCAAGATGCCAGGAAGTGGCGGAGTCATCACGGTCCCCTGTGAAGAGAAGGATGCGGTGTGCTCTCTCGAGCGCGCCTTCCAAGCCGCGTCAATCGAGGACCCAGACACCAAGAGTGGAAACCTTCCTGAAGCAACTCCCAAGAAGAAGAAGACGTCACCTGGCCCAAGGCCTCAGGAGGCAGGCACCTCTGGAGGCGCCACATCCGGACATGCGCCCATCCAAGGGGCGCCACCCTCTGTCGCATAGGGAGGTGCGCCCGGCGCCCTCCTCGGGCAAGGCTCGGGGGCTCTCTCTTGAGGAGCCACTGACTTTGCCAAGATTACAAGGGAGGCGCTCGGGCACCACTTGGAGGTGTGCTTCGCGGCACGTCTCCCTCCGGAAGGCGTAAAGCAAGGAGGGCCCAACCCTCAGGAGTTCATCACCAAGGTCGCTCAGGAGTTGCAGGAATCGAGAGTCATGCGCGCCAACCGCCGCCTGCCCGGCGTAGCTCCCCATCCAGGCAAGGATGGCGGGCTGCGTGTCTGCATCGACTACCCAGGGCTCAATTGAGTCGCGTCTCTGGAGCGCTTCTGGCCTTCGCGCATGGGGCATTGCGCGGGTCCACCGCACAGCTATGTTCGCATGCCTTTCGGCCTGCCAAATGCGGCTGCAGCCCACCAGCACCTGATGAGATGCATTCTGGAAGCTCAGGTGGCCAAGCATCGCGTGCTCCTGGAGGAAATGGAGGTGGACCTCGCCGAGCCACCCGGACCTCATGAGCCTCCCGAGGCTAGGAGCTCCTAGGGCTCGTGAGGATTGGCTTCTTCACCATGCACCGTCAGCTACTCCAACACTCGCTCTACAATGGTATCAGGTGACTTCTTTCAAGTGTCGTTTCAGCTGGGAGCGCCCTGAGGGCTGCATCATTCCCAGGTCGCGTGGGTCTGTCCTTGCGGCATGTATCCGTTTTGCTTATGTCTTCAGCTTACCTTGTTGGGAGCGCCCCTCGGGCTGCATCATCCCCAAGCCGCTCGGGCCTGACCCAGTGGCGTTTGCCTTTCTCTGCATCTATCTAAGTTGATTTGCTTCTTCATGCTCAACCTGCTTATGATTATCGTCCGCTGTCTACCGCGGGCCTCTCCTCTCTCATGCGAAGCGCTTGCACGTTAAAAGGGGGGCGCGTGAGCATCGCGACTCAGGAGCTCTTACTGGCTCTCCAGCCCTCACCCCTTGGCCTTGTCCATGGCATCGCGACCTGGCATACCAGCGGCGGCCGAGCTTGCTCGAGGGCCGGGACCTGAGGACGTAGAGCATTTGCATTCTAACCACCTTGCAGGAATGTACCACCGACAAAGGCCCAGAGCCAGGCGCAACCCGCCTCGAGGTAGGGCCCCGTGAGTCCCGCGCTGGCTCACTGGTGCCTAGATACACCTCTCATAGCCCCGGGGGCTCCTCCCGGAGGGGAGTCCCCCTACCACGTACCAGTGGAAGCACCATCCCCCGTGCTGGCTGATGACACTGCCGAGGAGCGGCTATGCCCGTACACATACGGAAGAGCTATGCTCCGCGCTGGTGATAAACAACTGAGGGCAGCCCACGGCTGTATCAACCTCAGGGAGCCGAGAGCTTAGTGTCTGGCCTCATCGCAAAGCCTCCCCCCGGGAGCGCCGCGCGAGGGGGCTGGGCACGGGGCTGCGCCCGGGCCACGCCTGAGCACACGCCACCCAGATAGGTCCCTCGAACCTGGTCGTCGCACACCCCTCCCCGAGCGGAGCCAAGGTATGAAGACCCGTTTGCACGTCAAGGGGGACTCCTGAGCATCACAACTCAGGAGCCTAACTGGTCAAGTAGCCCCTCACTCCTTAGTTCCGAAAGGCTAACGGCGGTTGAGGTATGCGCGGGGCCGGCCCCTACCGACGTAGAACGACAGATCCTCTCTTCCACCCCCTCCTTATTTACCGTTTGCGCGTCAAGGGGGACTCCTGAGCATCGCGACTCAGGAGCCTAACTTGCCACATAGCCCCTCACTCCTTAGTCCCGTCCTGGTGATCCGGTCGGGGCTAACGGTGGCTGAGGTATGCGCGGGGCTGGGCCCTGCCGACGTAGAACACAAGCAAATAGCAAGGAAATCGCAAAATCTAGCAAATCTAGAAGCAAATATTACAGACCATAGATTGTCCTCACAATACCAGACACAAATTTAAACGCCTCCACGAGGCATGGTGCATGTTGCAGGAATCAAAGCAAGGAAAAGGCCGCGAGAAGATCACCCCTGGGCCGCGCCACCGCTCGTGGTGGAGTCGCGCTTGTCAGCCCCACCCCCTGGAACTGCGGAGCCGGCAGCGCCTCGCTTGGGCGCGGTGTTGAAGGCACGGAACTTTGACAGCAAGGCCTCTGCTCGACCCTTGACGGCTTCGGCAGTAGCGGCGGAGCGCTTAGCATCCACGGGCTCCAGCAGGTCGTCGAGGTTGGCGTAGGGGTTGCGGAGGTAGACGTGGCTGAGGATCCGCGTCAGCGCTGCGGAGGAAAGGACGCGAGCCTCGACTTCAACCATGGGGCCGATGCCAATCACAACTTCCTCAAGCGCCTCGACAAGGAAGGGAACCAGCTTAGCGGGGCCTTCCTTGGCTCCAGCTAGCGGCTTCTCCAGGCCCCCGTCATACAGCGTTTTCAGCGCTATACGGGCCCTCTCCTCATAGCGCGCGAAGGCCGCGCGGTCTTCGGCCAAGACCTTCGCCTCGGCATCCAGTTCGACCCTCTCCGTCTTCAGCGCCTGCTCCAGCATCTTCAGCCGGTCGCGGTCGGCTGAGAGTTCAGCATCGCGGTCCTTGACATCAGCCTCCTGAGCCTTCATCTCCTCCTCCTTCACCTGGCGGCCGTGAACCTCTTTGGCGAGCGCATCATGCAGCCCTTGCAGCTCACCCTCCAGCGTCTCACAGCGGCCCTTGACAGATGAGGCATCCTTCAACGCCGCGTCGCGAGCGGACATGGCCTGGGAGGTGGCTTGCTTCTCCTCCTCGGA
Source organism: Triticum dicoccoides (assembly GCF_002162155.2). NCBI lineage: Eukaryota > Viridiplantae > Streptophyta > Magnoliopsida > Poales > Poaceae > Triticum > Triticum dicoccoides. The sequence continues at coordinate 520,837,655 of NC_041385.1, forward strand.
AGCCGTCACGGCCTGGCTCAGCGCCGCTCGAACGGAGGCGTCGGAGCGGACCCAGCTGGAGACCAACTCCAGGCGCCCGGACACCAGGCGGGGGTCTGCGCTCCGGAGATCCTCCCGCAGCCGACTCAGCTCGTCGGCGGCACGGTCCAAGGCAACAGAAGAAGCAGAGGAGACGGGAACCAGCGGAGTAGGAGGAGAAGACGGTAGTGTGATCACGACTTGGGAGGTAGGGATCTCCTGTGCCCTGGCAACCTCGGCGACAGCATCAAGCGCGGGCGCCTCTAGAGTCAACGAGGCCACGGGGGCAGACTCCTCGCCGGAGCGTCCCTGCTGGCCTCGCGAGGATGATCGGGCGGGGGACGTTCGGGCCCCATTGCCTCCCTTCCCCGCGAGTGAAGACGCGGCCACGACTGACGAGCCTGTTCCAGGAGGGGTCGCTGCGTCTCCCTTCAGCCTCTTCGCCGCAGGTAGCATCCTGCCCAATGGAAGATGTCAGGCCTCGGCGATGAAAAGACAGGAGCAAGGCAAAGTTCGAGTACTTACTGGTTGACTGCCGCGGGATCCCATGGACTCCGGCCAAGCTTGAAGCCCGATAGCCTTTTGCGGGGCTCAGCCTCGCGAGGCCAAGCCGCAGAGGAAGGCGCACCTGAAGGGCTGGAGCTGACTTCGGCCGATGTGAGGGCTGGGGTAGACCCTCGGGAGATCAGCCCGGACCTGTCCTTCCTCGGGATCAGGGGCGCGTCTGTTGGAAATATGCCCTAGAGGCAATAATAAAAGCATTATTATTATATTTCCTTGTTCATGATAATTGTCTTTTATTCATGCTATAATTGTATTATCCGGAAACCGTAATACACGTGTGAATACATAGACCACAATACGTCCCTAGTAAGCCTCTAGTTGACTAGCTCGTTTGTCAACAGATAGTCATGGTTTCCTGATTATGGACATTAGATGTCGTTGACAACGGGATCACATCATTAGGAGAATGATGTGATGGACAAGACCCATTCCTAAGCATAGCACAAGATCGTGTAGTTCGTTTTGCTAGAGCTTTTCCAATGTTAAGTATCTCTTCCTTAGACCATGAGATCGTGTAACTCCCGGATACCGTAGGAGTGCTTTGGGTGTACCAAACGTCACAACGTAACTGGGTGACTATAAAGGTGCACTACAGGTATCTCCGAAAGTGTCTGTTGGGTTGACACGGATCGAGACTGGGATTTGTCACTCCGTGTTACGGAGAGGTATCACTGGGCCCACTCAGTAGTGCATCATCATAATGAGCTCAAAGTGACCACGTGTCTGGTCACGGGATCATGCATTACGGTACGAGTAAAGTGACTTGCCGGCAACGAGACTGAACAAGGTATTGGGATACCGACGATCGAGTCTCGGGCAAGTAACATACCGTCTAACAAAGGGAATAGTATACGGGGTTGCTTGAATCCTCGACATCGTGGTTCATCCGATGAGATCATCGAGGAGTATGTGGGAGCCAACATGGGTATCCAGATCCCGCTGTTGGTTATTGACCGGAGAGCCGTCTCGGTCATGTCTGCATGTCTCCCGAACCCGTAGGGTCTACACACTTAAGGTTCGGTGACGCTAGGGTTGTATGAATATGAGTATGCAGCAAACTGAATGTTGTTCAGAGTCCCGGATGAGGTCCCGGACGTCACGAGGAGTTCCGGAATGGTCCGGAGGTAAAGAAAACTATATAGGAAGTGCTGTTTCAGCCATCGGGAAAGTTTCGGGGTCACCCAGTATTGTACCGGGACCACCGGAAGGGTCCCGGGGGTCCACCGGGTGGGGCCACCTATCCCAGAGGGCCCCGTGGGCTGAAGTGGGAGGGGAACCAGCCCCTAGTGGGCTGGTGCGCCCCCCCTTGGGCCCCCGCCCCTGCGCCTAGGGTTGGAAACCCTAGGTGGGGGGGGGGCGCATCACTTGCCTTGGGGGCACTCCACCCCCCTTGGCCGCCGCCCCCCTTGGGAGATTGATCGCCCAGGGCCGGCGCCCCCCCTGGGGGCCTATATAAAGGAGGGCAAGGGGGAGGGCAGCCGCACCCTGTGTCTTGGCGCCTCCCTCCCCCTGCTACACCTCGTCCTCCTCCCGCAGCAGCTTGGCGAAGCCCTGCCGGAGTTCTGCTGCATCCACCACCACGCCGTCGTGCTGCTGGATCGTCATCAACCTCTCCTTCCCCCTTGCTGGATCAAGACGGAGGAGACGTCACGCTGACCGTACGTGTGTTGAACGCGGAGGTGCCGTTCGTTCGGCGCTAGGATCTCCGGTGATAGGATCACGACATGAACGACTACCTCAACCCCGTTCTTTTGAACGCTTCCGCTCGCGATCTACAAAGTGGTATGTAGATGCATCTCTCCTTTCACTCATTTCTTAGATGAACTCATAGATGGATCTTGGTGAAATCGTAGAATTTTTTTATTTTCTGCAACGTTCCCCAACAGTGGCATCATGAGCTAGGTCTATGCGTAGTTCTCTATTGCACGAGTAGAACACAAATTTGTTGTGGGCATAGATCTTGTCAACTTGCTTGCCGCTACTAGTCTTTTCTTGCTTCAGCGGTATTGTGGGATGAAGCGGCCCGGACCGACCTTACACGTACGCTTACGTGAGACAGGTTCCACCGACTGACATGCACTAGTTGCATAAGGTGGCTAGCGGGTGTCTGTCTCTCCTACTTTAGTTGGAGCGGATTAGATGAAAAGGGTACTTATGAAGGGTAAATAGAAGTTGACAAAATCACGTTGTGGTTATTCGTAGGTAAGAAAACGTTCTTGCTAGAACCCAATTGCAGCCACGTAAAAGATGCAACAACAATTAGAGGACGTCTAACTTCTTTTTGCAGCAATTGTCATGTGATGTGATATGGCCAGAAGTTGTGATGAATGATGAATGATATATTGTGATGTATGAGATCATGTTCTTGTAATAGGAATCACGACTTGCATGTCGATGAGTATGACAACCGGTAGGAGCCATAGGAGTTGTCTTTATTTTTGTATGACCTGTGTGTCATTGAAGAACGCCATGTAAATTACTTTACTTTATTGCTAAACGCGTTAGCCATAGAAGTAGAAGTAGTCGTTGGCGTGACAACTTCATGAAGACACAATGATGGAGATCATGATGATGGAGATCATGGTGTCATGCCGGTGACGAAGATGATCATGGAGCCCCGAAGATGGAGATCGAAGGAGCTATATGATATTGGCCATATCATGTCACTACTATATAATTGCATGTGATGTTTATTATGTTTTATGCATCTTGTTTACTTAGAACGGCGGTAGTAAATAAGATGATCCCTTATAATAATTTCAAGAAAGTGTTCCCCCTAACTATGCACCGTTGCTAAAGTTCGTCGTTTCGAAGCACCACGTGATGACCGGGTGTGATAGATCCTTACGTTCACATACAACGGGTGTAAGACAGATTTACACATGCAGAACACTTAGGGTTAACTTGACGAGCCTAGCATGTACAGACATGGCCTCAGAACACAGAGACCGAAAGGTCGAACATGAGTCGTATGGAAGATACGATCAACATGGAGATGTTCATCGATGATGACTAGTCCGTCTCACGTGATGATCGGACACGGCCTAGTCGACTCGGATCGTGTAACACTTAGATGACTAGAGGGATGTCTAATCTGAGTGGGAGTTCATTAAATAATTTGATTAGATGAACTTAATTATCATGAACTTAGTCTAAAACTTTTGCAAAATATGTCTTGTAGATCAAATGGCCAACGCTCATGTCAACATGAACTTCAACGCGTTCCTAGAGAAAACCAAGCTGAAAGATGATGGCAGCAACTATTCGGACTGGGTCCGGAACCTGAGGATCATCCTCATAGCAGCCAAGAAAGATTATGTCCTAGATGCACCGCTAGGTGAAGCACCCATCCCAGAGAACCAAGACGTTATGAACCTTGGCAATCACGTGCTGATGATTACTCCCTCGTTCAGTGCGGCATGCTTTATAGCTTAGAACTGGGGCTCCAAAAGCGTTTTGAGAAGCACGGAGCATATGAGATGTTCGAGGAGCTGAAAATGGTTTTCCAAGATCATGCCCGGGTCGAGAGATATGAAGTCTCCGACAAGTTCTATAGTTGTAAGATGGAGGAAAACAGTTTTGTCAGTGAGCACATACTCAAAATGTCTAGGTTGCACAACTGCCTGTCCCAGTTGGAGATCAACCTCCCGGAAGAGGCGGTCATTGACAGAATCCTTCAATCGCTCCCACCGAGCTACAAGAGCTTTGTGTTGAACTACAGTATGCAGGGGATGGTGAAGACCATTCCTGAAGTATTCTCAATGCTGAAGTCAGCAGAGGTTGAAATCAAGAAAGAACATCAAGTGTTGATGGTCAATAAGACCACTAAGTTCAAGAAGGGCAAGGGTAAGAAGAACTTCAAGAAGGACGGCAAAGATGTTGCCGCGCCCGGTAAGCCAGTTGCCGGGAAGAAGTCAAAGAATGGACCCAAGCCTGAGACTGAGTGCTTTTATTGCAAGGGGAAGGGTCACTGGAAGCGGAACTGCCCCAAATACTTAGCGGACAAGAAGGCCGGCAACACCAAAGGTATATTTGATATACATGTAATTGATGTGTACCTTACCAGTACTCGTAGTAACTCCTGGGTATTTGATACCGGTGCCGTTGCTCACATTTGTAACTCACAGCAGGAGCTGCGGAATAAGCGGAGACTAGCGAAGGACGAGGTGACGATGCGCGTCGGGAATGGTTCCAAGGTCAATGTGATCGCCGTCGGCACGCTACCTCTCCATTTACCTACGGGATTAGTTTTAAACCTCAATAATTGTTATTTAGTACCAAGTTTGAGCATGAACATTGTATCTGGATCTCGTTTGATACGAGATAGCTACTCATTTAAATCCGAGAATAATGGTTGTTCTATTTATATGAGAGATATGTTTTATGGTCATGCCCCGATGGTCAATGGTTGATTCTTAATGAATCTCGAACGTAATGTTACACATATTCATAGCGTGAATACCAAAAGATGTAAAGTTGATAACGATAGTCCCACATACTTGTGGCACTGCCGCCTTGGTCACATTGGTGTCAAGCGCATGAAGAAGCTCCATGCTGATGGACTTTTAGAGTCTCTCGATTATGAATCATTTGACACATGCGAACCATGCCTCATGGGCAAAATGACCAAGACTCCATTCTCCGGAACAATGGAGCGAGCAACCAACTTGTTGGAAATCATACATACCGATGTGTGCGGTCCAATGAGCGTTGAGGCTCGCGGAGGATATCGTTATGTTCTCACTCTCACTGATGACTTGAGTAGATATGGGTATGTCTACTTGATGAAACACAAGTCTGAGACCTTTGAAAAGTTCAAGGAATTTCAGAATGAAGTAGAGAATCAACGTGACCAAAAGATAAAATTCTTACAATCGGATCATGGAGGAGAATATTTGAGTCACGAATTTGGTACACACTTAAGAAAATGTGGAATCGTTTCACAACTCACGCCGCCTGGAACACCTCAGCGTAACGGTGTGTCCGAACATTGTAATCGCACTGTATTGGATATGGTGCGATCTATGATGTCTCTTACCGATTTACCGCTATCATTTTGGGGATACGCTCTAGAGATAGCTACATTCACTTTAAATAGGGCACCGTCTAAATCCGTTGAGACGACACCATATGAATTATTGTTTGGGAAGAAACCTAAGCTGTCGTTTCTAAAAGTTTAGGGATGCGATGCTTATGTCAAGAAACTTCAACCTGAAAAGCTCGAACCCAAGTCAGAAAAATGCGTCTTCATAGGATACCCTAAGGAAACCATTGGGTATACCTTCTACTTAAGATCCGAGGGCAAGATCTTTGTTGCCAATAACGGATCCTTTCTGGAAAAAGAGTTTCTCTCGAAAGGAGTAAGTGGGAGGAAAGTAGAACTCGATGAAGTACTGCCTCTTGAACCGGAAAGTAGTGCAGCTCAGGAAAACGTTCCTGTGGTGCCTACACCGACTGGAGAGAAAATTAATGATGATGATCAAGGTACTTCTGATCAAGTTGCTACTGAACTTCGTAGGTCCACAAGGACACGTTCCACACCAGAGTGGTATGGCAACGCTGTCCTGGAAATCATGCTGTTAGACAATGGAGAACCTTTGAACTATGAAGAAGCGATGGCGGGCCCAGATTCCAACAAATGGCTAGAAGCCATGCAATCCGAGATAGAATCCATGTATGAAAACAAAGTATGGACTTTGACTGACTTGCCCGATGATCGGCGAGCGATAGAAAACAAATGGATCTTTAAGAAGAAGACGGACGCGGATGGTAATGTCACCATCTATAAAGCTTGACTTGTCGCTAAGGGTTATCGACAAGTTCAAGGGATTGACTACGATGAGACTTTCTCTCCCGTAGCGAAGCTTAAGTCCGTCCGAATCATGTTAGCAATTGCCGCATACTATGATTATGAGATATGGCAGATGGACGTCAAAACGACATTCCTTAACGGGCATCTTAAGGAAGAACTGTATATGATGCAGCCGAAGGGTTTTGTCGACCATTTATGGGCTGGTGCAAGCATCTCGGAGTTGGAACATTCGCTTTGATGAGATGATCAAAGCGTTTGGGTTTATGCAGACTTATGGAGAAGCCTGCGTTTACAAGAAAGTGAGTGGGAGCTCTGTAGCATTTCTCATATTATATGTAGATGACATACTTTTGATGGGAAATGATATAGAATTCTTGGACAGCATTAAGGCCTACTTGAATAAGTGTTTTTCAATGAAGGACCTTGGAGAAGCTGCTTACATATTAGGCATCAAGATCTATAGGGATAGATCGAGACGCCTCATAGGTCTTTCACAAAGCACATACCTTGATAAGATTTTGAAGAAGTTCAAAATGGATCAGTCCAAGAAAGGGTTCTTGCATGTACTGCAAGGTGTGAGATTGAGCTCGGCTCAATGCCCGACCACGGCAAAAGATAAAGAAGAGATGAGCGTCATCCCCTATGCCTCAGCCATAGGATCTATAATGTATGCCATGCTGTGTACCAGACCTGATGTAAACCTTGCCGTAAGTTTGGTAGGTAGGTACCAAAGTAGTCCCGACAAGGAACACTAGACAGCGGTCAAGAATATCCTGAAGTACCTGAAAAGGACAAAGGACATGTTTCTCGTTTATGGAGGTGATGAAGAGCTCGTCGTAAAGGGTTACGTCGACGCTAGCTTCGACACAGATCTGGATAACTCTAAGTCACAAACCGGATATATGTATATGTTGAATGGTGGAGCAGTAAGCTAGTGCAGCTGCAAGAAGAGCGTCGTGGCGGGATCTACATGTGAAGTGGAGTACATGGCAGCCTCGGAGGCAGCGCATGAAGCAATTTGGGTGAAGGAGTTCATCACCGACCTAGGAGTCATACCCAATGCGTCGGGGCCGATCAAACTCTTCTGTGACAACACTGGAGCTATTGCCCTTGCCAAGGAGGCCAGGTTTCACAATAAGACCAGGCACATCAAGCGTCGCTTCAACTCCATCCGTGAAAATATTCAAGATGGAGACATAGATATTTGCAAAGTACATACGGATCTGAATGTCGCAGATCCGTTGACTAAACCTCTCTCGCGAGCAAAACATGATCAACACCAGAACTCTATGGGTGTTCGATTCATCACAATGTAACTAGATTACTCTAGTGCAAGTGGGAGACTGTTGGAAATATGCCCTAGAGGCAATAATAAAAGCATTATTATTATATTTCCTTGTTCATGATAATTGTCTTTTATTCATGCTATAATTGTATTATCCGGAAATCGTAATACACGTGTGAATACATAGACCACAATACGTCCTAGTAAGCCTCTAGTTGACTAGCTCGTTGGTCAACAGATAGTCATGGTTTCCTGACTATGGACATTAGATGTCGTTGACAATGGGATCACATCATTAGGAGAATGATGTGATGGACAAGACCCATTCCTAAGCATAACACAAGATCGTGTAGTTCGTTTTGCTAGAGCTTTTCCAATGTCAAGTATCTCTTCCTTAGACCATGAATCGTGTAACTCCCGGATACCGTAGGAGTGCTTTGGGTGTACCAAACGTCACAACGTAACTGGGTGACTATAAAGGTGCACTACAGGTATCTCCGAAAGTGTCTGTTGGGTTGACACGGATCGAGACTGGGATTTGTCACTCCATGTTATGGAGAGGTATCACTGGGCCCACTCAGTAGTGCATCATCATAATGAGCTCAAAGTGACCAAGTGTCTGGTCACAGGATCATGCATTACGGTACGAGTAAAGTGACTTGCCGGCAACGAGACTGAACGAGGTATTGGGATACCGACGATCGAGTCTCGGGCAAGTAACATACCGTCTGACAAAGGGAATAGTATACGGGGTTGCTTGAATCCTCGACATCGTGGTTCATCCGATGAGATCATCGAGGAGTATGTGGGAGCCAACATGGGTATCCAGATCCCGTTGTTGGTTATTGACCGGAGAGCCGTCTCGGTCATGTCTGCATGTCTCCCGAACCCGTAGGGTCTACACACTTAAGGTTCGGTGACGCTAGGGTTGTATGAATATGAGCATGTAGCAAACTGAATGTTGTTCGGAGTCCCGGATGAGATCCCGGACGTCACGAGGAGTTCCGGAGTGGTCCGGAGGTAAAGAAAACTATATAGGAAGTGCTGTTTCGGCCATCGGGAAAGTTTCAGGGTCACTCAGTATTGTACCGGGACCACCGGAAGGGTCCCGGGGGTCCACCGGGTGGGGCCACCTATCCCGGAGGGCCCCGTGGGCTGAAGTGGGAGGGGAACCAGCCCCTAGTGGGCTGGTGCGCCCCCCCTTGGGCCCCCCTGCGCCTAGGGTTGGAACTACTCCCTTCTCGTCATGGAGAGCGCCGGGATGATGAAGATGGCCACCGGTGAGGGATCCCCCTCCGGCGGGGTGCCGGAACGGGATCCCGAGAGGTTTTTGGTGGCTACAGAGGCTTGCGGCAGTGGAACTCCTGATCTATCTTCTGTTCTGATGTTTTTAGGGTACGTAGGATTATATAGGCAAAAGAAGTCGGCCGGGGGAGCCTCAAGTGGCCCACGAGATGGTAGGGCGCGCCCAGGGGGGTGGGCGCGCTGATACGTCTCCAACGTACCCCTGTCAGATCAAATACGGAGCCAAAAACCTAATTCCACCGCCGCAACTTTCTGTATCCACGAGATCCCATCTTGGGGCCTATTCCAGAGCTCCGCCGGAGAGGGCATCTACCACGGAGGGCTTCTACATCAACACCATAGCCTCTCCGATGAAGTGTGAGTAGTTTACTTCAGACCTTCGGGTCCATAGCTAGTAGCTAGATGGCTTCTTCTCTCTTTTTGGATCTCAATACAATGTTCTCCCCCTCTCTTGTGGAGATCTATTCGATGTAATCTTCTTTTTGCGGTGTGTTTGTTGAGACCGATGAATTGTGGGTTTATGATCCAGCTTATCTTTGAATAATATTTGATTCTTCTCTAATTCTTTTATGTATGATTGAGTTATCTTTGCAAGTCTCTTCGAATTATCCGTTTGGTTTGGCCAACTAGATTGGTAGTTCTTTCAATGGGAGAAGTGTTTAGCTTTGGGTTCAATCTTGCGGTGTCCTTACCCAGTGTCAGAAAGGGTTGCAAGGCACGTATTGTATTGTTGCCATCGAGGATAACAAGATGGGGTTTTTATCATATTGCATGAATTTATCCCTCTACATCATGTCATCTTGCTTAAGGTGTTACTCTGTTTTTAACTTAATACTCTAGATGCATGCTGGATAGCGGTCGATGAGTGGAGTAATAGTAGTAGATGCAGATTCGTTTTGATCTACTTGTCTCGGACGTGATGCCTATGTACATGATCATACCTATATAACCTCATAATTATTTGCTTTTCTATCAATTGCTCAACAGTAATTTGTTCACCCACCGTAGAATACTTATGCTCTTGAGAGAAGTCACTAGTGAAACCTATGGCCCCGGGGTCTATTCTCATCATATCAATCTCCATTACTTTATTACTTGCTTTGTTTTGACTTTGCCTTTTACTTTTCACTTTGCATCTCTATATCAAAAATACCAAAAATATTATTTATCATCTCTATCAGATCTCACCCTCGTAAGTGACCGTAAAGGGATTGACAACCCCTAATTGTGTTGGTTGCGAGTAGCTATCGTTTGTGTAGGTACGAGGGACTCGTGCGTGATCTCCTATTGGATTGATACCTTGGTTCTCAAAAACTGAGGGAAATACTTACGCTACTTTACTGCATCATCCTTTCCTCATCGGGGAAATCCAACGCAGTGCTCAAGAGGTAGCACGCACCCCCCAATCTCGTGGCTTCCTCGATGCTCTTCTGACGTGAACTCCAAGTCTCCCGGATCATATTCTTCCTAAAAATCACTCTCCCGAAGGTTTCATTCCGTTTGGACTCCTTTTGATATTCCTTTTCCTCGAAATACTAAAACAGGCAATAAAACATCAATATGGGCTAGGCCTCCGGTTAATAGGTTAGTCCCAAAAGTAATATAGAAGTGTATGATAAAGCCCATAATCATTCAAAACACATAATAAAATAGCATGAATGCTTCATAAATTATAGATACATTGGAGACGTATCAGCATCCCCAAGCTTAATTCCTACTCGTCCTCGAGTAGGTAAATGATAAAAGAAAGAATTTATGAAGTGTGAATGCTAGCAGGTGCACAAGTTTGATCAATGATAATTTCAATCACCTTTTCTAGCATGATTATAAGTCATAATGATAGTTCATCTCATAAAACTTTTCACGAACAAGTAACATGCAATTCACATGTTGAAAGCATAGACCATAAACTAGCAAACTTCATTCTTAGTCATCAAACAATTGCAATTCATCTTATTTTCAGGAATAGCAAACTCCACATACTCAACTATCATATAGTCTTCTACAATTGCTAACACTCACGAAATACTTGTGGTTATGAAGTCTTAATCGAACACTGAGAAAGATAGGGGCTTATAGTGTTGCCTCCCAACGTATTCACCTTTGGGTGATGTACACAATAATAGTTCATGCTAACTTACATCCAATTGGATATATATACCAGGATCTTTCCAACACGAGGTGCTTGCCAAAGGATAAAATGAAAAAGGCAAAGGTGAAGATCACCTTGACTCTTGCATAAAGTAAAAGACATAAAGTAAAAGATAGGCCCTTCGCAGAGGGAAGCAGAGGTTGTCATGCGCTTTTATGGTTGGATGCACAAAATCTTAATGCAAAAGAACGTCACTTTATATTACCACTTGTATATGGACCTTTATTATGTAGTCTGTCGCTTTTATTGCTTCCATAACAAGATCCTATAAAGCTTATTTTCTTCACACTAATAGATCATACATATTTAGAGAGCAATTTTTTATTGCTTGCACCGATGACAACTTACTTGAAGGATCTTACTCAATCCATAGGTAGGTATGGTGGACTCTCATGGCAAAACTGGGTTTAAGGATATTTGGAAGCACAAGTAGTATCTCTACTTGGTGCAAGGAATTTGGCTAGCATGAGGGGGAAAGGCAAGCTCAACATTTTGAATGATCCATGACAATATACTTTAACTAAGATGTGAGAAAACATAACCCATTATGTTGTCTTCCTTGTCCAACATCAACTCTTTAGCATGTCATACTTAATGAGTGCTCACAATTATAAAAGATGTCTAGGATAGTGTATTTATTTGTGAAATCTCTCTTCCTTCAATATTCTTTCATGAATTGTTCAAATGACCAATACAATGCTTGCTAACCTTCAATAAACCTCTACTTCTTAGATGTGAAGTCATTACTCCCCATGGGATAAGCAAATGAAACATATAAAATTTCAGATTGATGACATTCAACTCATTCAACCATTTACTCATAGGATATAAGTGAAGCACACGAGTAAATAATAAACTACTCCAAAAAGATATAAGTGAAGATCAATGAGTAGCAAAATAATTATGTAACTATGCGAAGACTCTCTCTCATTTAAGAATTTAAGATCTTGGTATTGTATTCAAACAGCAAGCAAAACAAAATAAAATGACATTGCAAGGATAGCACAACTCATGTGAAGAAGCAAAAACTTAGGCTCAACCGATACTAACCGATAGTTGTTGAAGAAGAAAGGTGGGATGCCTACCGGGGCATCCCCAAGCTTAGATGCTTGAGACTTCTTGAAATATTATCTTGGGGTGCCTTGGGCATCCCCAAGCTTGAACTTTTGTGTCTCCTTAATTCCTCTCATATCATGGTTTCTTTTTTTATCAAAAGCTTCATCCACACCAAACTCAACAAGAACTCGTGAGATAGGTTAGTATAAACCAATGAAAAACCTTATCATTTTCTACTGTAACAAATCACAAAAATTATTATTCCACATTTCATACTAAATGTCTCTGCATATTTAATACTCCTATCCTCAAATAGAATCATTAAACAAGCAAACATATGCAAACAATGCAAACATAACAGCAATCTGCCAAAACAGTATAGTCTTTAAATAATGCAAGAGTATCAATACTTCCCTAACTCCAAAAATTATGAGAAAAATACTACGCTGTAGAAGATTTATCAGATCTCAATATGCAAAAAGTTTCCACATTATACCATTCTCTGACTTTTCTAGGGAATTTTTGCAACAGAGGTAAACTTTCTGTTTTCAAACAGCAACATGTATACTAGCAAAATAAGCATGGTAAAGGCCATCCTTGACATTTTTATTGAAAATATAGATGCAAAACATTATTCTAAATAACAGCAAACAAATACTAACAAAATAAAATGACGCTCCAAGCAAAACACATATCATGTGGCGAATAAAAATATAGCTCCAAGTAAAGTTACCGATGAACGAGGACGAAAGAGGGGATGCCTTCCGGGTCATCCCCAAGCTTAGGCTCTTGGTTGTACTTAAATATTAACTTGGGGTGCCTTGGTCATCCCCAATCTTAGCCTCTTTCCACTCCTTATTCCGTAGTATATCGAATCTTTACCCAAAACTTGAAAACTTCAACCACACAAAACTCAAAACAAAACTCGTAAGCTCCGTTAGTATAAGAAAATAAAACCACCACTTAGATACTGTAATTAACTCATTATAAATTCATATTGGTGTAAAACCTACTGTATTCCAATTTATATATGGTTCATACCCTCCGATACTACTCATAGATTCATCAAAATAAGCAAACAACACATAGAAAACAGAATCTGTCAAAAACAGAACAGTCTGTAGTAATCTGTATCAAACGTATACTTCTGGAACTCAAACAATTCTTAAATAAATTGGTGGACCTGAGGAATTTGTCTATTAATCATCTTCAAAAAGAATCAACCTAAAAGCGCTCTCCATTAAAAAATGGCAGCTAATCTCGTGAGCGCTAAAGTTTCTGTTTTTTACAGCAAGATCATATAGACTTCACCCAAGTCTTCCCAAAGGTTCTACTTTGCACTTTATTGAAACAAAATCTATAAAACATGATTACTACAGTATAATAATCATGTAGAAACACGAAAACAGTAAGGATAAATATTGGGTTGTCTACCAACAAGCGCTTTTCTTTAATGCCTTTTTAGCTAGGCATGATGATGGTAATGATGCTCACATAAAAGATAAGAATTGAAACATAACGGGAGCATCATGAAGCATATGACTAACACATTTAAGCCTAACCCACTTCTTATGCATAGGGATTTTGTGAGCAAACAGCTTATGGGAACAATAATCAACTAGCATAGGAAGGTAAAACAAGCATAGCTTCAAGATTTTCAACACATAGGGAGGAAACTTAATATTTTTGCAATTCCTACAAGCATATGTTCCTCCATCATAGTAATTTTCAGTATCATCATGAATGAATTCAACAATATAACCAGCACCTAAAGCATTCTTTTCATGATCTACAGGCATATAAAATTTACTACTCTCCACATAAGCAAATTTCTTCTCATTCGGAATAGTGAGAGTATCATAAGAGACTTGAACACTAAAAATTGTTTCCACATTAAAAGAGTAATGTTCAAAAAAGGGTAATCATAATCATGACAAGTTTTATAAATATAATAATCACTACTTTTTATAGCATAAGTTTCATCACAATAATCATCATAAGTAGCAACTTCATTCTCATCATAATCGATTGAAACCTCTCCCAAGATAGTGGAATCATCACTAAATAAAGTTGACACTCTTCCAAATCCACTTTCATAAATATTATAAGATTCAACATCCTCCAAAATAGTGGGATCACTACTTCCTAAAGTTGACACTCTTCAAACCCACTTTTATCAATATAATCATCATAGGTAAGAGGCATGCTATCATCATAACAACTTTGCATATCAAAACTTGGGATGCTAAAAATATCATGTTCATTAAACATAGCATCCCCAAGCTTGGGACAAACATTAATTTCAGCAAATATATTATCAAATATTTCATACTCATCAAACATAGCTTCCCCAAGCTTGGGCCTTTTCATATCATAAGCATAATCATTCTCATCATTAGTAGTATGGATAGCACCAATCGTATAGCAATTATCATCATCACAATGAGTAGTAGGAGCAACATCATTTGGGAGGGATACCTTTTTACCTTTGCTGCTCCTTCTCTTCCTTTTATTCTTCACATTATGTGTGGGTTCAACCATCTTCTTTGAGCTCCTTATTGATGAGATTGGTTCAATAGAAAGTTCCTCCTCGTCACCTCATTTATCATAAGAAATAATAGGAAGATATTGGGAAGTCTCTTCCCTTTCATTAGTATTGTTATCATCTTCTATTTGTTTTCTTTTCGTTAGGTAATTGGCAATATAAGGATTTTCAATCCAATTCACCGCACAATACATATAAATTTCCTCTAGATCAATATCAAGGAATTTCTCAAGTGCAAAATCTGGAAGATTCTTAGTTAAAATTTTCAATTCTTCATAACCCAAAAGCAAACTAAGTTCATTATAATGTGCAAGGGAAATCAAATCATCACAATTTTTGGACACGATTCGATCATGAAATAATTTTCATAGGAGATGTAGATGACCATGTTCATTGCATAGTTCACAAGTACAACAAAGGAAGTGTAAATTTTCAGCACTCCCATTTAACTTTTCTTGCAACAATTTAGTTTCTAAATGCTTATTTCTCTTGCAATATATATATTTTCTATTTGGTGTGTTCATGCAAACATGCACTCCACAAAAGTTGACATGCTTATAAAAGATATTTTCATCATGACTAGAGCAATCATCATTAGTACTATGGATATTCGAGGAGTTCATACTAACAACATTGCAACCATGCTCATCATTCAAAGATTTAGTGTCAAACATTCTATAGATTTCTTCTTCTAGCACTTGAGCACAATTTTCCTTTTCATCATACTCACGAAAGATATTAAAAAGACGAAGCGTAGTAGGCAAACTCAACTCCATTTTTTTGTAATTTTTCTTTTATTAACTAAACTAGTGACAAAACAAGAAACAAAAAGATTCGATTGCAAGATCTAAAGATATACCTTAAAGCACTCACCTCCCCGGCAACGGCGCCAGAAAAGAGCTTGATGTCTACTACACAACCTTCTTCTTGTAAACATTGTTGGGCCTGCAAGTGCACAGGTTTGTAGGACAATATCAAATTTCCCTCAAGTGGATGACCTAAGGTTTATCAATCAGTGGGAGGCATAGGATGAAGATGGTCTCTCTCAAACAACCCTACAACCAAATAACAAAGAGTCTCTTGTGTCCCCAACACACCCAATACAATGGTAAATTGTATAGGTGCACTAGTTCGGCGAAGAGATGGTGATACAAGTGCAATATGGATGGTAGATAAATGTTTTTGTAATCTGAAAATATAAAAACAACAAGGTAACTAACGATAAAAGTGAGCGTAAACGGTATTACAATGGTAGAAAACAAGGCCTAAGGTTCATACTTTCACTAGTGCAAGTTCTCTCAACAATAATAACATAGATAGATCATATAACAATCCCTCAACATGCAACAAAGAGTCACTCCAAAGCCACTAATAGCGGAGAACAAACGAAGAGATTATGGTAGGGTACGAAACCACCTCAAAGTTATTCTTTCGGATCAATCTATTCAAGAGTTCTTACTAGAATAACACCTTAAGACACAAATCAACCAAAACCCTAATGTCACCTAGATACTCCATTGTCACCTCAAGTATCCGTGGGCATGATTATACGATATGCATCACACAATCTCAGATTCATCTATTCAACCAACACAAAATACTTCCAAGAGTGCCCCAAAGTTTCTACCGGAGAGTCAAGACGAAAACATGTGTCAACCCCTATGCATAGGTTCATGGGCGGAACCCGCGAGTTGATCACCAAAACATACATCAAGTGGCACATGATATCCCATTGTCACCTCAGATAAGCACGACAAGACATACATCAAGTGTTCTCAAATCATTAAAGACTCAATCCGATAAGATAACTTCAAGAGGAAAACTCAATTCATCACAAGAGAGTAGAGGGGGAGAAACATCATAAGATCCAACTATAATAGCAAAGCTTGCGATACATCAGGATCGTGCCATAGGAAGAACACAAGAGAGAGAGATCAAACACATAGCTACTGGTACATACCCTCAGCCCCGAGGGTGAACTACTCCCTCCTCGTCATGGAGAGCGTCGGGATGATGAAGATAGCCACCGGTGAGGGATCCCTCCTCCGGCAGGGTGCCGGAATAGGCTCCCAAGAGGTTTTTGGTGGCTACAGAGGCTTGCGGCGGCGGAACTCCCGATCTATCTTCTGTTCTGATGTTTTTAGGGTACGTAGGATTATATAGGCGAAAGAAGTCGATCGGGGGAGCCTCGAGGGGCCCACGAGAGGTTAGGGCGCGCCCAGGGGGGTGGCCGCGCCCCCCTATCTCGTGGCTTCCTCGATGCTCTTCTGACGTGAACTCCAAGTCTCCTGGATCATATTCTTCCTAAAAATCACGCTCACAAAGGTTTCATTCCGTTTGGACTCCGTTTGATATTCCTTTTCTTCGAAATACTGAAACAGGCAATAAAACATCAATATGGGCCAAGCCTCCGATTAATAGGTTAGTCCCAAAAGTAATATAAAAGTGTATAATAAAGCCCATAATCATTGAAAACACATAATAAAATAGCATGGATGCTTCATAAATTATAGATACGTTGGAGATGTATCATCCACCATGACCGACTTGCTCCGGAAGCCCTCGGCCCTCTTCCCGGCCTTCGAGATGGCGTTGGACTTGGAGTACGTGACAAAGCTCGCGCACGCCGAGATATTGCTGCCGGAGACCCGGAGGGAGAAGAAGTGGCGCAGCAGGGCCACGGAGGGCATCACCCCGACATGCGTCTCACAGTAGTAGGCGAAGATCGACAGGAGAAGGATGGAGTTGGGATGGATATGCAGAGCATGCAACTGATACTGGCGAAGGACGGCAAGGAAGAACTCAGAGAAAGGAGGAACCAAACCAGCGATAACGGCGCTCATGAAAAGGGAGTAGAAGGTGCTCCCCTTGTCCTCCGGCCGGGCAGAGCCAAGCCGGAGCGCAGTCTCCCCCATCTCGTTGATCAACGCCACC
The DNA here is from genome assembly GCF_002162155.2 of Triticum dicoccoides. Classification (NCBI taxonomy): domain Eukaryota; kingdom Viridiplantae; phylum Streptophyta; class Magnoliopsida; order Poales; family Poaceae; genus Triticum; species Triticum dicoccoides. The sequence goes on from NC_041385.1 coordinate 520,855,326, forward strand.
GCCATCTAGCGCGTAAGGGCGAGATTCTTCTCCATCATGTTGGGGGAGACCAGGGCCGGCGAATACCAGGCCGATGCAGCCCTGGTCGGAGCCTTGCAGGGTGCCATTGCTCGCCGGAGGAGAAAGGATGCGGCAAATCTGAAGATTTCGGAAGCAGGAGGGCGAAGAGCAAGAAAGGGGATCTGAAGCAAGGGGGATAAGAGTAATGAAGGTAAGGCTAACCCCGAGCCAGTCTTTTGTCAGTCGAGCAGTTGCCGAGGCAGCATGGGGAAATAGAGACGCCCACGTCCAATCAACCGCCACGCGGCGCCCAAGGCCACAGGCTGATGGGGCCCGCGGCGCTCCGCACTTGCCCCTTCGATTCTCCGCTAAGCCAAGTCCGAGCGCGCCTTGGGCCCAGGGGCTACTCTCGGCGTTCTGGGAACATGGGTCCCCAAACTTGCCTGCGTGCGTCCTGCGGCGTGGCTCAAGTGGTGGCCCAGTACGGCCCATCTTCATCAGCGCAAGACTCAAGACTCTCGCGAGGGGCCAATCCTCGCGGGGCGGACGACACAAGACTTCCTCAGGAACGGCCTCGCCAGGCAGGCTCGCGAGGAGGCGGAGAGATCAAGGCAGGGTACCTCGCGAGGTGCTCATGACGCAAGCCATGACGATCGAGACCAGGCGGGCGCCAGGCAGGCACCGGCCTGCGCAGTGTCCTTGTTTCCTCTTTGGTGCAAAGGGGGCAAGCACAGGTGCGGAGTACCGAGGCATTAGGCAAAGGTTTCCATTTCAGTGCAACGAGACCAAGACCAGCAGAGCGGCAGGATGGAGGTCACCGTGGAGCCCAAGACGGTGTCACCGCCAGTGCCTTTGGCAGCCGAAGACCAACTTTAGTCAGGATAACTTGTACTAGATGTTCCACTTCAAAATGGCCGTTGTTGGCGCCCTTCCCGCTCAATATTTGGGAAGAGGACCAGGGCCTCTATAAATAGGACTAGCCACCACAGAGATAGAGGACGGATCGAGTACTCATTAGACCGAGAGGCGATTGAACTCACCTTAGCAGTTCATTGCACCAGCTCAAGAACACCTCTCGCGAGGCTGTTCTTCTCTTGTACTGTTCATCATCAACCCCTGAGGCAATCCACCACACCACACACTGGAGTAGGGTATTACACCACAACAGTGGCCCGAACCAGTATAAATCTTGCGTCCTTTGTGTTGTTCATCATTTAGCTTAGATTCTCACGAGGCGATCGGACGGGCATCGGTAGGGGGAAGATCTTCGTGCGCACCCCAGAGTTCGAACCTCAAGGGTCTACCGGAACGCAACATCCGACAGATCTTACTCAATCCATAGGTTGATATGGTGGACTCTCATGGCAAAACTGGGTTTAAGGATAATTTGGAAGCACAAGTAGTATCTCTACTTGGTGCAAAGAATTTGGCTAGCATGAGAGGGAAAGGAAAGCTTAACATGTTGGATGATCCATGACAATATATTTTATTTCGAATATAAGAAAACATAACACATTACGTAGTCTTCCTTGTCCAACGTCAACTCTTTAGCATGTCATATTTTAATGAGTGATCACAATCATAAAATATGTCCAAGATAGTATATTTATATGTGAAAATCTCTCTTTCTATATTACTTCCTATTAATTGCAACGATGACCAAAACTATGTTTGCCAACTCTCAACAACTTTTATTCATCATACTCTTTATATGTGAAGTCATTACTCTCTATAAGATCAATATGATTTCTTTATTTCTTTTTGTATTTTCTTTTTCTTTTAATCCCTCGAGATCATAGAAAGATAGCAAAGCCCTTGACTCAACACTAATCTTTATTATATATAGCTCACGGACTTGATTACATAGAAGGATCATAAGGCAAGCTCAAAACTAGATCATATTAAAACTTTATTCTACTAGATCAAGATATTGCTAAAAAGGATCGAACTAAGAAAAATGGTAAAGATAGGAGTGTGAGGGTGATACGATACCGGGGCACCTCACCCAAGCTTGGCAATTGCCAAGGGGAGTGCCCATACCCATGTGATTATGTCTCCTTCTTTGGTGGTGGTGGTGTGATATTCTTGGAAATGATGCCTCTCAGAATACGATTCTCCTCCTCGAGCTTATTGACTTGCTGCTTGAGGCCCATTATTTCCTTGCGGAGCTTACCCGTGATGGCTAAAGCTCCTTTCACCCATGGATGTTGCATAGCTGCTAGAGAACAAGTGACACTCTTTTTCATATGTTCATAAGAAAGAAATCTAACATTGAAAGGGATGACCGAGTTTGGAATAGCTGAGTTGTGTAGTTCCCCGATTGTGAATCCGGTTCAGAAATGAGAGGTAACTTCTTGATCCTCCTCCATGGCATCAATCCTTTTCAAGTCGGCCTCCATCTCCTTCTCCGTTGATGGCCCAAAGTGATAGGCATCACTGTTTGCTCCTGGACCTGGTGTCGGATGAGACACCCGACTCTCCCCGACTGACTCTTGAGAAGACATCTTGCTCTAAATCTGTTGCAGAAACAGCTCGAAAAAAACAGAGGATATTTGTGTGATACGATGGTCAAAACCTTCAGGAGATTAAATAATGAATTTTTACCGACCAAAAGAAGTATAGTGCAAGAAAACAGAGTCCGGAGAGCACATGAGGTGCCCACGAGGCAGGGGGCGCGCCCTGGGGGGTAGGGCGCGCTCTCCACCCTCGTGGACGCCTCATGTCCTTCCCGGACTACTTCTTATATTCCTATTTTCTTAAATATTCCAAAACAGAGAAAAACTGCTATTAGAACTGTTTTGGAGTCGGTTTACTTACCGTACCACATACCTATTCCTTTTCGGAGTCTGAAACATTCTGGAAAGTGTCCCTTATGTATTCTCCGGGGTTACGGTTTCAATAACATTAGTTTCAACATTTATTGGATTACCTGAGATATAATGTTTGATTTCTTTGACCGTTCACCACCTTCGGATTTGTGCCTTCGAAGTTGTTGATTTTTATGGCACCGGAACGATAGACCTCCTCGATAACGTAAGGACCTTCCCATTTAGAGAGAAGTTTTCCTGCAAAAAATCTTAAACGAGAGTTGAAAAGCAACACATAATCACCTACATTAAACTCAAGCTTTTGTATACTTTTGTCATGCCATCTTTTAACTTTTTCTTTGAACAGTTTGGCATTCTCATAGGCTTGAGTTCTCCATTCATCAAGTGAGGTAATGTCAAATAACCTCTTCTGCCCGACAGAAATCATAATTGAGCTCTTTAATGGCCCAATATGCCTTATGTTCTAGTTCGAGAGGTAAGTCATATGCTTTTCCATAAACCATCTTATATGGAGACATGCCCATAGGATTTTTATATGCAGTTCTATAAGCCCATAATGCCTCATCAAGTTTCTTAGACCAATTCATTCTAGATCTATTAACAGTCTTTTGCAAAATTAATTTGAGCTCTCTATTACTCAGTTCAACTTGACCACTAGACTGTGGGTGATAAGGAGATGTAATTCTATGATTAACATCATATTTAGCAAGCATTTTACAAAAAGCACCATGAATAAAATGTGAACCACCATCAGTCATTAGGTATTTAGGGACTCCAAACCTTGGAAAAATAACTTCTTTAAGCATCTTAATAGAGGTTTTATGATCAGCACTACTAGTTGGAATAGCTTCTACCCACTTAGTAGCGTAATCAACAGCAACTAAAATATGTGTATACCCATTAGAGGAAGGAAATGGTCCCATATAATCAAAGCCCCAAACGTCAAATGGTTCAATAACAAGAGAATAATTCATAGGCATTTCTTGACGTCTACTAATATTACCAATTCTTTGGCATTCATCACAAGACAAGACAAACATACGGGCATCTTTGAAGAGAGTAGGCCAATAAAAACAGATTGCAATACCTTATGTGCAGTTCTGTCTCCAGCGTGGTGTCCTCCATAAGCCCCGGAGTGACACCTGCGTAGGATCTGTTCTTGTTCATGCTCAGGTACAGATGTCTAATAACACCATCTACTCCTTCTTTATAAAGGTGTGGGGCGTCCCAGAAGTAATGTCTTAAATCATAGAAAAACTTTTTCTTTTGTTGATATGTGAAACTAGGTGGTATAAATTTAGCAACAATGTAATTAGCATAATTAGCATACCATGGAACACCACGAGAAGCATTTATGACAATAGGTAGTGGGTCATCAAGAACATTCTCTAACCTAGACAAGTTGTGTGCAACGGGGTTCTCAGCTCCCTTTCTATCAATAATATGCAAATAGAATTCTTGTTGCAAGAGAACCCATCTAATAAGTCTAGGTTTAGCATCTTTCTTTTCCATAAGATATTTAATAGCAGCATGATCAGTGTGAATAGTTACTTTAGAACAAACAATATAAGGTCTGAAATTATCCCAAGCAAATACAACTGCTAAAAAATCTTTTCAGTAGTAGCAAAATTTCTCTGGGCACTGTCTAGAGTTTTACTAGCATATTGTATAACATTTAGTTTCTTATCAACTCTTTGTCATAGAACAGCACCTACGGCATAATCACTAGCATCACACATAATTTCAAAGGGTAAATTCCAATCAGGTGGCTAAACGATAGGTGCAGAAATCAAAGTTTTCTTAAGTATTTCATATGCTTCTACACAATCATCATCGAAGAATAAGAGATTAGTCAGAGGCCTAGAAATTTTAGAGATGTCCTTAATGAACCTCCTATAAAAACCGGCATGACCAAGGAAACTTCCTATACCTTTAATGTCCTTTGGACATGGCATCTTTTCAATAGCATCAACCTTGGCTTTATCAACTTCAATACCTCTTTCAGAAATTTTATGCACCAAGATAATTCCTTCATTAACCATAAAGTGGCACTTTTCTCAATTCAAGACAAGACTAGTATCTTCTCGTCTCTGCAAAACTCGATCAAGGTTGCTCAAGCAATCATCAAAAGAGGATCCATAAACGGAGAAATCATCCATGAAAACCTCAACAATCTTTTCACAAAAGTCATAGAATATAGCCATCATGCATCTTTGAAAGGTAGCAGGTGCATTACATAAACCAAAAGGCATACGTCTATAAGCAAAGGTACCGAAAGGGCAAGTAAAATTGGTCTTTTCTTGATCCTCTGCTGACACAGGTATTTGAGAGAAACCAGAGTAACCATCTAGAAAGAAAAAATGTGTGTGTTTGGATAATATTTCTAGCATTTGATCAATAAAGGGCAAAGGGTAATGATCCTTTTTAGTAGCTTTATTTAATTTACGAAAATCAGTTACCATCCTATAACTTGTAACAATTCTTTGTGGGATCAGTTCATCTTTATCATTAGGAACGACAGTAATACCTCCCTTCTTGGGGACACAATGGACAGGACTTACCCACTGACTATCAACAACGGAATAAATTATACCTGCCTCCAGGAGCTTTAGTATTTCTTTTCTTACCACTTCTTTCATCTTAGGATTTAACCATCATTGGTGATCGATAACTGGTTTGGCGTCTTTCTCCAATTTTATTTTGTGTTGGCATAGAGTGGGACTGATGCCCTTAAGATCATCAAGAGTATATCCAATAGCAGCACGGTGCTTCTTCAGAGTTTTCAATAATTTCTCCTCTTCCCGCTCTGAAAGGTTAGCACTAATAATAACATGATACATCTTCTTTTCATCAAGATACGCATATTTAAGAGTATCAGGTAATGGTTTAAGCTAAAACACGGGGTCACCCTTGGGTGGAGGAGGATCCCCTAGGATTTCAACAGGCAAGTTGTGTTCAAAATAGGTCCCTGCTTAAAGAATAGTTCATTTATTTCCCTTCTTTCATTCATAAACATATCATTTTCATGGTCTAGCAAATATTGCTCTAAAGGATCATTAGGAGGCACGACAATAGAAGCAAGACCAATAATTTCATCTTGACAAGGCAATTCTTTATCATGGGGTTGTCTACGAAATTTAGCAAAATTAAACTCATGATACATATCACCCAAACCAATCGTAACAATATCTTTTTTGCAATCTATCCTAGCATTAACAGTATTCAAGAAGGGTCTACCAAATATGATGGGACAAAAGTCATCTTGTGGGGAACCAAGAACTAGAAAATCAGCAGGATATTCAACTTTCCCACACAAGACTTCAACATCTCTAACAATCCCAACTGGTGAAATGGTATCTCTATTGGCAAGCTTAATTGTAACATCGATTTCTTCTATCTCAGCAGGTGCAATATCATGCATAATTTCTTTGTATAAAGAATGAGGTATTGCACTAGCACTAGAACCCATATCACATAAACCATGATAACAATGATCTCCTATTTTAACAGAAATAACAGGCATGCCTACAGTAGGTCTATGTTTATTCTTAGTACTAGGTCTAGCAATTCTAGCAGCTTCATCATAGAAGTAAATAACATGCCCATCAATATTATCAGCCAAGAGATCTTTAACCATAGCAATACTAGGTTCAACTTTAATTTGCTATGGTGGTGTAGGTGTTTTAGTATTACTCTTACGAACCACAGTTGAAGCTTTAGCATGATCCTTTATCCTAATAGGGAAAGGGGTTTCTCGATATAGGTAGTAGAAACAATAGGATCATTATAAGTGATAGTATTTTCTTCAACTTTAATAGGTGCAACTACTTTTACTTTAGTGGGAGGATTATATTTAAACCACTTCTCCTTAGGGAGGTCAACATGAGTAGCAAATGATTCACAGAAAGAAACTATTGTCTCAGAGTCAAGTCCATATTTAGTGCTAAATTCACGAAAAGCATCCGTATCCATAAAAGATTTAACACAATCTAACTTAGGTGTCATATCTGACTCCTTACCTTCGTCAAGATCCCAATCTTCAGAGTTGTGTTTAATTCTTTCCAATAAATCCCATGTCACATCCCCAGTTCAGGCCTTGCTTGTTTTTGCTTTAGCATCCATGCATCATGTTTAAATTTTTTATGAAACTTGAAATGGGGGCTGATAAACCCTAGCAGCTAATGAATTCAACTAGGGTCAAAATAAAATATTTTTCAATAAACCCAAAATGCCCTCTGGAAATGTTCATGATTTCTGGTAAAGGTGAAAACCTCTGCCAAAAATGATGCACATATTTTTAGGCCATTCTGGATTTTTGAATTAAATCATTAGTTATTTGCATTTGGGCATTTAAATACTATAAAATATTTTAAATGCTCAAATAATCCCAAACTGAAATGTTTACTGTAGGATATATTTCTAACAGTGGTCATGAGCAGTTGCATGATTTTTGGGATTGATTTAGTATTTTTAATAAAGCCAGAAAGCTGCAAAAAAATAGAAAACAGGAAAAGAGAGATAGAGAGAGAAGTACCTGGCGCTCACCTCGCAGCCCACCTGGCCCAACTCCAGCGGCCCAGCCCACCGCATCCGCCACCGTCTTCAACCTCCTGCCAGTAGGCAGGAGGGCGTGTGGCCACCGTGCGCCGGCACGCGCCCGAGCCACCTCCTGCTTCCACCGCTTCTAGAGCCAGCCCCGAGTGCCACGCACTCCCCCTCGCCCCCCTGCACCTCTCCTTTCTCCCCCTGGACCCCATCCCTTCTTCTGCTCCCCTTTCGAGGCACCACCGAGCAAAGCTCGTCGTCATCATCGCCGTACCCGTGGCCACCGGCCACCCCTCGCCCTGCTGCTGCGCCCAGATGCCCCGCCTCGTCCCCCTCTTCCTCCTCACCAAGACAGAAGGCGCCGGAAGCCCTGGGTGCCGCCAGCTCCGCCGTTCCCCTCCTCGGCCACAGAGAATCGCCACCGTCGATATGCCGCCGTCTCCGCCTTCCCGAGCTCGCTGAGACCATCTCCGACCCCGCTGTGAGCTCCGCCTTCTTCTCCCCTGTTCCCCGTGCCCGTACGCACCCTCTAGCCGCCCTAGTCACCGGAGCCGATTGCTCCTCGCCGCCGGCCATGGCGTAGCCGTGGCCACAGCCGCGCAAGCTCGCTTCCGAGCACACCACCGACCTCAGCGCACTCGCAGGAGTCCAAAATGCCACCCCACGCGCCTCGCCGTGGCCACTAGCACTATGTTCGACCCCGGCCGAACTCCGGTGACCGCCAGGGTCGTCGCCGGCGAAGATTCGGCCACCCCAGCTGCCGCCACCTGTTGCTTTGGATGCGCAAGAGCCCGGGCTACGCGTAGATGTCCTAAGCCGGCCATTTGATCACCGGAGGAGGAATCCTGATGCCCTCCGCCGTCTCGGCCTCGCCGGCGACTCAACGCCGGTGGTTTAGCCCCGGTTGACCAGGGGTTTGACCTCCCATGGGTCGCTGTTAGTGGGCCCAGGCCCCAGCTAATCTTAGTTTAGTTTTTAATTAAGATTAATTAACTCCACTGACATTTTTTAGTTAGTAGTAGTTTAACACTAATTAAGTTAGATTAGTTAGTTAACCACTGACGTGTGGACCCCACACGTCAGGTTTGACCTGGATTAACCCCGGTTGACCTGCTGATGTCATGCTGTCATCATGCTGACGCAGTAAGTGATTTTCTGGATTTTAATTAAACCAGGAAATTCCAGGAAATAGTATAAACTTCTAAAAATCATATAAAATCAACCGTAACTCCAAATGAGATAAATTATATATGAAAAATGATCAGAAAAATCCAATCTATCCATCTGTACTATTTTCATGCATGTTAGAACAACTTATAGCTGCTGTTTAGCACAAATCATATAAATGGCATTTGAATTTCACATATGGAGTTTGGATTTGAACTTAGGGTTCAAACCAACTTCATTTAACTTTGTTGCTAGCTGCATTAGCTCAAAACACCAGCATGTTGCCATGTCATGATCATGCATCATAATGTGCATTGCATTGATTGTGTTTCCTCTCTATTGCCGGTAATTGTTCCCTCTCTGTAGACGTGGTTCCGACGATGAGATCGATGACACCGATGAAGAGCTATATTATCTTCAGAAGTGCCAGGCAAGCAAAACCCCCTTGTTCATTCCGATACAATCCCACTCTCTCGCTCCTGCTCTATCTTACTGCGTTAGGACAACAACGATACAACTGTTACATGCTACGGTAGCTGAACCCCTTTATCCTCTGCATGACCTGTCATTGCCACAGTAAATAGATGAACCCCACTACCATGAGTAGGAGTTGTTTGAGCCCTAATGTGCCTACTCATTCATGTTTGTTCGTCATGCCTGCTACTGCTTAGAGTTGAGTCAGGTCTGATTCATTGGGGATGAATTGGAGGTGTGTAAACATGTCCTACTGAGTGTGAGCTAAGTGTGTGAACACGATTTGGTAAAGGTAGCGGTGAGAGGCCATGTAGGAGTACATGGTGGGTTGTCTCATTGCAGCCGTCCTCAAGAACTGAGTTCTGTGTTTGTGATCCATGACCAGCTACTACCACGCATTGGAATGCTTAAGTGCCCCTCTCGACTTATTAATCAACTTGATCTCTGTCCAGGAGTTGCAACTAGTTTCTGGTGTTTGTAGGTAGTGTTAGTAGTCTACCAAGTGGCACCCGGTACAGGTGGGCTTGGGACAGACTAGGCACAGTGGCATGGTGTACCAAGCGTAGATCCACCTGTCGAGGTGGGCTTGGGAACCCTGCACACATCGTTTGGGGCCGTGAGCGACACCCCGGCCGGATCTCCTTGCGGATGGAACCCGAATAGGCGATAAACCTGGACGAGAGACTTGTGTGGTTAGTCAGGTCGTGGCCGACACCCTCACTGGGCTTCCGCTTGAAGGTTGCTGTGTACATGTCGTGTAAATGGCGGTAAGTGGTGAGAGCGTGTGTGAAGAAGTACACCCCTGCAGGGTTAATATGATCTATTCGAATAGTCGTGTCCGCGGTAAAGGACTTCTGGGTTGCCTGTACAGTTCATAGACAAGTGAAAGTGGATACTCTAAAATACGCAAGATAAGCGTGAGTGCTATGGATGGCGTTCTCGTAGGGAGACGGGAGCGGATCCATAGTGGTGTATTGATATGGTGAATATGTGGACTCGTGTGCCACCTCAAAAGAGTTACTTGCAGTCGTAGTTCAGGTTAGCCACCGAGTCAAAGCTGGCTTGCTGCAGTTAAACCCCACCACCCCTTTGTTGATACTGATGCATATGTAGATAGATCTGATGTAAGTCTTGCTGGGTACATTTGTACTCACGTTGCTTAATTTATGTTTTTGCAGAGAGACTTCAGTCTCGCTAGTAGTACCGCGTGGACTTCGACGTTTAGCTTGTTACCTCAGCTACGATCTTGTGCCTTCGGCAGGATCTGGTAGATAGACAGGCTTCTCAGCCTTTTTCATTTGTAGATGTCTGTACTCAGACATGTTAAGCTTCCGCTTGTGCTTTGACTTGTATGCTCTGAATGTTGGGTCATAGACCCATGTTTGTAATCTCGCTCCTCGGAGCCTATTGAATAAATACTTGAGTTGTAGAGTCATGTTGTGATGCCATGTTGTATTTGCACATATCGAGCATATTGTGTGTATGTTATTGAAATGCTTGGTATGTGTGGGATCTGACTATCTAGTTGTTTATCCTTAGTAACTCTCTTACCGGGAAATGTCTCCTAGTGTTTCCACTGAGCCATGGTAGCTTGCTACTGCTCCGGAACACTTAGGCTGGCCGGCATGTGTCCTTCTTCGTTCCTGTGTTTGTCCCCTCGGGGAAATGTCACGCGATGAATTCCGGAGTCCTGCTAGCCCAGTGCTACAGCCTGGATTCACTCGCTGATGACCAACACGTTCGTTGTTGGGTCATGTATGCCTGTCCCTGTAAGTTAGTGCCACTTTGGGTTCACGACTAGCCATGTTAGCCCGGGTTCTTTGTCATATAGATGCTAGCGGCACTATCATATACGTGAGCCAAAAGGCGCAAACGGTCCCGGGCCAAGTAAGGTGGCACCCGTGGGAATACCGTGCGTGAGGCCGCAAAGTGATATGATGTGTTACATGCTAGATCGGTGTGACTTAGGATCGGGGTCCTGACAGCTTTGGTATTAGAGCTTGACTGCCTGTAGGATTACCAAGCCAAACTGGTCGAAGTTGAGTCTAGAAATTCTTTAGTTATACAAGGGAATTGATGGTGGGATGGAACGTAAGGCTCTTTTTACTCCTTATACCTTATGCCCTTCTGATCTGAGTCATCTTATCTTCCCTACGGGGTTAAGAAACTAGGCTTTCTCTTCTTTCTATCAGGATCACTTGTTACTAATCCGTAGACTTATAAGATTGTTGGATTTAAGTCTTCGTTCAGTTCCTACTACTTCCGTATGTTAACTGTTGATCTCGAAACCTTGATGTTGTGATGTTGAGTGGCTATGCCACCATTTTTGTAGCATGTCTCCAATCTTTTTGATCATTTACAGCCGTTATGCTGTCCGAGTCATCCCAGGTTTCTAAATAGTCTGAAGCATTTGCAAAATCCCTTCCTCCCGTTCCGATGTCCTTTGGGCCAGATTAATCACATTAATCGGTGAGTTGAGATCCTCTGTTGCCTTGATATATAGGCTGGAGTTATTATTATGACCTAGGTGTCTTAGAGTGCCACCTAGTAATCGAACCATGCTCTGTGTTCCTAGTGTGATGATTCTGGCCATCATTCTCGAAAGCATTTCGTGATGCCATTTATTTAGTAGGTATTCCACTCCTTGGGTTTCGAACCCGAGATTCACCCTACTTACTTCATGTTGTCAGCGTTTGCTAGTTCCTTTAGGTTATTAGTAACCTTTGTGATAGTCCTCGAAGTTCGTGGTATTTCCTTCTTCCAAATACTATGAACCACTTTATGGCAGAAGTTTGTTGGATCAAAAGATCACAACAGGATTATCCTCGATGAGTTCTCCATTCTATATTGTGACTCTACCAGTTCTACCTTTCTGCATGGGTTATCCGGAAGAAACATGTTGAACTTGTTTGACATGCTAATCTATGCATCCACAACTCAGAAAATCATATGTTCTTTTGAGTTGTCCCTCTTTAGTTGTTTTCTGGCCCTTGTCTATCAATTGATAGTCAGGAGTGATTATGCATTCGTGTTATCGATGCTTATTATTCTTGTGGTCCGTCAAGCCATTCTATTCAGGATGACTAGGAGAAACAAACTCTAGTACCTCATCCATATCCAGGATTGGGTCAAAGCCGTTGTGTTCCACGGATCAAAATGCTAATCTAGCTCTTGTTCCACTCTACCTTGGAGTATTACCATCTTTATATCAAGAATGTCATGGGAATTGTGCATCATCTCTTGTGAATTCTTGACGTAGTGATACTTCTCGCCATCCTTATTCATTCCTCGGTTTCGTGTTGTCGCAACCGGAGTGCTGACAAGTGAATCGTGATGTGTGAAATCTATATTCCTAGCAACCATGTTGCATAGTGATTAATGGACGATAATCTCATTCTTAGTGTGTTGGTTATGGAATCATCATTCTAAGATTAATCGTGCTACCTAGTCCTTACTTCCGGTGCACTTTTCGATCAATGGGTTAGGATTGTGCCAATCCCTTGCTTATTCGATCATATCGTCTTGCCCTGAAAAGCAAGATTGTTCTCGAGTTTAGTAGCATATCGGTGGCTCGTGATTTTCTGAATATCTTCTCGGTAGTATCACCAGGTTGTCACCTGACCGCTATGTTGAGTTCGTGATCAAGTTGGTTTATTCCTGTAAACCACCCTTTCTCCAAGAATCCGTGTTGGATACCCCTGAGCTAGTTGGTTAAGCTAAACAACAACTTGGAGTGTTGGAAGATAATAGCTTGTCCAAATTAGTTCATTCCAAAGGGATATCTTTGTGTGTGTGTGTGTGTGTTGAAGAAAGATGATATCTTCGTTGATTGATCTTCGCGATCAATTGCTGGACCTATCGTCCTAACCAAAACTTTGGTTTGAGTGTGGGCTATCCTCAAATCAAATCAGAACCAACGATGTTCGTAATGTTGTCTTACTCGTGGTTGATTCCTCGAGCATACACCATTATGTCTTTTGGGTCTGACCAATACTATCACCTTGTTCACATAATTATGGAATTCCATTTATATGGAAATCTCAATAACTTGTTGTTGAGCCCGTCAACAACATCCTTATTCCCTCCTTGTTTTTGTTGAACACTAAGCTAGTGTTGGAAACTTTTGAAAGCATTTCTTCATGCTAGTTTATGAAGCATATGTTCGGATGAAAGAAGTGACTTCCTCTAGATCATGTGCATTTAATGCAAGTTGCCGCCGTGAATTCGAGAAAGTCAGTGTTGCTTCCTTGGGATCATTCCAAATCAGTCATGCATACGTGCGAAGTATTCTGTGGTATGGAGACTTGCAACCTTCATTCTATATGTATCCTTAGCACACCAAGCCACTGACTGATTTGTTCAGGAAAAGGAGTTAAGTGCTAATCCATGGTAATGCACAAGACTTCGATATCCCCGATGATGGTTCCCAACCTGAACTCGATAGTGTTTTACTATAAGACTACTACGTGGTCATGCTTGTCTAGGACAGCGTGTTCACATGTGTTTAGCAGAACCGGCTCATGTTTGGGAGCTTGCTATCGTAGTTCATCCCTTGAGAATCTCGCAACATCATCTCGTCGATTTGTGTTGCAAACTTTCATTTTTCCTTCTAGACTTGATGAGTCTAGAATATTCTGACACCAACCAGATCTGAATCTCAGGCAGACTTGATGGTTGGAACATTTCCCAAGAACTATAATATTGGTCCCTCGATAACCGGTAAGGTGGATGTCGTGGCCAACACACCCGGCCGGAAGACCTACTATTGTAGTTTCTTGATTGAGAAAGTTGGCCACCTCCCCATAAGGATTTCATAGGATTTACTCCCTAGTTGTCCCTTATGGATTCTTATGCTCTCGAAGTCCGACCTTTTACTTGATGTTCTAGATATCAAACCATATCTATGAATGGGTTACGCTAGCACATCAAGGAGAACATTAGAATGCGGAGTGCTAAATGTCTCTCGGTCGATCCTCCAGATTTTGTTTCCTTGGCGTCGTCAAGGAAAAATCTGAGAAAGTGTTGTCCTTCTCTGCACCTGCATCCTCCGTCGTTATTCATCGTGGTAGTATGTTGTGTTGCCAGGATCCTTGACACGGATATTGGTAAAACCTTGATGAATATGGAAATGCTCAAGTTCTTGAGAGCACGCTTAGTGACTGGGTTAAATCCTTGGTAACAATCCAAATGTTCCTTCCATTGCTGAGTTGTCTCAAAACCCTAGCTCCCTTTCCAACTGAGTATGCTATTTCTTAGAACTCCTTCAAACGATCGCTTGAGAATTACCTTAGGCTGGTACAAAGAGTTTCGATGATCTCTGAATCAAAGGTAATTCTTTTTGCCACTTAAGGGGATATTTCTACAAGTCACCTTCCCTAAGGTGCCCCGTTATGGTATCATGGCAACTCAACTCCTCGCTACGTTGACAATCATTTACCGCCTTCTTAAGTGTGGAATTGTTGTCTACCTAGTGACCCTCATCATCTGTTCCACTCCATCCTTATAGATGTATGCCTCGTGTCCCAGCTCGGGGGATGCTGCTATGTCTCATCCCATGAGTTGATCCTGAGTTGTTCGGTCTTCGAGAAGATCAATTCTTCTAGAGTTTTCCTTTCCTCTTCTTGTCTTGATAGTTGGAGTTCTCAGAGGAAGACATCGAGACAATGATGGCGATCGAATCAATGTTCTTATGAAGGGCAACCTGGATCATGAAGATTGTCTTAGGTTGCGTTTCCCTTCGTCTTACCCTACGCTTGAATCTCGGGTCGAGATTCTTGTTTAGTGGGGGTGAGTTGTCACATCCCCAGTTCAGGCCTTGCTTGTTTTTGCTTTAGCATCCATGCATCATGTTTAAATTTTTTATGAAACTTGAAATGGGGGCTGATAAACCCTAGCACCTAATGAATTCAACTAGGGTCAAAATAAAATATTTTTCAATAAACCCAAAATGCCCTCTGGAAATGTTCATGATTTCTGGTAAAGGTGAAAACCTCTGCCAAAAATGATGCACATATTTTTAGGCCATTCTGGATTTTTGAATTAAATCATTACTTATTTGCATTTGGGCATTTAAATACTATAAAATATTTTAAATGCTCAAATAATCCCAAACTGAAATGTTTACTGTAGGATATATTTCTAACAGTGGTCATGAGCAGTTGCATGATTTTTGGGATTGATTTAGTATTTTTAATAAAGCCAGAAAGCTGCAGAAAAATAGAAAACAGGAAAAGAGAGATAGAGAGAGAAGTACCTGGCGCTCACCTCGCAGCCCACCTGGCCCAACTCCAGCGGCCCAGCCCACCGCATCCGCCACCGTCTTCAACCTCCTGCTAGTAGGCAGGAGGGCGTGTGGCCACCGCGCGCCGGCACGCGCCCGAGCCACCTCCTGCTTCCACCGCTTCTAGAGCCAGCCCCGAGGGCCACGCACTCCCCCTTGCCCCCCTGCACCTCTCCTTTCTCCCCCTGGACCCCATCCCTTCTTCTGCTCCCCTTTCGAGGCACCACCGAGCAGAGCTTGTCGTCATCATCGCCGTACCCGTGGCCACCGGCCACCCCTCGCCCTGCCGCTGCGCCCAGATGCCCCGCCTCGTCCCCCTCTTCCTCCTCACCAAGACGGAAGGCGCCGGAAGCCCTGGGTGCCGCCAGCTCCGCCGTTCCCCTCCTCGGCCACAGAGAATCGCCGCTGTCGATATGCCGCCGTCTCCGCCTCCCCGAGCTCGCTGAGACCATCTCCGACCCCGCTGTGAGCTCCGCCTTCTTCTCCCCTGTTCCCCGTGCCCGTACGCACCCTCTAGCCGCCCTAGTCACCGGAGCCGATTGCTCCTCGCCGCCGGCCATGGCGTAGCCGTGGCCATAGCCGCGCAAGCTCGCTTCCGAGCACACCACCGACCTCAGCGCACTCGCAGGAGTCCAAAATGCCACCCCACGCGCCTCGCCGTGCCCACTAGCACTATGTTCGACCTCGGCCGAACTCCGGTGACCGCCAGGGTCGTCGCCGGCGAAGATTCCAGCCACCCCAGTTGCCGCCACCTGTTGCTTTGGATGCGCGAGAGCCCGGGCTACGCGTAGATGTCCTAAGCCGGCCATTTGGTCACCGGAGGAGGAATCCTGATGCCCTCCGCCGTCTCGGCCTCGCCGGCGACTCAACACCGGTGGTTTAGCCCCGGTTGACCAGGGGTTTGACCTCCCATGGGTCGCTGATAAGTGGGCCCAGGCCCCAGCTAATCTTAGTTTAGTTTTTAATTAAGATTAATTAACTCCACTGACATTTTTTAGTTAGTAGTAGTTTAACACTAATTAAGTTAGATTAGTTAGTTAACCACTGACGTGTGGACCCCACACGTCAGGTTTGACCTGGATTAACCCCGGTTGACCTGCTGATGTCATGCTGTCATCATGCTGACGCAGTAAGTGATTTTCTGGATTTTAATTAAACCAGGAAATTCCAGGAAATAGTATAAACTTCTAAAAATCATATAAAATCAACCGTAACTCCAAATGAGATAAATTATATATGAAAAATGATCAGAAAAATCCAATCTATCCATCTGTACTATTTTCATGCATGTTAGAACAACTTATAGCTGCTGTTTAGCACAAATCATATAAATGGCATTTGAATTTCACATATGGAGTTTGGATTTGAACTTAGGGTTCAAACCAACTTCATTTAACTTTGTTGCTAGCTGCATTAGCTCAAAACACCAGCATGTTGCCATGTCATGATCATGCATCATAATGTGCATTGCATTGATTGTGTTTCCTCTCTATTGCCGGTAATTGTTCCCTCTCTGTAGACGTGGTTCCGACGATGAGATCGATGACACCGATGAAGAGCTATATTATCTTCAGAAGTGCCAGGCAAGCAAAACCCCCTTGTTCATTCCGATACAATCCCACTCTCTCGCTCCTGCTCTATCTTACTGCGTTAGGACAACAACAATACAACTGTTACATGCTACGGTAGCTGAACCCCTTTATCCTCTGCATGACCTGTCATTGCCACAGTAAATAGATGAACCCCACTACCATGAGTAGGAGTTGTTTGAGCCCTGATGTGCCTACTCATTCATGTTTGTTCGTCATGCCTGCTACTGCTTAGAGTTGAGTCAGGTCTGATTCATCGGGGATGAATTGGAGGTGTGTAAACATGTCCTACTGAGTGTGAGCTAAGTGTGTGAACACGATTTGGTAAAGGTAGCGGTGAGAGGCCATGTAGGAGTACATGGTGGGTTGTCTCATTGCAGCCGTCCTCAAGAACTGAGTTCTGTGTTTGTGATCCATGACCAGCTACTACCACGCATTGGAATGCTTAAGTGCCCCTCTCGACTTATTAATCAACTTGATCTCTGTCCAGGAGTTGCAACTAGTTTCTGGTGTTTGTAGGTAGTGTTAGTAGTCTACCAAGTGGCACCCGGTACAGGTGGGCTTGGGACAGACTAGGCACAGTGGCATGGTGTACCAAGCATAGATCCACCCGTCGAGGTGGGCTTGGGAACCCTGCACACATCGTTTGGGGCCGTGAACGACACCCCGGCCGGATCTCCTTGCGGATGGAACCCGAATAGGCGATAAACCTGGACGAGAGACTTGTGTGGTTAGTCAGGTCGTGGCCGACACCCTCACTGGGCTTCCGCTTGAAGGTTGCCGAGTACATGTCGTGTAAATGGTGGTAAGTGGTGAGAGCGTGTGTGAAGAAGTACACCCCTGCAGGGTTAATATGATCTATTCGAATAGCCGTGTCCGCGGTAAAGGACTTCTGGGTTGCCTGTACAGTTCATAGACAAGTGAAAGTGGATACTCTAAAATACGCAAGATAAGCGTGAGTGCTATGGATGGCGTTCTCGTAGGGAGACGGGAGCGGATCCATAGTGGTGTATTGATATGGTGAATATGTGGACTCGTGTGCCACCTCAAAAGAGTTACTTGCAGTCGTAGTTCAGGTTAGCCACCGAGTCAAAGCTGGCTTGCTGCAGTTAAACCCCACCACCCCTTTGTTGATACTGATGCATATGTAGATAGATCTGATGTAAGTCTTGCTGGGTACATTTGTACTCACGTTGCTTAATTTATGTTTTTGCAGAGAGACTTCAGTCTCGCTAGTAGTACCGCGTGGACTTCGACGTTTAGCTTGTTACCTCAGCTACGATCTTGTGCTTTTGGCAGGATCTGGTAGATAGACAGGCTTCTCAGCCTTTTTCATTTGTAGATGTCTGTACTCAGACATGTTAAGCTTCCGCTTGTGCTTTGACTTGTATGCTCTGAATGTTGGGTCATGAGACCCATGTTTGTAATATCTCGCTCCTTGGAGCCTATTGAATAAATACTTGAGTTGTAGAGTCATGTTGTGATGCCATGTTGTATTTGCACATATCGAGCATATTGTGTGTATGTTATTGAAATGCTTGGTATGTGTGGGATCTGACTATCTAGTTGTTTATCCTTAGTAACCTCTCTTACCGGGAAATGTCTCCTAGTGTTTCCACTGAGCCATGGTAGCTTGCTACTGCTCCGGAACACTTAGGCTGGCCGGCATGTGTCCTTCTTCGTTCCTGTGTCTGTCCCCTCGGGGAAATGTCACACGATGAATTCCGGAGTCCTGCTAGCCCAGTGCTACAGCCTGGATTCACTCGCTGATGACTGACACGTTCGTTGTTGGGTCATGTATGTCTGTCCCTGTAAGTTAGTGCCACTTTGGGTTCACGACTAGCCATGTCAGCCCGGGTTCTTTGTCATATGGATGCTAGCGGCACTATCATATACATGAGCCAAAAGGTGCAAACGGTCCCGGGCCAGGTAAGGTGGCACCCGTGGGAATACCATGCGTGAGGCCGCAAAGTGATATGACATGTTACATGATAGATCGGTGTGACTTAGGATTGGGGTCCTGACGTCCCATCTGAATTCAATAGTATTCATCATAAAAGAACCAGTACAAGAAGTGTCGAGCATGGTGCGATTATTGTGAGAAAGCCGAGCATAAAAATTTTGAATAATAATTT
Organism: Triticum dicoccoides; assembly: GCF_002162155.2. Lineage (NCBI taxonomy): Eukaryota > Viridiplantae > Streptophyta > Magnoliopsida > Poales > Poaceae > Triticum > Triticum dicoccoides. The sequence continues at coordinate 520,874,344 of NC_041385.1, forward strand.
CTTTTGAGAGCTCATGATTGGGGCATGAATATAACATTGAATTAAGCCTCCCCCAAGTTTGAGCGATGCTTTCTCCTTCGCGAGGCCAAAAATTATATATATAATTACGATCACGATGAACAAGATGCATAGGATAAAACTTCTGATGAAATTCCAATTTCAATCGGTTGTAGTTCCATGATCCCATATCGTTACATAGCCTAAACCATGTCGATGCCTCTCCCTTCAAAGATAAAGGGAAGACCCTCTTCTTGATAACATCATCGGGGATACCTACAAACTTAAATAATCCACAAACTTCATCCACATAGATTAGGTGTAAATCGGGATGCAATGTTCCATCTCCTATAAAGGGATTAGCTAGCAGTTTCTCTATCATACCCGAAGGAATTTCAAAGTAAACATTTTCAGTAGGTTCAGTAGGTTGAGGAGAAACTCTTTTCTCTACTGGTCGGGGTGAAGATACCCCGAACAAGCCCCTCAAAGGATTATGTTCCATAGTAACAAGTGACAGTAAATTTCAGCACACTATATAAATTTTTCCTTACCAAGTTCCACTTACCAAAGGCGCTTCACTCCCCGGCAGTGGCGCCAGAAAAGAGTCTTGATAACCCACAAGTGTAGGGGATGTATCATAGTCCTTTCGATAAGTAAGAGTGTCGAACCCAACGAGGAGAAAAAGGAAATGACAAGCGGTTTACAGTAAGATTTTCTCTGCAAGCACTGAAATTATCGGTAACAGATAGTTTTGTGATAAGGTAATTTGTAACGGGTAACAAGCAATCGAAGTAAATAAGGTGCAGCAAGATGGCCCAATTCTTTTTGTAGCAAAGGACAAGCCTGGACAAGTTCTTATATGGAGAAAAGCGCTCCTAAGGACACATGGGAATTATCGTCAAGCTAGTTTTCATCACACTCATATGATTCGCGTTCGTTACTTTGATAATCTGATATGTGGGTGGACCGGTGCTTGGGTACTGCCCTTTCTTGGACAAGCATCCCACTTATGATTAACCCCTATTGCAAGCATCCGCAACTACAAGAGAAGTATTAAGGTAAACCTAACCATAGCATGAAACATATGGATCCAAATCAGCCCCTTATGAAGCAACTCATAAACTAGGGTTTAAGCTTCTGTCACTCTAGCAACCCATCATCTACTTATTACTTCCCAATGCCTTCCTCTAGGCCCAAACAATGGTGAAGTGTCATGTAGTCGACGTTCACATAACACCAGTAGAGGAGAGACAACATACATCTCATCAAAATATCGAACGAATACCAAATTCACATGACTACTTATAGCAAGACTTCTCCCATGTCCTCAGGAACAAACTTAACTACTCACAAATCATATTCATGTTCATAATCAGAGGAGTATTAATATGCATAAAGGATCTGAACATATGATCTTCCACCGAATAAACCAACTAGCATCAACTACAAGGAGTAATCAACACTACTAGTAACCCACAGGTACCAATCTAAGGTTTTGAGACAAAGATTGGACACAAGAGATGAACTAGGGTTTTAGAGGAGATGGTGCTGGTGAAGATGTTGATGGAGATTGACCCCCTCCCGATGAGAGGATCGATGGTGATGACGATGGTGATGATTTCCCCCTCTCAGAGAGATGTTTCCCCGGCAGAACAGCTCTGTCGGAGCCCTAGATTGGTTCCGCCAAGGTTCCGCCTCATGGCGGCGGTGTTTCTTTCCGAAAGATTGCTTATGAATTTTTTCGAGGAAAAGGCTTCATATAGCAGAAGATGGTCACTGGAGGGCTGCCAGGGGCCCACGAGGCAGGGGCGCGCCCCCACCCTCGTGGACAGTGGGTGGCCCCCCTCTGGTATTTCTTTCACTCAGTATTTTTTATTAATTCCAAAAATGACTTTCGTGGAGTTTCAGGACTTTTGGAGTTGTGCAGAATAGGTCTCTAATATTTGCTCCTTTTCCAGCCCAGAATTCCAGCTGCCGGCATTCTCCCTCTTCATATAACTCTTGTAAAATAAGAGAGAATAGGCGTAAGTATTGTGACATAATGTGAAATAACAGCCCATAATCCAATAAATATCGATATAAAAGCATGATGCAAAATGGACGTATCACTACCGCTTGGACGGGATGTAATTTTTTACTACTGCTTGGAGCATTACTACCGCGGCTACTTCCGTGGCTACTTCCGCTCCGGACCAGAAACTCGTCATAAGTCCAACGGTGGTAGGCACGGATGTATTTTTTTAGTAGCGCTCGCAAGTAGTAGTACCGCTACCCTTAGCGGTAGTACCGCTACCCCTAGCAATAGTATCGGGAGGACGAGCGGTAGTACCGCTCCGGCGGTTCTATCAGCCCTTTGCCTCCTTGATGTTGTTTTTCAAAGGGCTTCCACCGCCCTAGCGGTAGTACCTCTCCCATGAGCTGTAGTACCGCTCTGGGCGGGCTATGAGCATAATGGTGGCCGCCGGGATGATTAAGATGGCGACCAATGATGATCTCCCCCTCCAGCAGGGTGCCGGAATGGGCTCCCAATTGGTTTTTTGTGGCTACAAAGGCTTGCGGCGGTGGAACTTCCGATCTAGGGTCTCCCCAAGCGTTTTCAGAATATTTGGGAATTTATAGGGCGAAGAAGGGGTACGGGAGGCCACCGAGGTGGGCACAACCCACCAGGGCACGCCTAGGGGCCCCGACGCGCCCTGGTGGGTCGTGCCCCCCTTGGGGCACCCCTAGGTGCTGCTCTGGCCCAATGGTTCTCTTCTGGTCCATAAAAAATCCAGAAAAAGTTTCGTGGTGTTTGGAGAACATTCATTTCTACACAAAAAACAACACCACGGTAGTTCTGCTGAAAACAGTGTCAGTCCGGGTTAGTTCCATGCAAATCATACCAAAACCATATAAAATTATTGTAAACATGGCATGAATACTTTATAACTTATAGATACGTTAGAGACGTATCACCCACCTTGTGCATTTTGCATTCAAATGCAAATTCTCTATAATGCACAACTCGTGGGGGTGCTATCCTATTTTATAAAACACTCATCTTGTGATCCATATTAAGTGTGTATTGGTGGACAGAAAGCCGTATCTTTTTGGTACTTTGGGCCATCATGAAACTTTGTAGAGAGCTTGGTTTGTTTGGAACCATCCTCTCTTTTGGGAGTTTGATATCATTTTGTGTGTTTCAATGGATATCTCATTCCTTGATGTATCTTATAATGATATCTTCCAAGTGATGATTCCTCCATTTGCTAACCTATTTTCACTTGGTATTTATTTTCGTTTGGTTTTGATTTTTGAAAGTTTCGAGCATATTTGTTTCATGTATTTTATTTCGCATGCTTTCTTTCTTTGACCCAATATATAAGTGAAACTCCACCAAGTCTCAATTTGGATGAGATGTGCATGAAATTTATCTTCATATATACATTCATACATACATACATATATATATATATGTGTGTGTGTGTGTGTGTGTGTGTGTGTGTGTATGTGGAGTTTGTCCTATGTATTGGTGTTTCTAACTCTTTGGTCCCAATGAGGCTGGGTACCATTTTGTTTGTGTTGTTGTTCTAGGAATAATTGGAGATGCATTGGATGCTCGGCTCAATCACAAGAAAGGTGTTATCACCATGTGCTTATTGGAGTCAAGCTAGGATGAGCAATGAACTACTATCTTCCTTCAATTGGTATCTACTACATCCTTCCAATGTTAACTTGGTAACAAGTATCTTCATATACTTCATGAACACATTTCTTGCATCAACCTTGTGTAGGTTGTATCATGGCATGTTATTCATTCTTTCTTGTGATACTTGTTTCCTTTCTCAAAGCATCCCAACAATGATCTCTTGTTGCTAGTTGTGATGTCTTTGATGTTCGTATGGTTGGAATTCATTTATATACAATAAGACTATATCTAGCCATGTGCTATGCTCTCAAGCAAATTTCTTATTGGTATATTTATGACTTCCTTGTGGATATCTTGTTCTTTCCTTTTTGTAACTATTTTGTGTGTATATCCTTCTTTGTGGATTGATATCATCATGATTTTCATCTACCTAGAATCTTATACACTTGAGAGAAGTTACATCTGGAGTTGATATCCGTATACTTTCACGTCCACCTTTCCTTGGTGGTTATGTGAAAGGATTTATCATGAGTGCGGATCTTATATCGTTGCATCTTGATGCATTCTGTTGTGGTAAATATATTTTCTCTCTTGCTTGTCTTCATGAGGCTTTTTCCATTTCGATTGGTATCCCTCCTCTTGACAAATCTATCATTTTCTTTCTTCACCATTGATTGTCACAAGTGTTGGTTATTCATTTTGCATATTTAGTGTGCTTGTGAACCCATTTTCTTGGTGTGTGTTGGAAGGACATGTCATGCACTTTGTATCTCCACTATTCAAGACTATGTTGATGCTTAATGCTCACCCTTACCTTAGTCTTCTCAAGTGCTTTGCCATGACTCACACACATCATTTTGGTTGAGCCCACTCTTAAGTTTCCTCTTTTATATGTTGCTCAACCATTTGTTTGTTGCAAGTGCTAGGCTTTGTTTCCTACATGCTCACTTGCACTTGTTGTGAGTTTCTGTTGATTTTCGGGGAGTGATGATCCTATTTTGTGCATTTGGTATCCTAATGAAAATATTGTAAGGAGTGCACAAATCATGGGGAGATTCACTAGTGTCTTTGGAACACTCCATTGCTCTCTTGCACTTGTTGTGAGGTTCTATTGATCTTGGGGGAGTGAGGATCCTATTTTGTGCTTCTTGTATCCAATTACAAAACTAAATTTGTGGACAAATCATGGGGAGCTTCTCTAGCTTCTCTAGAACACTCCTTTGCTCATATCATAATATCTTTTATTCATGTGGCACGTAGGATCATTGGTCTAGTTGGTTCAATTTGTATCTTTTGATACCTCACTTCAATTGGTATCTTTTGATTGCTTGTTTCTCTCTTTGTTACGTCTTTGTGGCATATCATTCTTTTGCAATCTTTCGGCCTCAATATAATTTGTCTTCCTCCAAGTATTTACCGTTGGATATGTGTATTGCATTCCACTCTCTTTTTGAGGAATACACAATTTATGGAGGAACACAATTTATATTGGCCTTCTAAGCTTTTCTCCTATTTTGGCAATCGATGCCAATGGGGGAGAAGTTTTAGAGAGTTTTATGGAGAAGATTAGGGAGTTTTTTCTTATTGCTTTGCATTGCATGGTGCATATTTCCTTATATAAACTCTCTTGAAAGTGATTGTCATCAATTACCAAAATGGGGGAGACTGAAAGAACATGCGGTGCCCCCAAGTTTGGTTTTGGTAATTAATGACAATCTCTATGGACTAATGGTTGCCTTGAGTTATATTTTAAGGATTTGTCCATAGGCTTTTATTGGAGTCCATTTGTTGGTTTCAAGGAGAGTTTGTGATGACCAAGGTGCTATTCAAGGAATTACCTAAAGATTGGTCATGTGAGAGGCTGATCAAGACTAAGTCAAAGAGTGAATCAAGTTGATCAACACACAAAGCATAGAAGACATACCGAGAGGGATCAAGTGATCCTGTTGGGGATATAACTATTGGGTATGACCCGCCCAGGAGGGGCCGGGTTATACCTATGACGATTCATGAAGCCCAGGATGATGCTTGAAGATGGTGGTTCAGTTAAGGGCCCAAAGCCCAAAGGCGACTTAAGGCCCGTAGAGATAAACCGCCATATGTATATAACTTGTATTGCAAGGCGGGAATAGAGAGAGACCGAGCCGGACACTGTTTACGAGCCGGTCGGGACTCTGTGAGCCGCTGGGCATCGACCTCTGTATATAAAGGGACGACCCGGCGGTGGTTCAGGACAAGTAACAACAGATCGAGAACTAGGTCAAGTGGAATCGCTCCCTGGTAATCGAGACATAAGCAATACCACCCGAAACTAGATCATAGGCTTTTACCTTCACCGCAAGGGGCCGAACCAGTATAAACCCTGTGTCCTTTGTCCCGATTAACCCCTTTAAGCTTCCTAGTTGCGATGGCTCCAGGACTAAGTCCTTTTGCTAGGACATCTGCCATGACAATTCCACGACAGTTGCCCACTGTGGGAGAATCAAACGGTGGATTGAGTTCTTGAAGGGCAGCTTCGAAGGGCTCAAGGGATATGCTGTGGGCCAGATGACCAAGAGTCGTCGCGGCAAGCTCTACATCAACGACTCAGGTTGGGGCCCCGATGCCGGCTCAATTGAGTACGGGTACCGGGTCCCCTTCGGCGGAATCCACGTCTTCATCGACAAGATCGGTGAGCCGGGCGCTGAGCTGGACATCTGCACCGACATCGTCGAGACAACTTAGCGTGCGAGACCCGCCCAGGCTCAGCCTACCGTGAAGCGTGCCTTCATGGGATGCATCCATGGAGGGGAACTTTCTGAGGGATCTGTGTCTAGCGGTGAGATGGCCATCTACTCTGATGGTGAGTCGTCCACGGGTGAGACGGATTCGTTGTATCAACTGCAAGACGGTGGGCTCGGGGGCTGTTCCGATGGCAGCAGTATTCCAGACCCCTTTGAGCTGCCGAGCAGAATTGGGATCATCATGGCTAGCACGCAACCCATTCAAAACTCTATGACTGCGGTAGCGATAACCTCCAGGTCAGCGGCAGCCGGGGCAGGAGGCCCTGCGCGCCCGCCGGCTCAGGCGCTGATGGATCTCATGGATAGGATGACAGCCCTGTTAACCGCCGTGGTCAATCCGGCGGATCAGGCTCAACATGATGCAGAAGTGGCACGGTTACATGAGGAGGTAGCACAAGCCAAGGAAAACCGAGCAGCAGAGGACGTTAGGATGGCCGCAGAGCGGGCGGCTCTGGATGCTCGAGCCCAGCAGATTCAAACAGAGGCTCTCCAGCTCATGATGGATTTGAACACATCAAATAAGGTCATGAAGAGAAGGCACCAGAAGGCTCAATCCCGTCTGCCTCCGATTTATGATCCTAGAAACCTCTTCCGCACACCCAGTGCAGGCCGCAGTAACCCGCCGGAGGTAAACCGCGTCGCACGCCCGGGGCTGGATGCCCATTCAGCCAAGGGTAATGGAACCTCCTCGTCTGAATACTGCTCTGCCCCACTATGTACCAACACCACTGGGTCATTATTCTAACCCTTTGGAGAACATGATCGCGGCGGCAACACGATTGGCGGCTCTCCCGGTGGATGGCGACTCACCGACGGCGGTTGAAACATGAAGGGTCAGAGAACTTCTTTAGATGGCTTCGGCGCAGCAGGAGGCATACTCTTATAGTCGAGATAGGATTCCTTCGACCCCTCGCCCAAGCCGGAGCCCGAGCTATAGCAGGCACATGGATTCAACGGCCGTTTCAAGCAACGCCCGGTGCCGTGACCAGCCGTGCAGGCATGACCCGGCGCGTGATGGTGTTCCTAACTTGGTTGATCAGGACAGGATACGTCAAGAGGCTGAGCGGGCGGCTCAGCAGGCGGCTGAGTAGGCGGCTCAGTGGTCGGCTTACCAGCCTTTTCCGATTTATCCGACGACTTCTATTGAGGCAGGTGTGACCACTAGGACTGGAGGTGTCCCTTGTTTGGTGTTGGCTCTGCGTAATGAGTGTTTGCCCAAGGATTTCAAGGGGCCTCAAAAGGTGCCTAATTACACGGACGACTTACAGCCTGGGGCATGGATTGAAAGCTATGAGATGGCCATGGAACTACTGGAAGTCAGTGACGCTGCAATGGCCAAGTACTTCACCATGATGTTGGATGGAACGGCCCGCACTTGGTTGAAGGGGCTGCCACCTAATTCCATCGGTTCATGGGCAGAGTTAAATGCTCGGTTTATTCAGAATTTGAAAGATACATGCAAGCAGACCATGTCGATTGTGGACTTGACTAATTGCAAGCAAGAAGAGGGTGAATCCACGACCCATTGGGTGCGACGGGTCAAGGCCATAATACATTCATCTGATAAGATGGATGCCGGCTCTGTAGTCTTAATGCTGGAGAAAAATTGCCGTTTTGAGCCTCTAAAACAAAAGCTGGGGCGGCTCAAGCATGATTGTAACGACATGGGCCAGCTGATGGCGGCTCTAGTCAAATACGCCGACTCTGATAGTACCAAGGATCCCGAGTCTGATGATGAGAAGACAGGGAAGGGAAAGAAGAGAGGTAATGCCAAGGGTCCTCGGCATAACCCGGCAAATCAAGGAGGCAATAATAAACGTAAGGCTGATGGTAGCTTGGAGTTTGTGGCTAACACCAATGCACAAGGAAACAATCAACGACGTAAGGGGAGACCACCTCCTCGGTCCGGCGGGTCAGGTCCCACTCTTGAGCAGTTTCTAAATGAGCCCTGTCCAAGGCATGGTACTCAGAAGAAACCAGCCACTCATCTGTGGAAGGATTGTACGATCATGAAAGCTTTCAAGAATTCTAACTTGTTTGACAGCAATCATGGGTCGGGCGGCAGCTCAGGAGGTGGCGGTTTTCATGGCCCGGGTGGCGGTTCTAATTCCAACTTTCAAGGCCCTCAAGGTAATCAAAGTGGTTACAATCAACAATCTGGCCAAGGGGGTCAGCAACAGCAGCAATCTGGATATCAGAGTCATCCAAAATAGTTGAACAGTGGGCAGTATCAGGTTTTCACCACAAGTTTGTGCAAACGGGACTAGAAGCTTCACAAGAGGGCGGTGAACGCCGTTGAGCCGGCAGTTCCCCAGTACTTGCGATGGTCGGAGCAACCCATTATGTGGAGTCGGGCGGATAACCGCCCCGGGTTGATAATCTGGGTTATTTGGCTTTGGTGGTGGCACCTCAAGTTGGGGGGTACAAATTTACTAAGGTACTCATGGATGGAGGCAGCAACATAAATATCCTTTATTATGAGACCTTCCGTCGCATGGGAACCGATAAGAATCTTAAGCAGTCCAATATTGTCTTCCATGGTGTGGTTCCTGGTTAGTCGGCATACCCAGTTGGCAAGATTGAACTAGAGGTAGCCTTTGGGGATGAGCACGATTCCAGGGCGGAGAAGTTAACTTTTGAAGTGGTCAAAATCAAGAGCCTGTATCATGGTCTGTTTGGATGGCCGGCTTATGCCAAGTTCATGGCGCGGCCGTGTTATGTTTATCTGCAACTCAAAATGTCGGGTTACAAGGGCACCATCACGGTTCATGGAAGTCGGAAGGTGGCCTTGGAATGTGAAGAGGGAGACGCGGGTTATGCTGAGTCGGTCTGTGCAGCGGAAGAGTTGAAATTTTACAAAGATAATGTTGATCCGGCTGATATGACATCTTTGAAGAAGCCCACTACAGAGCATGAACCGGTGATGAAGTTTAAGTCGGCCGACGACACCAAGCTAGTTGATTTTGTTCCTGGCGATTCATCTAAGCAGTTCAATATCAGTGCTAATCTGGATCCTAAATAGGAAAGTGCGCTCATCGAGTTCATCCGTGAGAACTGGGACATCTTTGCATGGAAACCTTCTGACATGTCGGGTGTACCGAGAGAACTCGCTGAGCACACTCTCAATATTGATCCAAAATTTAAGCCGGTCAAATAGTTTCTTCAACGGTTCAATGAGGAGAGGCGTAAGGCCATTGGTGAGGAAGTGGCCCGGCTCTTAGTGGTCGGGTTTATTGTTGAAGTTTTTCATCCAGGGTGGTTGGCTAACCCAGTGCTCATGCTTAAGAAGAACGACACCTGGTGTATGTGTGTGGATTAGACGGACTTAAACAAGGCTTGTCTGGCTGATCCTTTCGCTCTCCCTCGTATTGATCAAATCATTGATGCTACGGCGGGTTCTGAGCGTTTGAGCTTTTTGGATGCTTATTCTGGTTATCATCAGATCAAGATGGCAGATAAGGACCAGGATAAGACGGCTTTTATTACTCTGTTTGGGGCCTTCTGCTATGTGTCTATGCCTTTTGGGCTTAAGAGTGCCCAGGCGACTTATCAGTGATGTGTGCAGAACTGTCTTCACAATCATATTGGGCGCAATGTTCATGCTTACGTGGACGACATTGTGGTGAAGTCTAGAGAGAAGGAGAACTTGATAGATGATTTGAAGGAAACATTTGATAATCTCCGGGTCTACAAGATGATGCTTAACCCAGCCAAGTGCATTTTTGGTGTGCCCGCAGGCAAGCTTTTGGGTTTTCTGGTTTCTAACAGAGGCATTGAGGCTAACCCGGAGAAGATCAAGGCAATCACCTCCTTGGCTAAACCGGCGTGCATCAATGATATTCAGCGTTTGGCGGCTCGCATTGCTGCTTTAAGACAATTCATAAGCCGGTTAGGTGAGAAGGCCATACCGCTGTATCAGATGATGAAGAAGACAGACGACTTTGTCTGGAGTGATGCTTCTAACGCTGCCTTTGAGGATTTGAAGAGACAGCTAGCTGAGCCGCCGGTCCTTGCTGCTCCCATTGATAAGGAGCCATTATTGTTATATGTGGCTGCTAACACACGTGCTATCAGTGTGGACATTGTGGTGGAGCATAAGGAGGCTGGCAAGGAACATCCGGTTCAACGGACGGTTTACTACATCAGTGAGGTACTTATTGAGTCCAAGCAAAGATATCCACATTGACAAAAGCTCATTTATGGGGTGTTCATGGCAAGTCGGAAGCTTAAGAAATATTTCCTGGGTCATCCCATCACTGTGGTCAGCTCAGCTCCATTAGGAGATATCATTCAAAACAGAGAAGCCACAGGATGAGTCGCCAAGTGGTCCATTGAACTTGGGCCTCATGGTTTAAAGTATGGGCCACACACTGCTATCAAGTCTCAAGCGTTGGTGGACTTCATAAACGATTGGACAGAGCTGCAAATGCCTGAAGAGAAGCTGGACAACACATATTGGACTATTCACTTTGATGGGTCCAGGCAATTGGAGGGCTCGGGGGCTAGAGTTGTTTTAGCTTCCCCTCGAGGTGACAAATTTTGTTATGTGCTAAGGATGATGTTTCCTTGTACTAACAATGCAGCTGAATATGAGGCCTTGCTCCATGGTCTTCAGATGGCTAAGGAGATGAGCTTAAGCCGGGTAAGGTGCTTTGGCGACTCAGATTTGGTGGCTCAGCAAGTCTTGGGCAAGTGGGATTCCAAGGATCCCCTCATGGCGGCTTATCTTCGTGAAGTTGATGCCATTGCTGGACACTTCAAGGGTTACCAAGTGGAGCACATTGATCGCAGAAAGAATGAGGCGGCTGATGCTTTAAGTCGGCTGGGGTATCAGCGTAAGCCGATGCCACCTAATACCTTCTTGGATATTCTGCATAACCCTTGTGTCAAGTTGGCTACAGAGGAAGACTTGGTTGTTCCTGACCCGGAAGCACAATTGGTGGCGGCTCTTCACGTCATCCCAGATTGGACAGTGTCATATTTGGCTTACATGACCCGGGGCGAGTTTCCTGAGGATGAAACATTGGCTAGACAGATAACCCGACGGTCTAAGTCGATGACGATTGCCAATGGTGAGTTGCATCATCACAGTGTCACTAGGGCGTTTCAACGTTGTGTTTCTCCTGAAGAAGGCCAAGAGATTCTTCGTGAGATTCATGAAGGAGATTCTGGCCATCATGCCGGTTCAAAGTCACTTGTGGCTAAGGCATTTCATCATGGATTTTATTGGCTGACGGCTCACGCTGATGCGGAGGATCTGGTCAGTAAATATGATGGTTGTCAGAAATTCTCACGACGAGCTCACGTGCCAGCTCAGGAATTAAGGATGATTCCAATTACTTGGTCGTTTGCAGTCTGGGGACTCGACATGGTTGGGCCTTTCAAAAGGTCCAAAGATAAAAAGACCCACCTATTGGTGGCGGTTGACAAATTCACAAAGTGGGTTGAGGCAGAGCCAGTTAGTAAGTGTGACACAGCCACAGTGGTTCAATTCATAAAAAAAGGTGATCTTTCGTTTTGGCTTTCCACACAGCATTATAACTCACAATGGTACTAATCTGTCCAAGGATGTCATGGAGGAGTTCTGTCAACGTGAGCATATCCGGCTTGATGTTTCATCAGTAGCTCACCGTCAATCCAATGGTCAAGCTGAAAGAGACAATCAGGAAATCTTGAAGGGCGTCAAACCCCGGCTTATGGTTCCTCTGCAATGGACGCCGGGTTGTTGGGTGGAGGAGTTACCTTCTGTGATATGGAGCATCAATACTACCCCCAACAGGTCTACGGGTTACACGCCTTTCTTCATGGTTTACGTAGCAGAGGCGGTTCTACCTAGTGACATCCATCATGACTCGCCCCGCGTGGCGGCTTACGTTGAAGCTGATAACGAACAAGCCCGTCAGGATGCACTTGACCTGTTAGATGAAAAGCGTGACTTGGCAACAGCCCGCTCGGCGATTTACCAACAGGACATGCGCCGTTATCACAGCCGTCGAGTTAAGTCCAGAACCTTTCAAGAAGGTGACTTGGTGCTCCGGCTCATCCAGGATCAAACTGATGCACACAAGTTATCCCCACCTTGGGAAGGGCCCTTTGTGGTCAGCAAGAACTTGAACAACGGGTCATACTACCTTAGCGATGTTCGAGAGCACAAAGACTCACGTAAGTCGGAGGAAGAGAATCGCCGGCCGTGGAATATCGCTCATCTTCGGCCTTACTACACTTGAGCCACTGGCTCTCATGATGTACATATTTTGACGATGTATATATTATAATAAGTAATAAAGCAGGACCTCTGTCCTTTTCATCCTCAATAAACATATGTCTTCATTATCATAATTTCAAACGATCAATTGGGGGCTGATCGTATTCGAATCTAGCTTAACCCTCTTGGTCCGGCTCATGATCGTATTCGAATCTAGCCGTTAAACCTCATGATCACTATGAATGAAATATGGCCTAGAGGCAATAATAAAGTTGTTATTTATATTTCCTTATATCATGATAAATGTTTATTATTCATGCTAGAATTGTATTAACCAGAAATTTAGTACATGTGTGAATACATAGACAAACAGAGTGTCACTAGTATGCCTCTACTTGACTAGCTCATTGAATAAAAAATGGTTAAGTTTCCTAGCCATGGACATGAGTTGTCATTTGATTAACGGGATCACATCATTAGGAGAAGGATGTGATTGACTTGACCCATTTCCTTAGCTTAGCACTTGATCATTTAGTATGTTGCTATTGCTTTCTTCATGAATTATACATGTTCCTATGACTATGAGATTATGCAACTTCCCTTTACCGAAGGAACACTTTGTGTGCTACCAAACGTCACAATGTAACTGGGTGATTATAAAGGTGCTCTACAGGTGTCTCCGAAGGTACTTGTTGAGTTGGCGTATTTTGATATTAGGATTTGTCACTCCGATTGTCGGAGAGGTATCTCTGGGCCCTCTCAGTAATGCACATCACTATAAGCCTTGCAAGTAATGTGACTAATGAGTTAGTTGTGGGATGATGCATTACATAACGAGTAAATATACTTGCCGTTAACGAGATTGAACTAGGTATTTGAGATACCGATGATCGAATCTCGGGCAAGTAACATACCGATGACAAAGGGAACAACGTATGTTGTTACGCGGTTTGACCGATAAAGATCTTCGTAGAATATGTGGGAACCAATATGAGAATCCAGGTTCCGCTATTGGTTATTGACCATAAATGTGTCTCGATCATGTCTACATAGTTCTCGAACCCGTAGGGTCCGCACGCTTAAAGTTCGGTGATGATTTATATTATGAGTTATGTGTTTTGATGTACCGAAGGTATTTCTGAGTCCCGGATGAGATCAGGGACATAACGAGGAGTCTCGAAATGGTCGAGACATAAAGATCAATATTGGACGACTATCTTCGGACATCGGAAAGGCTCTGAGTGATTCGGGTATTTATCGGAGTACCGGAGAGTTACGGGAATTCGCCGGGGAGTATATGGGCCTTATTGGGCTTTAGGGGAAAGTGAGAGGGGAGGCTTCCCCCCCCCCCAAGGCCTAGTTCGAATTGGACTAGGGGGAGGGGCTGCGCCCCCTCCTTTCTTCTCTTCTCTTTTCCCTTTCCTTGACTCCTACTCCTACTACATGGAAGGGGGGGAATCCTACTCCCGGTGGGAGTAGGACTCCCCAAGGCGCGCCATAGAGAGGGCCGGCCCCTCCCCTCCTCTCCTCCTTTATATACTGAGGCAAGGGGCACCGCATAGACACAAGTTGATCTGTTGATCTCTACCAGCCGTGTGCGGTGCCCCCCTCCACCATATTCCACCTTGGTAATATCGTAGCGGTGCTTAGGCGAAGCCCTGCGGTGATAGCAACATCATCACCGTCATCATGCCATCGTGCTGACGGAACTCTCCCGTGAAGCTCTGCTGGATCGGAGTTCGCGGGACGTCATCGAGCTGAACGTGTGCTAAACTCAGAGGTGTTGTACGTTCGGTACTTGGATCGGTCGGATCGTGAAGACGTACGACTACATCAACCGTGTTGTGCTAACGCTTCCGCTTTTGGTCTACGAGCGTACGTGGACGCCACTCTCCCCTCTCGTTGCTATGCATCACCATGATCTTGCGTGTGCGTAGGATTTTTTTTGAAATTACTATGTTCCCCGACAGTGGTATCAGAGCCAGGTTTATGCATAGATGTTATATGCGAGAGTAGAACACAAGTGAGTTGTGGGAGATACAAGTCATACTGCTTACCAGCATGTCATACTTTGGTTCGGCGGTATTGTTGGATGAAGCGGCCCAGGCCGACATTACGCGTACGCTTACGTGAGACTGGTTTTACCGACGTGCTTTACACATAGGTGGCTGGCGGGTGTCAGTTTCTCCAACTTTAGTTGAACCGAGTGTGGCTACGCCCGATCCTTGAGAAGGTTAAAACATCACTAACTTGATGAAATATCATTGTGGTTTTTATGCGTAGGTAAGAACTGTTCCTGCTAAGCCCGTAGCAGCCACGTAAGACTTGCAACAACAAAGTAGAGGACGTTTAACTTGTTTTTGCAGGGCATGTTGTGATGTGATATGGTCAAGATGTGATGAGATATAAGTTTTTGTATGAGATGATCATGTTTTGTTGAAGTTATCGGCAACTGGCAGAAGCCTTATGGTTGTCTCTTTGTTGCATAAGATGCAAGCACCAAATAATTGCTTTACTTTATCGCTATGCGATAGCAATAGTTGCAAGAGCAATAGTTGGCGAGACGACCATGTGATGACACATTGATATAGATCAAGATGATGGAGATCATGGTGTCATGCCGGTGACGATGGAGATCATGACGATGCTTTGGAGATGGAGATCAAAGGCACAAGATGATGATGGCCATATCATGTCACATGTTTTGATTGCATGTGATGTTTATCTTTTATACATCTTATTTTGCTTAGTTCGGCGGTAGCATTATAAGATGATCTCTCACTAAATTTCAAGGTAAAAGTGTTCTCCCTGAGTATGCACCGTTGCGAAAGTTCTTCGTGCCGAGACACCACGTGATGATCGGGTGTGATAAGCTCTACGTTCAAATACAATGGGTGTAAGACAGTTTTGCACATGCATAATACTCAGGTTAAACTTCACGAGCCTAGCATATGCAGATATGACCTCGGAACACTGAGACCGAAAGGTCGAGCGTGAATCATATAGTAGATATGATCAACATAGTGATGTTCACCATTGAAAACTACTCCATCTCACGTGATGATCGGACATGGTTTAGTTGATTTGGATCACGTGATCACTTAGATGATTAGAGGGATGTCAATCTAAGTGGGAGTTCTTAAGTAATATGATTAATTGAACTTTAATTTATCATGAACTTAGTCCTGATAGTATTTCGCAAATTATGTTGTAGATCAATAGCTCGCGCTATAGCTTCCCTATGTTTTTATATGTTCCTAGAGGAAACTAAGTTGAAAGATGATAGTAGCAATGATGCAGACTGAGTCCGTGATCTGAGGTTTATCCTCATTGTTGCACAGACGAATTATGTCCTTGATGCACCGCTAGGTGACAAACCTATTGCAGGAGCAGATGCAGACGTTATGAACATTTGGCTAGCTCAATATGATGACTACTTGATAGTTTAGTGCACCATGCTTAACGGCTTATAATCGGGACTTCAAAGACGTTTTGAACGTCATGGACCATATGAGATGTTCCAGGAGTAGAAGTTAATATTTCAAGCAAATACCCGAGCTGAGAGATATGAAGTCTCCAACAAGTTCTACAGCTAAAAGATGGAGGAGAATAGCTCAAGCAGTGAGCATGTGCTCAGATTGTCTGAGTACTACAATCGCTTGAATCAAGTGGGAATTAATCTTCCAGATAAGATATTGATTGACAGAGTTCTCCAGTCACCATCACCAAGTTACTGGAACTTCGTGATGAACTATAGTATGCAAGGGATGACGAAAACGATTCCTGAGCTCTTCGTGATGCTGAAATCGACGAAGGTAGAAATCAAGAAAGAGCATCAAGTGTTGATGATTGACAAGACCACTAGTTTCAAGAAAAGGGCAAAGGGAAAGAAAGGGAACTTCAAGAAGATTGGCAAGCAAGTTGTCACTCCCGTGAAGAAGCCCAAAACTGGACCAAAGCCTGAAACTGAGTGCTTCTACTGCAAAGGAAATGGTCACTAGAAGCGGAAATACCCTGAATATTTGGTAGATAAGAAGAATGGCAAAGTGAACAAGGGTATATTTGATATACAAGTTATTGATGTGTACCTTACTAGTGTTTATAGTAACCCCTGGGTATTTGATACTTGTTCGATTGCTAAGATTAGTAACTCGAAACAGGAGTTACAGAATAAACAGAAACTAGTTAAGGGTGAAGTGACGATGTGTATTGGAAGTGGTTCTAGGATTGATATGATCATCATCGCACACTCCCTATATTTTCGAGATTAGTGTTGAACCTAAATAAATGTTATTTGGTGTTTGCGTTGAGCATAAATATGATTAGATCATGTTTATTGCGATACGATTATTCATCTAAGATAGAGAATAAATTGTTATTCTGTTTACATGAATAAAACCTTCTATGGTCATACACCCAATGTGGATGGTTTATTGAATCTTGACCATAGTGATACACATATTCATAATATTGATGCCAAAAGATGCAAAGTTGATAATGATAGTGCAACATATTTGTGGCACTGCCATTTGGGTCATATCGGTGTATAGCGCATGAAGAAACTCCATAAAAGAAGGACTTTTGGAATCACTTGATTATGAATCATTTGATGCTTGCGAACCGTGCCTTATGGGCAAGATGACTAAAACTCCGTTCTCCGGAACAATGGAACGAGCTAGTGACTTATTGGAAATAATACATACCGATGTATGCGATCCAATGAGTGTTGATGCTCGTGGCGGGTATCATTATTTTCTGACCTTCACAGGTGATTTGAGCAGATATGGGTATATCTACTTAATGAAACACAAGTCTAAAACATTTGAAAAGTTTAAAGAATTTCAGAGTGAAGTGGACAATCATTGTAACAAGAAAATAAAGTTTCTACGATCTGATCGTGCAGGAGAATATTTGAGTTACGAGTTTGGCCTTCATATAAAACAATGTGGAATACTTTCACAGCTCACGCCACCTAGAACACCACATCGTTATGGTGTGTCCGAACATCGTAACCGCACTTTATTGGATATGGTGCGATCTTTGATATCTCTTATTGGTTTACCACTATTGTTTTGGGGTTATACATTAGAGATAGTTGCATTCACTTTAAATAGGGCACCATCAAAATCCGTTGAGACGACACCTTATGAACTGTGGTTTGGCAAGAAACCAAAGTTGTCGTTTCTTAAAGTTTGGGGCTGCGATGCTTATGTGAAAAAGTTTCAACCTGATAAGCTCGAACCCAATCAGAGAAGTGCGTCTTCATAGAATACCCAAAGGAAATTGTTGGGTACACCATCTATCACAGATCCGAAGGCAAGATATTCGTTGCTAAGATGGATCCTTTCTAGAGAAGGATTTTTATCTCGAAAGAAGTGAGTGGGAGGAAAGTAGAGCTTGATAAGGTAATTGTACCTTCTCCTGAATTGGAAAGTAGTTCATCACAGAAATCAGTTCCAGTGATTCCTACACCAATTAGTGAGGAAGCTAATGATGATGATCATGAAACTTCAGATTAAGTTACTACAGAACCTCGTAGGTCTTCCAAAGTACAGTCCACACCAGAGTGGTACGGTAATCTTATTCTGGAAGTCATGTTACTAGACCATGATGAACCTACGAACTATGAGGAAGCAATGATGAGCCCAGATTCCGCAAAATGGCTTGAGGCCATGAAATCTGATATGGGATCCATGTATGAGAACAAAGTGTGGACTTTGGTTGACTTGCCCGATGATCGGCAAGCCATACAAAATAAATGGATCTTCAAGAGGAATACGGACGCTAATAGTAGTGTTACTATCTACAAAGCTCGACTTGTCGCAAAAGTTTTTCGACAAGTTCAAGGTGTTGAATACAATGAGATTTTCTCACTCGTATCGATGCTTAAGTCTGTCTGAATCATGTTAGCAATTGCCACACTTTATGAAATCTGGCAAATGGATGTTAAAACTACATTCCTTAATGGATTTATTAAAGAAGAGTTGTATATGATGTAACCAGAAGGTTTTGTCAATCCTAAAGGTGCTAACAAAGTGTGCAAGCTCCAGCGATCCATTTATGGACTGGTGCAAGCCTCTCAGACTTGGAATATACGCTTTGATGAGTTGATCAAAGCATATGGTTTTATACAGACTTTTGGAGAAGCCTGTATTTACAAGAAAGTGAGTGGGAGCTCTATAGCATTTCTAATATTATATGTGGATGACATATTGATTGAAAATGATATAGAATTTTTGGATAGCATAAAGGGATATTTGAAAAGAGTTTTTCAAAAGACCTCGGTGAAGCTGCTTACACATTGAGCATCAAGATCTATAGAGATAGATCAAGACGCTTGATAAGATTTTTCAATGAGTACATACCTTGATAAGATTTTGAAGTAGTTCAAAATGGATTAGTCAAAGAAGGAGTTATTGCTTGTGTTGCAAGGTGTGAAGTTGAGTAAGACTCAAAACCCGACCATAGCAGAAAATAGAAAGAGAATGAAAAGTCATTCCCTATGCCTCAGTCATAGGTTCTATAAAGTATGCTATGCTGTGTACCAGAGCTATTGTATACCTTGCCTTGAGTTTGGCAAGGGAGTAAAATTTTGATCTAAGAGTAGATCACTGGACAGCGGTCAGGAATATCCTTAGTGAGGACTAAGGAAATATTTTTCGATTATGAAGGTGATAAAAGAGACCATCGTAAAGAGTTACATCGGTGCAAGCTTTTACACCAATCCAGATGACTCTAAGTCTCACTATGAATACATATTTAAAGTAGGAGCAATTAGCTAGAGTAGCTCCGTGCAGAGCATTGTATACATAGAATATTTGCAAAATGCATACGTCTTTGAATGTGACAGACCCGTTGACTAAACTTCTCTCACAAGCAAAACATGATCATACCTTAGTACTCTTTGGGTGTTAATCACATAGCGATGTGAACTAGATTATTGACTCTAGTAAACCCTTCGGGTGTTGGTCACATGACGATGTGAACTATGGGTGTTAATCACATACAAATGTGAATATTGGTGTTAAATCACATGGTGATGTGAACTAGATTATTGACTCTAGTGCAAGTGGGAGACTGAAGGAAATATGCCCTAGAGGCAATAATAAAGTTGTTATTTATATTCCCTTATATCATGATAAATGTTTATTATTCATGCTAGAATTGTATTAACCGGAAACTTAGTACATGTGTGAATACATAGACAAACAGAGTGTCACTAGTATGCCTCTACTTGACTAGCTCGTTGAATCAAAGATGGTTAAGTTTCCTAGCCCTGGACAAGAGTTGTCATTTGATTAACGGGGTCACATCATTAGGAAAATGATGTGATTGACTTGACCCATTTTGTTAGCTTAGCACTTGATCGTTTAGTATGTTGCTATTGCTTTCTTCATGACTTATACATGTTCCTATGACTATGAGATTACGCAACTCCCGTTTACCGGAGGAACACTTTGTGTGCTACCAAACGTCAAAACGTAACTAGGTCATTATAAAGGTGCTCTACAGGTGTCTCTGAAGGTACTTGTTGAGTTGGCGTATTTTGAGATTAGGATTTGTCACTCCGATTGTCGGAGAGGTATCTCTGGGCCCTCTCAGTAATGCACATCACTATAAGCCTTGCAAGCAATGTGACAAATGAGTTAGTTGCGGGATGATGCATTACATAACGAGTAAAGAGACTTGCCGGTAACGAGATTGAACTAGGTATTTGAGATACCGATGATCGAATCTCGGGAAAGTAACATACCGATGACAAAGGGAACAACATATGTTGTTATGCGATTTGACTGATAAAGATCTTCGTAGAATATGTGGGAACCAATATGAGCATCCAGGTTCTGCTATTGGTATTGACCGGAAACGTGTCTCGGTCATGTCTACATAGTTCTTGAACCCGTAGGGTCCGCACGCTTAAAGTTTGATGATGATTTATATTATGAGTTATGTGTTTTGATGTACCGAAGGTAGTTCGGAGTCCCTGATGAGATCATAGACATGACGAGGAGTCTCAAAATGGTCGAGACGTAAAGATCAATATATTGGATGACTATATTCGGACATCGGAAAGGTTCCGAGTGATTTGGGTATAGGGGAAAGAGAGAGGGGAGGCTGCGCCCCCCCCCCCCAAGGCCTAGTCCGAATTGGACTAGGGGGAGGGGTTGCGCCCCCTCCTTCCTTCTCTTCTCTTTTCCCTTTCCTTGACTCCTACTCCTACTACATGGAAGGGGGGAATCCTACTCCAGGTGGGAGTAGGACTCCCCAGGGCGCGCCATAGAGAGGGTCGGACCCTCCCCTCCTCTCCTCCTTTATATACTGAGGCAAGGGGCACCCCATAGACACAAGTTGATCTGTTGATCTCTCCCAGCCGTGTGCGGTGCCCCCCTCCACCATATTCCACCTCGGTAATATCGTAGCGGTGCTTAGGAGAAGCCCTGCGTCGGTAGCAACATCATCACCGTCATCACGCCGTCGTGCTGGCGGAACTCTCCCGTGAAGCTCTGCTGGATCGGAGTTCGCGGGACGTCATCGAGCTGAACATGTGCTGAACTCGGAGGTGTCGTATGTTCGGTACTTGGATCGGTCGGATCATGAAGACGTACGACTACATCAACCGCGTTGTGCTAACGCTTCCGTTTTCGGTCTACGAGGGTACGTGGACGACACTCTCCCCTCTTGTTGCTATGCATCACCATGATCTTGCGTGTGCGTAGGAATTTTTTTGAAATTACTACGTTCCCCAACACACTAGGGGGCTTCCTATTCAAACATAGGTCATATTCGAACCAAAGAGAACATAGTTGTCGGTACCCTCTTGATCGGCACAAAGCCAAACTCACTAGGGGGCTTCTTGATCATATTCGAATCATAGCTTAACCCCTTTTGGGTCCGACTTTGATCGTATTCGAATCAGAGTCATTAAAAAACTCTCAAGGTCATTTGGGGGCTTCCTGTTCAAACATAGGTCGTATTCGAACCAAAGAGAACATAGGTGTCGGTACCCTCTTGATTGGTGCAACGCCAAAGCCACTGGGGCTACATTATCGTATTCGAATCCTAGCTTAACCCCTTTGGTCCGGTTAACTGATCGTATTAGAACCAGAAGCCTCGATTTTTTCTTTTTATTTGGCTTAAGTTTTTGAAAACAATCTTTGGGTTTGTCTTGTGACTTTTTTGTTCAGATCTAAGTATAAGTGTGGTTTAAATTTAACCCGGCTTGGCTTTGGACGATAAGTCGCCAACATATGACAATTATCATAAATTTGGAAGTGTTGGTTTCTATGGATTGGGTTATCACCCTTACTGTTCAGGTCACATGAACCGGAAGTGCAAATTCAAAATCACAGGTATGATATTATAGTTGTTTTTTAAAGCTATAATTCATAACAGGCTTATCTGTGACTCTTCTTTCCTTATTAATGGTTATATATAAGATATTATGACCCGCCTAGCAGTAAACCGCAAAGCGTTTCTTGTGATCTATTTTTGTGTGCAGGACAGTTCAAAGACTTTCTTATGCATAAGGAAAACAGATGATAAGTATAAATAGGGCGAATATAAGACGGCACCTTAACAGTGTTGAGCACCAAAACATGCACGATAGCACGACAAAGCAAAGTCATTTCTACCCTATTACATAACTCCCCGAGTCCACATGATTAAATTGTTTTTCAGCAGGCTGCAAATATGAGTCGTCATGTCGAATCAATTCTCTTGTTGACCTGAAGCTTCCGGATCAACCCTCTCCACTCCTTTGACATGTTCCCTGTCCTGGAAGGTTGATGATGACAAGCCAATGCCATTCAAAGCTTCAAATTTAGCTTCATCATCAATTAGTCCGGCCGGGTCAACTTCAGGGGTGAAGGTATGCTTACGGATTGGCGGGATCAGGCTTGTCACTTTATAATGTGGCGTTGGGATCCTCCGATTTTCCGCATCATAACCCGGCTGGTACCTAGTGAGATCCGTCTCATCAGCAATCAGGGTGGCCACTTGGCACATTTCCTTCACACAAGCGGCGAAGTCCTCCTGTTCAAATGAAGTGCCATCCTTCTTAAGTCTTGGATGCCCAATGGCCATGTCGGTCGGGTCTAATTCCGGTAGCCAAGCTTTGGCCCGGCTTAAGGCAGCCACGGCTTCGGCTCTCGCACACGATCGCTTTAATTCATTGAATCGCTAGGGCAGCACCGAAAGCTTCTTTAGCACATCCACCAGGAGTGTGGGGATTTCGTTTGACCCATGGTATGGTAAGCATTGTCGATTACGCTTTGTGTACTATACTAACCCATGGTCTTCGTGAGAGTTCATTGTGGGGTTAGGTTGCAGTGTGCACGTTCAAGTGATGCATCATGAAGAGATCAAGTGCTTGAAGATTGTCGTCCATTGTGGTGACAATGGACTTGTGAAGATGTGCCGAAGAGTGGCTCACCCATAGTGGAGTATGGGGGAGCAAACTACTAGTCTTCACCGAGCCAACGCAATCAAGAAAGGTGGCCCAACTTGAGGAAGTCAAGATCGTCGACATCTAGCTCAAGTGGACTTTGTTCAAGGCAAAGTTTTGGCTTTGATAGGTTCTCTATTTTACCGGTCTCATGGTGGTAGTTTGGAGACCGGGTTATAGGATCAATTGTCGTACTATCAAGGGGGGCTCTCAAGTGAGTAGCTTGATCGTGTCGTTCGTAGAGAGCTCAAACCATTGCATGCTTCCATAATCTTTCTTGGTTCTTGTTTGGTTTTCTCCTTGTGAGATTTGGAGCTTATGGTCATCTTCTTGACAAGCTCGAGTTCATCGAAAATGGAGTTCACATGCTTCTTCTATTCGTTTTCGGTGTTGGAGGTTTTACCAGTCTTATTCAAGGAAGGGTTCTCACCTTTTTCTTATGGGCATTTTCTAATTTCCTTCTTATTGTTATTTCTATCAAGATTGTGTTAGCCCTTGTCGCTAGCTTTCCAACAAACTTGGTTTCGTTGAATTCAGAGTCCGTTTGCAGAAGTTGTGTCAGTTTTGATGTCCTTAAAAAGGCTGCAGTGGTACTACCGCTTGGAGGGGATGTAAATTTTTACTACCGCTCTTGGGAGCGGTACTACCACGGCTACTTCCACTCCGGACCAAAAACTCATCATAAGTCCAGCGATGGTAGGCACGGATGTATTTTTTTAGTACCACTCGCAAGCAGTAGTATTGCTACCCTTAGCGGTAGTACCGCTACCCCTAGCAGTAGTATCGTGAGGATGAGCAGTAGTACCGCTCCGACGGTTTTACCGGCCTTTTGCCTCCTCGCTGTTGTTTTTTAAAGGGCTTCCACCACCCTAGCGGTAGTACCGCTCCCATGAGCGGTAGTACCGCTCTTGCGGGCTGTGAGCATAACGGTTGGATTTTTTTCCCACCTATAAAAGGGGGTCTTCTTTCCCAATGAACCCTATCCTTTGAGCTCGTGTTCTTCCCCCATTGTTGACCTTATTCGAGCTTGCTATCTCTCAATCCCTTCATGGATTCTTGCTAGTTTTTGGGGGGGGGGGGGGGAGAGGAGATCTAGATCCACATTTCCACCAATCACTTTCTCCTCTATGTGAGGGGAACCCCTTGGATCTAGATCTTGGAGTTCTTGGTGTTCTCCTTCTTGTTCTTCCTCTAATTTTCTTCCCTAGCATTAGTTGCTTTGGTGGGATTTGGGAGAGAAGGACTTGGGCACTCCGTGTGCCCTTGCCATTGCATTTGGTGCATTGGTTTGACTTCTCCGCGGTGATACATGGAAGTTACAAGTTGAGAAGCTTATTACTCTTGGGTGCTTGGTACCCTTGAGCTTGTTCCTCCTGGGTGCTTGGGCGCCCTAAATGGTTGGTGGTGTTCAGAGCTCAATCATTGTGGTGTAAAGCTCTGGGCAAGCGTCGGGATCTCCAATTAGGTTGTGGAGATCGCCCCGAGCAATTTGACGGGTACCGGTGGCCGCCCTTAAGGGTTGCCAAAGTGTACGGGTTTGGTGAACGCCCCCAAGGGTTGCCATTTGTACGGGTTCGGTGACCGCCCTCAAGGGTCCCTTAGTGGAATCACGACATCTTGCATTGTGCGAGGGCGTGAGGAGATTACGGTGGCCCTAGTGGCTTCTTGGGGAGCATTGTGCCTCCACACCACTCCAAACAGAGATTAGCATCTGCAAGGGTGTGAACTTTGGGATACATCGTCGTCTCCGCGTGCCTCGATTATCTCTTAGCCGAGCTCTTTACTTATGCACTTTACTTTGTGATAGTCATATTGTTTCTTGTCATATATCTTGCTATCACTTAGTTATTTATCTTGATTAGCATAAGTTGTTGGTGCACATAGGTGAGCCTAGTTATTGTAGGTTATGTGCTTGACAAATTAACCGCTAGGTTTATTCCGCATTTGTTCAAGCATAAACCATAATTATTTTAAAGCGCTTATTTAAACCCCCCCCCCTCCTCTAGGCGACATCCTCGATTTTTCAACCGTGAGCCAATCCGACGTAGCACTCGGGGCTTGCAATATGCCCATTTCTAAATATGATATGCCATTCTAAACGAGTCCTAATCTCATACCATTATGTGGGACATGGTTCATAGTAACGTATTGAATTAGTAATTTGAGCCCTTAGGGATGCCCCACATCGATCCCATGGCGCCGAGAGTCTAGCCCGACCATTAAAAGCCGATTTCGGTCATGCACACGGGGCTCTAGGGACAAGGTCCAAATCCACACATCAAGCAAAAGCAGGGAAAATCCTATGCATCGCTCATTGTAACGCACTATTGACCAATTGCATAGGCAAAAGCGAGCTAGGGTTAGCCCTATCACAGCTTCTTCAGGAAAAAATGATTTTTGGAACTTTCTAGAAGGTTCCTGTCTCAGTTTTTTCGTTTTACTTTTGCTTGTTGTTCACTTTACCCATATTCTTTTTACTTTTTTCTTCATTCGGGTTATTCTTTTCTTTCCTTTTTTCTTTCTTTTAAAGCGCGCTCACAAAATCCAAAAAAAATGTTCGATTAAAAAAACTTGTTAGCATTTCTATAGAAACATTTACAAAATAAAAGTGACTTTAAAAAAATGTTTAGAGTTTTTTTAATGTTCATGAAAGTTTTAAAAAAAATGTTTTAACTTTTTCAAAAAAAAATCCGAAGCTCACTCACCGTGCACCTCATAGAGACGGTTAATAGTTCAGGGTCCTCGGTGGCGTCCTGCATCTAGCTGGATTGAAGCCGTCACGCAATGCCGCATATCACCTAATGCTAAGAACCGGATACTCCTCAACTAGTGATTTCGTTTTAATACATAGCCTTAGCCTTCTCATTCTCAAAGAAAAAAAGAAGCTTCAGAAGACGTACATCCTTGCTGGGCTTCAGACCGGTGTCACTTGGGCCAGTGCAACACACGCAAAACAGAAGAACAAATGGAGAAGAAGTAGAAAAATAAAGAACGGGAGTAGGGAGGCATGGCAAGTTGGCAACCGACAGTCCGTCCAGTGCCAACGCTCGCTGCCGCTGCATATCCGTGCATGTAGTATTATTTCTTCTTGGTGCGACATTGCCGTCCGCCAGCGGTTCCCTTTTCCCATCATGCGGCGGGCACCCCGTCCAAATTATCACCCATTTAATTATCGACCGACGGATCGGCAAGACAGGGAAACGAGACCCACGAGCACAAATCTCAGCGATCCATCACAGAGAGCATCGGACGCGGCAACCACCGGCGCCACTACCCACAAGTGGCAACGGGACAAGGAGCCTTCCCACCGGCTTTTTGACAAAACGGAGGGTGCGAGATGATTGAGCACAAGATCCACGGGATTACGTCCAGAGATATAAACATTAGGGTTAACATGCACGAATGATTGCAGTACTAATACAAGGCCCGAGTCAACCACCGAGCTCTACTATTGCCTAGACCCTGCTGAAGCTTGCACCGCAAGGCCAGCAATCTGGCCGGCCGATCAAAAAAGCGTGACACAGTTACTTTATCTGGGAATGCCTGGAGCCAAAGTCTCTGTATTTTTTTCTTCTTCATTTGACCAAGAACAGAAAAGAAAGAAGGAATTTACTTATCTCCTGAAAGAATTGCAAAATTTACTCCGGGGAGGACAAGGATTTTCGTCAGGGGAGAAAAAAATTCATGTAAAAGAGATAATTACATGTAAAGAATGACCAAAAAGAATGTTAATGAAGGTCTTGTACCGGCCGACGCCTGTTGTTCACAGGTCTCTCCGGCTCCTCCAGCTAGCCTGGCTCAGCTCGTCGCTGCACTCCCGGCTGCCGAACTCTCTCAGCTGGAACAGCCTGATCTCCTCGGTTCGCGGCTCCAAGAACACCTCGCTGCGCCCGGGTTGAAGGCCGTTGTTTAGGTTAGAGTCGGCTAAACTATCCAGTGCCCTAACCACCTGAGATAGCAAAGGAAAATACGTGGGCATATCTTAGTCATGTGCTGTCATTTTTTCATTCATTCAAGAACGAGGTAAAATTAATGAAACGTGGTTTATTATTTAGTACCTGCCCCATCCGTGGTCTCATCACCGCAGAATGACGAATGCATGCAGCCGCAGCTCCTATCATATGATACATCTCATTTTCTTCAAACTTGTTTTCCATTCTCGGATCAGGAAGGTCTCCAAAGTCTCGATGCTCAATTGCTTGCGAGAGAAAGGGCCGGGCCTGAAAATTTTCAGCAAGAGCAGAGTTTGAGTTTACATTATGCATCCATCTATCAATCATGATGAAAATTGAAGAAACACATTTAGAGCAATGAGGTGTCATCTGTGTAATGCATTCATCAGTTCCATTTATGCTTATGTTTGCTATTTAGGATAATCGGTCCCTGTTTTCTCAAGTTCTCATCTACTCCAGCTTCTTTCATGACTCACCACAGCATGACGAATGCATTAAATAACACTGTATCCACTTTCTTCGTGCCACTCTGGAAGAATAATCAGGTTGCCCACTTTCTATAAAAGCAAGCTCCAATAGTTGGAACTTTTCAGCTCACTTAGTTCTCTCCAGATCACTTTCTCGGTCAACATGCTATGGAAACGGGTCCAGTGGAAGGGGCCAACATAATAAAACAGCTAGCATCAGCCACCTTGTAACCTTGTAATAAAAGAGCCCAACGGTTCAACTTTGGAGGGAAAGAGGTGATCTAGAGAAGGCACCGCTAGATGCTGCATGATATCAGGCTCTAGAATTTGGAAATCACCTCAACAGCTATATTGATCAACAACAATTATCTAGTACTCCCTCTGTTCCAAAATAGATGACTCAACTTTGTATTACAAAGTTGAGTCATCTATTTTGGAACAGAGGGAGTACTATGGACAGGAAATCAACCAAATCTTGAAGCATCTAAGTAACATAGCCAAACTTCAACGAAATTTTCCCCTCTTAATTAATGAATGAGGCAAGTCTTTTGCCTCCTTTCAAAAAAAAAGTAACATAGCCAGATAATACGATAGGTCAATTCTTAATTAAAAGTGGAAAAAGATGTTACTTATATCAATCAAATAAATATTTTACAAACGTGAAAAAAGAGCATAGTTTATGACCTAAAGCGAGGAGCATGCAACAAGTACAGAATATTTTAAGAAACTCACCCATTCGACAAGACTCTCATCTCCAAGCGGCTGAGAAGAATCAACAGGTTTTCTTCCCGTAATAAGTTCCAAAAGAACAACTCCAAAAGAATATAGATCAGATTTTGCTGTCAACTTCCCGGACAATGCATACTCTGGAGCCAAATACCTGCAGAGGACATACTACATTTATACTGGAAACTATCTATAGATCACAGATTATCGGGAAAAAATAATAATTGAAGATTGCAATGGCTATCTTTGGACGATTACTCACCCAAATGTTCCCATGACACGTGTTGTGACATGTGTGTTGGAGTCGGCCGCTAACCTTGCAAGTCCAAAATCGGAAACCTGGAGATTGTTGGAGGTACATAGAAATTTTTAGAAAATAAATACAATGGAAAAATCACATACTAGAAACAATTGGAAGCTGGAACTAATACACCAAGTAAAAGCATACCTGAGCTTCATAGTTGTTATCCAACAAAATATTAGATGATTTAATATCTCTATGAATAATCCGTGGATGACCTGATGAATACAAACAGAGCAATGCTTAGTACACCACACTAGTTCAGGGGATTAATGAGGAGACAATTTAGTCATAAAATATTACAATCTTCGTGCAGGTAAGCAATTCCACGAGCTGCTCCGGCCGCAATCTTGACCCTCGTACGCCAATCAAGTGGTACTTCATTTACTGAAATTCCATGAGCATGGTTAATGAGCAGGCAACAGATGAGCAATGTAGCTGCCTCACTAAAGCTAAAATTGATGCAAATAAAGGAACCACTATGATCAACAGGGAGTTCTCACCATGGAGATGGTAATAAAGTGTGTTATTGGGAACAAAATCATATACAAGCATCCGCTGGCCCTCTGATACGCAATAGCCTACTAGTGAAACCAAATGTCTATGATGTACTCTGCTGATAGTATCAACTTCGGCCCTGAATTCACGCTCTCCCTGCCCATTCCCAATCTTCAGCTTCTTGATAGCCACAGGGCGACCATCTGGCAAGATGCCCTTGTACACACACCCAAATCCACCTTCTCCCAAGAGGTTCTCATCCGAAAAGTCATTTGAGATTCCTGCCAAATTCTCCGGCGTGAACAGCATCCTCGAGTACCCTATCCCGGAGTCTGCCGGCGAGTAGGGGAACCCATGGCTCCCAGTACTGGACCTCATGAAGGGATAGCCCGGTGATCGTAAGTAGAATCCATCTGGCCAACACAAATACTGTAATGAGCATCGTCTAGTATGGCTAAATTTAGAAAATGCAGATATAGAGATACGTTTAACACTCAGGCGTTCATGTTTTGTAGTACCTGATGCTAGTGAGGATCCAGCAGACGAGGGAATGTAATTGGGTGGTGGCGGCGGGGGAGCTGGTTGCTGCTGTATCGGCAGTGCTGAGGGAGGCTCTGCCCGCCGTCGCTTCTTTTTGACAAGCCAAATGGTGGCACCGATGAAGCTGAGCATTGCAAGACCGGCAATTGCTACAATGGTGGTGGCAGTTTCCCTCGATATTTCGATGTTCTTGCCGCTGCCATTTGAGCGGGTCGAGTTTGAGTGTGGCCTCCCAGGCGAGCGCGGCGGGGCATAATGTGGCTTGGTATGATGCCGCGGCGGCGGCGGGGGAGATGCAATTCTTGGCGGGGGAGGCGAATAGGCCGCAACCGGCGTGGGTGCTGGAGCTGGAGCTGGCGTAGGCGATGGCGATGGTGGGTGGGATGGAGGCGGGGCTGGTGGCGAGAGGACTACTGGCGGCGGCGGGGGGAGGGACGGAGGTGGCGGTGACGGGTACACGCGGGGCTGTACGCGTGGCTGGTCAGCCGCCATCGGCGGCGGTGGCGCCTGAACCTCGGCGGGAGGCGGCGAGGGCGATGGGGACGGCGGTGGAAGCGACGGAGGGGGCGCGTCGGGCGGCGGAGGCGACAATGCCGGCGGTGGCGGCGACGAAGGCAATGCTGGAGGAGGTGACGGCAGTGTCTCGGGTGGCGGGGAGGCCGGAGGGGGGCTACTTACCGGCGGAGGTGACGCCGCGGGGGGCAAAGAATGGTAGGACGTGGAAACCGGCGGAGCCGAGGCGGAGGAGGAGTACGGACAGCCCGGCGGGCGCGGCGCGGGCTGCGGCTGCGGCTGCCCATGCCCGCCCTGCGGCACGGCGTACGACGACGACGACGCCGGCTGCGGAGGCATGAAGGGATCCGCGTAGCCGCCCATCCCCACCACCACCGCCGCCCTCCGGAGGTACCTCCACAGCAGCGAAGCGTGGGCGCGCGCTGGCAGTGGCAGGTAGGGGATCTGCAGGTCCACGCCGACGGCCAGATCTCCCGCCCGGCTCGGCCCCAATCAAGCAGCTGAGCGAACCACCGCTTCAATGGAAGGAAGCTGCCACCCACCCTGGCCTGCTATCTCTCTCTCTCTCTCCCGACAGCGACGTAGAGAGAGCGCGGCTTGAGATCCGAATCCTCCCGCCCACGCAAGTGGCGGCGCGCGCACAGCAGATCACGCACGGCAGAGAATCCAGCGGCCACAGAGCTCGGGCCGTCGGGCGGCGACGCCGAGATCCGCGGGCGGCGGGCGGGAAGGCGATCCCTTGTCGGCCAATGCAATGCAGCAGAGCACCGCACCGCACCGCACCGCTCGCCTCTCTCTCACCTCAGCTGAGCTCACCTCACCTCAGCAGCACGCCGAGCTCATCTCTTTCTGGCTCCTCCCTCCCGTCCCTGCCTGCCTGCCTGCCTTGGTGTCCGTGGCTGCCTGGCTGGACAGTAGAGCATCACTAGTAGTGGTACTAGTATAATTTTCTCCCTCTATTTTCCCTTCCTTCTTTTCTCAAAACAAAGTCTATACTAATATTGTTTTCTTCCTCGGGTGTGCGCGACGGGGGAGGGGAGGGGAGGGGGTTGGTGCCAGGTCCATATGGGAAATAGCTGGACTGCGAAGAGCAAGCAGTACTACAGTACAGTGCGGCAGCATAGGGAGCTGAGTCGGGCGAAAAAAGAAGGCTGGAAAATTGGGTATTTCCCGTGCAGATTGTCGCTTGCGGGCCCGGCCTCGACCCGCCCCTCCCCTCACCTCACCGCGGGTGGTGGAAACCGGGAAGAAACCACGGAAGGAAGGGCGGCTGGCCGCGACGAGGCGCAGCACGCTCGGCCGGCCGGGCGGAACGACGAGGCAAGTTGTGGTTTGTTTTTCTGGCTCGCGGCGAGCGTATGGTTCATCCTGCGGCGTGCAGCAACGGGGGGCTGGAGAGCGGATAGTTTACCGTGTACGATGCTGAGGGCAACGCTGACGGCTGGCTGGCTGGATGGCTGGATGGCTGGATGCCTCCTGTCCTGGGTGGAGAGCTTTTTTTTGGTGCCTACTAGTAGTAGCAGTGTGGTTTGAGGTGGGACGGGGCTTTCAAGGTTTCGGATTTCGGGTGACTTTTTGTTGCCCACGTTTTGCCATTTGTTGACCTTGGCTGGAAAAACAAACACTGCTACGCGGTTTTTATCAGGCGAGGAGATGTGACGGCGGTACGAGTTTTCGTGGCTCGTCCGTTTCGATCATGCCACATCTTGTCGCAGTGGCAGTACGCAGCCGTGAAGATTAAGAGCATTTCCAGCCGTGCCCACAACAAGGCCCCCCAGACGACTTTTCGGCCGCCGGCGCCAAAAAATCGGTCCAGTCGTGTCCCTAGGGGCCCATTTTTCGCCGGCTCGGTCCGAAATTGGCGTCGGTGGACCCAACCCGAACCCGGCGCGCTGGGGTCGCTCGGGGGCGCCGGGCGAATCTTTTATGGCGCGAAAGCGCCGTGGGCCAGCCGCGTCAGCGACTCGACTCCCTTCTCGCCGCTTCGTCGTCCTCATCGCCTCGTTTCCCACGGCGAATCAATGCCAAAGCTGCGCGCGCTGCCGCGCCGGTAAGCCTCCATTGATGCCTCACGGGCGGCGCAGTGAAGTCCGGGCGACGCGCGTCCCCTCGGCCGCCACGCCTCCCGCCACGCGTAATGCGCCGGCCAAGCCTACCGCGCGGCGCTTCCACCTATATAAGCCGAGAACCAGCGCGCCGGAGATACGCACACACACTACACCGCCGACGCGTCCACTTCTCCCTCTTCCTCCTCTCGCCGTCTCCAGCTCAGAAGGATGGTCGAGCGCTTCCCAGGCGACGGTGCGGCGGCAAATGGTTTCGGGCGCCGCCATCTGCACGAGGACAAGGCTCGCCTCCTCTTCGAGACTGAGTACCCGGCCCCGTCGGACATGCGGGTGCCCGGGTCATGGAGGATCAGCGCCGGCGGCGTGCCGGTGCCACCACCACGGAGATCGCACGCATCCGCGCGTCCCTGCCTCGGGCGGCGAGGGAAGGCCCGCGGTACACCCCCGACAGCCCGCTCTGGGAGCCCTATTTCCGCCGCCGACACACCGAGCAGTTCGAGGCAACGAACGGCGTCGTGCCCTCTGGCAGGCTCAACTCCGAGGGCGGCGCCGGTGGTGGGGCGTACCCGGCCGCACGTTGGAGGCCGTCCTCGAGTACATCGAGGGCGGCAACACGCCGCGCCTCGAGTACCCCGCTCCCCCGACCTTCTCACGCCGCCATGGGAGCTCCTGGACGCCCAGGCGTATGGAGTGGCCCGGCGCGTCCTCCTCCTCGTCCGGCCGCTCATCGGGCTCTCCCTGCCTCCGCCCTGTCAAGCCGGAGCCCCAGGACACGTCGGTCAGCGCGCGCACCCGCAGCTCCGGCGTCCGCATCGGTGACTCCACCCCCCATCCAGCCGCTTCGTCCTCCTCGAACCCAAGCCAGAGCCCAGCCTCCCCGCGGAGTACGAGAAGATAGCCCGGCGCGACTTCTTCGACGATGACGCCCTGCAGTGGGCGCGGGACGACTACCTCCGCGATGAGATGGTCCGGCAATGCCGGGCCCTGAAGGATATCAAAACCCGCAAGCGCGGGCGCGAGGACGAGCACGGCGTCGTCATCCTCGACAACAATGACGACGAGGGCGGGGGAGGGATGCAGCAGGGACGGCGGCGGCAGAGGCGGCGACGCCGCCGCCGCCGCCGATGACGGCGACTACACGCGGTTCTACAGCCTCCTCGGCATGTAGAACTGCGAGGGCGGGCGGCGGGCGGCGGGGAGCGGCGAGGCAGACGGCGAGGAGTGGCGATGGAGACGGCGAGTGGCGGCCCCTAGCAGTTTTTTCTTTTTTTGTAAAATATGTTTAAGTTTGAACGAACTCGCCGAAGTTTGCAATGAATTTGCGCCGTGTTCAAATTTTTCAAAATAACGTGGGCGCCGCGACTAGGGGGCATCACGCCCCCAGCGCGCGGGTTAGCTCCGGTGCACCCCCAGGGGGCGATTTTTAGCCCCTCCTGAGGTGCCAACGGCTGGAGATGCTCTAAGGGCATGCTTGTTACCTGCATTTCACTCAATCGGGCTCACGGGGTATAATTTTGGGCCATCAAGTTGCCTAGTCTGCATCAATTTTCTGGCTCGTACGATCTCAGAGCAGTTTTGTGCGGTTTTTTCTCAGAGCCAGGCCCTAGTGTAGGACCTTGAAGTATGTCTAGAGGGGGGTGATTAGACTACTTGACCAAATAAAAATTAAGCCTTTTCCCAATTTTAGTCTTTGGCAGATTTTAGCAAACTTAGCACAAGTCAAGCAATCTTCACACAATTCAAGCAAGCATGCAAAGAGTATATGAGCAGCGGAAATTAAAGCATGCAACTTGCAAGAATGTAAAGGGAACGGTTTGGAGAATTCAAACGCAATTGGAGACACGAATGTTTTTGTTGTGGTTCTGATAGATGGTGCTATCGTACATCCACGTTGATGGAGACTTCAACCCACGAAGGGTAACGGTTGCGCGAGTCCACGGAGGGCTCCACCCAAGATGGGTCCATGAAAAAGCAACCTTGTCTATCCCACCATGGCCGTCGCCCATGAAGGATTTGCCTCACTAGCGGCAGATCTTCACGAAGTAGGCGATCTCCTTGACCTTACAAACTCCTTGGTTCAACTCCACAATCTTGTCGGAGGCTCCCAAGTGACACCTAGCCAATCTAGGAGACACCACTCTCCAAGAAGTAACAAATGGTGCGTTGATGATGAACTCCTTGCTCTTGTGCTTCAAATGATAGTCTCCCCAACACTCAACTCTCCCTCATAAGATTTGGATCTGGTGGAAAGAAGATTTGAGTGGAAAGCAACTTGGGAAAGGCTAGAGATCAAGATTCATATGGTAGGAATGGAATATCTTGGCCTCAACACATGAGTAGGTGGTTCTATCTCAGAAATGGTAAGTTGGAAGTGTAGGTTTGTTCTGATGGCTCTCTCCATGAATGAAGAGGAGTTGGAGGGGTATATATAGCCTCCACACAAAATCTAACCATTACACACAATTTACCAATCTCGGTGGGACCGGATCAACAAACTCGGTCGGACCGATTTAGTAAACCTAGTGACCGTTAGTGATTTCGGTGGGACCGACATGCAACTCGGTAGGACCGATATGGTTAGGGTTTGGGCATAACGTAATCTCGGTAAGACCGATTACAAAAACTCGGTGAGACCGATTTTGGTAATTAGCTAACCAGAGAGTTGGTCAGGTAAACTCGGTGGGACCGATTCACTCATTTCGGTGAGACCGAAATGTTACAAAAAGGAAACAGAGAGTTTACATTGCAATCTCGGTGGGACCGATCGCTCACTTCGGTTAGACCGAAACGTTACGAAGGGAAACAGAGAGATTACAATCCCATCTCGGTGAGACCAAGATCCCTATCGATGAGACCGATTTGCCTAGGGTTTGTGGCAGTGGCTATGACATCTGAACTCGGTGGCGCCGAATAGAATGAATTGGTGGGGCCGAGTTTGACTTTGGGTTTAGGTCATATGTGGATATGAGAAAGTAGTTGAGGGTTTTTGGAGCATATCACTAAGCACTTGAAGCAAGAAAATCATCAAGCAACACCTCATCCCTCCTTGATAGTATTGGCTTTTCCTATAGACTCAATGTGATCTTGGATCACTAAAATATAAAATGTAGAGTCTTGAGCTTTTGATCTTGAGCCAATCCTTTTCTCCTTAATATTTTGAGGGATCCACTTTCATCATCCATGCCATGCCATTCATTGAGCTTTCCCGAAATATTTGTCTTGGAATAGTATTAGCTCAATGAGCTATATGTTGTTATGAATTACCAAAACCACCTAGGGATAGTTGCACTTTCAATCTCCCCCTTTTTGGTAATTGATGACAACATATAGATCAAAGCTTCGACAAATGATAATAAGATTGAAAAAACATCGTCGCTTTGAGAAGTATGTGATAAGCAAGAGCTCCCCCTAAATTTGTGCATAGTTTAAGATTTGCTTTGGACTGCAAATGCACAAGGAATTAGGCTCATGGGTTACTCTTTCATGTCACATACATCTTGGTGGAGCGCTCAAAATAATAAAGATTGAATACATGCACTCATCACCAAGCAAAGTGAATGATCATACAAAGATAAATAAGATAATATCATCTAACAAGCATAAGTGTAGCTTATGATCAAACACATGATCATCAATGTCTCACAGATAATAGCATAGTATCTCAAGCAAGCAAAAGCAAACAAAGTTCAACCACGAAGATAAGAGAGAACAAAAGCAAACTCTCTCTCTCGAAGCCTATGATCTATACATTTTTCTCCCCCTTTGACAACAAGTTACCAAAAAGTTCCTAGAAAATGCATAGTACTATTTCGTCTCTCAGGCTTGGTCTTCAGTTGGTGGTGTAGAGATGGCTCCTTGGACGAAGACTTCAGTTGATGTGGATGGAGCTGAAGGAGTTGGTGCTGGAGCTGGTTGCACTGGAGCTATAGCTGGTGCAGATGAAGTGGCTCTTGTGTCTGTCACTGGCTCTGCAGCTGATCTCTGAGCTCGAGGCACTCTGGCAAATGCATAAGTAGTTATCCTGCCCTTCCTCTCCTGCATGTCATCCTGTAGCTGCTCCACAACTGACTGAATCTCAGTTACTTTGACATCTAAATCATAGAATTTTTGTTTCATGATTCTTTCCAGGCTCTCCTGGTTTTGAGTTAGGGTGGCCAACCCCTTCTCAATCCTCAGAGTTGATGCTATCAAGTAACCAAGTTGGTCCTACTTGCTCTTCAAAAAGTACTCAGATACCTCCTCTAGAGTTGGCATCTTGGCAGCCTTCTCCTTCTTTGCCTTCTCCTTCTTCTCTTGAGCTTGCACTGAGGATGGTTCATTCTCATTCATCACAACTTGATTGTCCTCAAAGTCTGGATAGAGAAAAAAGTGTTCCTTATCCAACAGATATTTGCATGTGCCCATCTTTGAGTTGATCAGCTCCTGGATTTGTTGGGCATACCCACAACTTCTCTTTTGGTCTGTTGCTGTCCTCTTGATAGTCTCAACTATGAGGCTCATGACCTTGAGTTTCTATGACACATCAAATATGAGTAGCAAATTAATTGCATGCCCTCTTATCATGTTGTGGTCACTTGACTTGGGCAAAAGAGTGTGCCTAAGGATCCAGTTGATCGTTGGCAGCCCTGACAGAAGAAAATGGACAGACCCAAACTTGAAAGTCTCAAGTGCCTTGTCTGGGATCTCCTTGTACATATGGGACATGGAATTGTGATCCTTCTTCTTGGAGTAGACATCCAAGTCATCTCCTCTGGGGCATTTATCAGATTAGCCCATTCCTCAATAGTTGATTGGTATCTCGTTCCTTCAGACATCCAGACAATTCTGCCATCAGGATAAAAATGAGCTGTGGAGTAGAATTGCATAACTAGCTCATCATTCCAGTTTGTGAACTTCTGTCCAACAAACTCATCAACTCCACAAGCCTTAAAGCTGTCATATACTCCTGGGTAGTGATCCTCATTTTCCTTCATGAGTTTCCAGTCTACCCACCTCATGTCACAAACTATGGGCTTCTTATCCAACAGCACAGTCTCATAGAAGTCCTGTTGTTCCTTAGTGTGGAACCTGTAATCAACAGCAGTTCTTCTACTTATTGCATATGGATCAGACAATCTCCATTGCCTGAGCCCTGCATCTTTCCTCAGCTTCATATTCTCAGCCACTGGATGATCATCGTTGTGGTCTGGAATCTTGGGTTTGAGCTTCCTCGGGACTTGTCCTTCATCATCTTCCTCAGCAGCAACTTTAGGCACTGGGGCCTTGTTCTTCTCAGCAGCTTGTATGCTCCTGGTATTCCTCTTAGGTGCAGGCTTGGCCTTGGAGGCAACTTTGGGTGCTTCTTTGGTCTTTGATGATGCAGCCCCTGACCTTATAGCATCACCCATCAGCTTTTGTGCCTTGGGTGCTAGTGCAGCAACCTCTTCTTCCTCCTCCTCTTCCATCATGGAAGGTTGTCCAACAACTCTGGCCATGGTCTTTCTGACCCTTTCCTTTCTCTTCTTTTCTTCTGCAACTGGCTCTTTAGGATCAGGTTTCTCTAGTTCTTGTGTTAATCCTCTGACCTTCAGCATAGGTGTCCTCTTGGCAGGGACCTTCCTATTAAGTCCAGGCTTTGTAGTCTTTGCTGAGCCATACTCCTTCTTGAGCACCACTTTCTTGGAAGTAGCCTCATCTTCAGCTGCCACATAGTCCTCATCCTTTGAGTCTGAGGTTCTCTTCCTTCTGGCTCTTGTGGCTGCTTTGGGCAGATTGCTAGGAGTGCCCCTGCTGCCATCATCTGAGGAACTTGAGGGACTAGTGCCCTCACTCATGTGAATCTGCTCTTCTTCCCTGTTCTGGCTGTCACTTTGGTCTGACATGTTGAAAATACTGACTTCTGACCCTGTGAATAGTTATAGATGAGATAGAATGGATGAGCATCACAAAATGCAGAGATTTTTGCAAAAGAATGATTCAAAAACTTAGTTTTAGTTTTCCACAGAAAGCATTTCGGATCAACCGATTTTCAAACTCGGTGATACCGAAGCAGCTTTTGGAACCTAAACTAGTGATCTTGGTCAGACCGAGTCACAATTTGGTGGCACCGAGACTGCTAGGGTTTCACTGAGTTCTAAAATCGGTCAGACCGAGAGTCACTTGTGCAATGGCATTAGCCGAATCGGTGAGACCGAGTTTTTCAACTCGGTGGGTCCGAGATGGTTTCGGCGGAAACCTAACCCTAAATTTTGAAATCGCATCTATTCTAGAGATTGTTTTGACTGGATAGAGGTGTTTCAATCGTGGCAAGAATCTTAATGAACACAATGTGCTAGGAATTGGACGGGGATAGCACTGTGATCGAGTCCATACCCTAGTTTGGCAATGAACTCGCTACGGCGGCAATGGTGGGGATGAATTCTGTTGACGGCGGCGGAGACCAGCGACTGGAGGCGGCTGGCGACGAAGTTGACGATCTGGAGACCTAGGAGGCAGAGCGAGCTATGCATGGGCGAAGTGGTTCGGAGAAAGTTTTCCAAATTTTGCCCGTGTGTATATATAGCCCGACCTTGTCGGTGTGACCGAGTGGAACAACTCGGTGGCACCGAGATGCGTAACTGTTGACAGTTACAACAACTCGGTGAGACCGAAAAGTTCAAATTGGTTGCACCGAGATTGAAAACCTAGATCGACTTAGTGATCTCGGTATGACCGAAATGGAAGACTCGGTCAGACCGAAACACACAAAGAAGTTTTCGAAGTTTAAGTCCATGACGAATCGGGGACTCTGAGTGCTCCTCACACAGGGTGGTTCGAATCTGACTTGATCAAATTTTGTGATGTAGCATGAATAGAGTTTGAGACAATAAAATCAAAGATAGCTAGAGAAGGTTCTTAGGAATTCTTGTTCATCCACTTGGCAAAAGAAAAAGAAACCAATCAATCAAAGCAACAAGTGGATGTCCTCGAATGAGTTAAATATGCAACCAACATGCTCACACAACAAAATGGCAAATGAAATATGTGGCAAAACATGCACATCCAATTCTAGCATCTATCAAACAATTGGCGATGACTAGGTCATCTATATATGAGTATATTGACTTATGAGTCAAATGAGAACATTTGATCATAGGTCATACTCATCGTTTAAGCTCAAGTGGGGTTACCACTTTTACATAATGCATTGATATGTTCACATCATTAGAGTTGCTTTGACTCAATTCTTAGAGTTAAGCTCCCCCTAGATGTGAGACCCCCCCTTAGAGGGATGAACTAACCTTGGGTTTGTCGATGATGACTTCATGTAGGTGTTGAAGATGTGGATGCTCAATGTTGATGTAGATCATTTGGAGCAATCCTTTGGAGTGAGTTGCACTTTCAATACCTACACGGGTTAGTCCCACAAGGAACAAACTAGTATATCCATAGACATAGAGTGATGCACACACAATATGATGTCCATGAAAGCATTAGGTTACCTTGTCCCTTGCCTTACCAACATGAGGGTTTGTGACTCCTTGAACTAGTGCAAGATGTGGAAGTTGATTGCACTTGTCCTTGCCATAATGATATGAGTGAAGAATGTTGGCGGAGTCACCCTCAAGAACTCTCTAGTTCTTCTTCTTCGGGATCCACATCATCTTGATGGGAATCCTTGGAGTTGTAGTTGTGCTTGATAAAGTAGAACTTGACGTAGTCTTGGGAACCCACTTGACCAAGGCCTTAGGAGCTTCTTCAAATGCATCTATCTCCTCTTGAAGCTTGTCCTTGCCTTTGTTCTTGTGGTCTTGTGGTGGAAGATCATCTTGAGCTTGTGTTCCCTTGAAGGAAGTGGGATCATACTTCTCTTGTTGAGGAACAAACTTCGTCTTGGGGTATCGATCTTCTTCCCACTCAACTCCATTGGCATTGAACTTTCGTTCAAAACCAACACCTTGATTCTTCCGGTGCCTTCCTTGCTTGCGTACAATTTCCTCGAATTGCTTACTCCCGGCAAGGCTCTTGTATACACCTTTCTCTATAATTCCCTTCAATAAGCTATTTTCTTGCTCAAGTGTAACTTGGCTAAGAGAATCATTAGTGGAATCAAGAGAACTACTGGAAGCAACAATATTGGATTTAGCATGATTATTGTTACTACTAGAGGAAGAATCCTTCTTGTTCTTGTTACTAGACTTGACTTGAGGCATGTAAGTAGATAACAGTAAACGCTTGGCAATGTAAGAAGAACTTTTCTTGCGAAGATCATCATTGATTGCTTTTAAGAACTCATGCTCTTGCTCAAGATTGAGCTTTTCAAAGCGTAACTTCTCATGAGTCCTCAAAAGTTCTCGATGATCCCCTAAGATAGTTTCATGAGCTAACTTAAGAGTGTTTAGTTCTTTAGTTAGAAGCTCAATCTTCTCCTTACCATTGCCATTCGTTTTATCTTGTTTAGCATGATTAATTGATGTTTCATCATAGTATTCATCACTAGAGTTGTCAATAAGTAAATCATCATCACCTAACAAGTCATCTTCATCACTATTGAAATCAACATACTCGGCGTGAGTTACCTTAGGGCCTTTAGCCATGAAGCATCTTCCAATTCCTTCATTTGGTGAATCAAATATGTCATAGGAGTTGGTCGACACAAGTGCTAGACCGGCAACACCTTCATCTTGAGTATGTTCGGAGTCGAAGTGATAGCTTCTCTCGGAATGATGTTCAGAGTCAGAACCGAATACCCATTCAACAACATGAGCTTGATGTCTTCGTCTTGTGTAGCTCTTTGATGACTTGTCCTTCCTTTCCGAATCCTTGCTTCTCCGGGATGTTCTTCGTTCATAACGATTATCTCTACTCCTTCTCTCTCTTGGCAGTGATTCTTCTCTTCTACTTCTTCTTTTAGGAGAATCTTCTCTTCTTTTGTAGGGTGCCGTAAACTCATTGGAATAGTGTCCGGGTCTCCCACAATTTTAGCAATTGCGCTCTCGACTGGATGATCTTTTATCATTGTAAGACCTTGACTTGGAGCTTCTTTCTTTGCTTCTATTCTTGTAGAATTTGTTGACGTTCTTCACCATTAAGCTCAATTCTTCATTGAAGGTTTGTTTCTCACTTGATGATGTAGGGGCTTCACATGAGGCTTTGTAAGCACCACTTGACTTGTTGTGAAGTTCCTCTTTATCCTTGAGTGACATCTCATGAGCAACAATTCTTCCAATGATCTCCGTTGGCTTGAGATTCTTGTAGTTGGGCATCATTTGGATCAATGTGCACACGGTATCATATTTTCCATCCAATGCTCTTAGGATCTTCTTGATGATGAATCTGTCGGTCATCTCTTCACTTCCTAAGCCCGCAATCTCATTTGTGATAAGAGCAAGCCTATAGTACATTTCAGCGACACCTTCACCATCCTTCATTTTGAACTTGTCAAGCTGACTTTGGAGCACATCCAACTTGGATTCCTTGACGAATTCGGTACCTTCATGCATATCAATCAAAGTATCCCAAATTTCCTTTGCATTCTCAAGACGGCTGATTTTGTTGAATTCTTCGGGGCACAATCCATTGAAGAGGATATCACAAGCTTGAGCGTTGTACTGCAGCATCTTCAATTCATCCGCACTAGCTTCACGGTTTGGTTCCCTCCCATCAAAGAATTCACCTTGCTAGCCAATACACACAATAGCCCAAACGGCGGGGTTATGTCCGAGAATATGCATTTTCATCTTATGCTTCCAACTAGCAAAATTAGTGCCATCAAAGTAAGGACCTCTACGGTGATAATTTCCCTCGCTAGACGCCATACTATCCTAGGTTGTGAAACCAAGGCTATGACCACCAAAATCTATGGAAATCAAAGCAAATGGAGACCAAAGCTCTGATACCACTTGTAGGACCTTGAAGTATGTCTAGAGGGGGGTGATTAAACTACTTGACCAAATAAAAATTAAGCCTTTTCCCAATTTTAGTCTTTGGCAGATTTTAGCAAACTTAGCACAAGTCAAGCAATCTTCACACAATTCAAACAAGCATGCAAAGAGTATATGAGAAGCGGAAATTAAAGCATGCAACTTGCAAGAATGTAAAGGGAAGGGTTTGGAGAATTCAAATGCAATTGGAGACATGGATGTTTTTGTCGTGGTTCCGATAGGTGGTGCTATCGTACATCCACATTGATGGAGACTTCAACCCACGAATGGTAACGGTTGCGCGAGTCCACGGAGGGATCCATACAAGAAGGGTCCACGAAGAAGCAACCTTGTCTATCCACCATGGCCGTCGCCCACGAATGACTTGCCTCACTAGTGGTAGATCTTCACGAAGTAGGCGATCTCCTTGCCCTTACAAACTCCTTGGCTCAACTCCACAATCTTGTCGGAGGCTCCCAAGTGACACCTAGCCAATCTAGGAGACACCACTCTCCAAGAAGTAACAAATGGTGCGTTGATGATGAACTCCTTGCTCTTGTGCTTCAAATGATAGTCTCCCCAACACTCAACTCTCTCTCATAGGATTTGGATCTGGTGGAAAGAAGATTTGAGTGGAAAGCAACTTGGGGAAGGGTAGAGATCAAGATTCATATGGTAGGAATGGAATATCTTGGCCTCAACACATGAGTAGGTGGTTCTCTCTCAGAAATGGTAAGTTGGAAGTGTAGGTTTGTTCTGATGCCTCTCTCCACGAATGAAGAGGAGGTGGAGTGGTATATATAGCCTCCACACAAAATCTAACCGTTACACACAATTTACCAATCTTGGTGGGACCGAATCAACAAACTCGGTCGGACCGATTTAGCAAACCTAGTGTCCGTTAGTGATTTTGGTGGGACCTACATGCAACTCGGTAGGACCGATATGGTTAGGGTTAGGGCATAACTTAATCTCGGTGAGACCGATTACACAAACTCGGTGAGATCGATTTTGGTAATTAGCTAACCAGAGAGTTGGTTAGGTAAACTCGGTGGGACCGATTCACTCATTTCGGTTACAAAAAGGAAACAGAGAGTTTACATTGCAATCTCGGTGGGACCAATCGCTCACTTCGGTTAGACCGAAATGTTATGAAGGGAAACAGAGAGATTACAATCCCATCTCGGTGAGACCGAGATCCCTATCGGCGAGACCGATTTGCCTAGGGTTTGTGGCAGTGGCTATAACATCTGAACTCGGTGGCGCCGGATAGAATGAATCGGTGGGGCCGAGTTTGAATTTGGGTTTAGGTCATATGTGGATATGAGAAAGTAGTTGAGGGTTTTTGGAGCATATCACTAAGCACTTGAAGCAAGAAACTCATCAAGCAACACCTCATCCCTCCTTGATAGTATTGGCTTTTCCTATAGACTCAATGTGATCTTGGATCACTAAAATATAAAATGTAGAGTCTTGAGCTTTTGAGCTTGAGCCAATCCTTTTCCCCTTAATATTTTGAGGGATCCACTTTCACCATCCATGCCATGCCATTCATTGAGCTTTCCTGAAATATTTGTCTTGGAATAGTAGTAGCTCAATGAGCTATATGTTGTTATGAATTACCAAAACCACCTAGGGATAGTTGCACTTTCACCTAGCGAGTCACCCGTGGCTACCAGCTGCACGTCAGAGGAAGCGCGGGAGATGGACGTGACACTTCATAACTAGCATGTGCTCTCTCGCCTCACCGCCCACCCTCGGTTTCACATCACACACTCACTGCTCTCTCGGTTTCTCCCATGGTCGACCCTCGACCCTGCTTCCCCTACTCTACCCCCACCATTACTGTTGGGTGGACGGTGTCACCAGGTCAGGTGGCAACCTCTTGGCAGCTCTCTAGTTGTCGCCCCCCTTCTGCTTCCGGCCGACGCGGTCCGCGACCTTTCACCCACCGGCTAGGTACGTGCTTGAGGATGCGGCTACTGTCGGCGGTTCATCGACAACAATGGTGGCGGGGAGTGCTTCGCCGTCGGCGGCTGCGGGAGGCGCATCTGTCGTGGCCATTGCTGAGATATTTACCCCCATTCGAGTGTTTTCTTCTCTCGCTCTGGTCCAAGGCCAGGGTTCCTAAATAGTGGCGGTCAGTACCTCGACAGCAGTTGTCGTTCTTTCTGTTGTGCGTGTGGCGAGGAGCATGGCGACGGCGTTGTCGATGGCCCTTACATTCGGCGGTGCAATGGCTGGGTCATGAACATCGATGGTGGGCGGTCTATCCTACCCGCCAGGCTTTGATCCACCTCCGCCAGCAACCTCTGTACGTCCACGTGTGTCGCCTCTGCAACCGGTAAGTAAATCTCCACCCCTTCTTCGGCGTTTAGGGTTTTCTGCTCGAATCGAATAGGATCTGATTCGAATCCAATCGGTTTGATTCGATGAGATTCAATTCGGTTCGAATCATATCCAATGCCTCCATGCTATGTCATTGTCGTGTATTTTGCCTCGATGATGTGCTGCTAGCCTAGTGCTTCATTGCTTGCTCACATTGTTAGCCTATTACGTGCTTACATTCATGCCTTCCCTATGAATAGCAAGTTTGTTGCTTGTCTATGATCTCAGTAGGAGGTGATTGTTTGCTAATATGTGTATGCTAGTATGTATATGATCTGAGTAGGACAAATGTGCATGCTAGTAAGTCTATGATCTAAGTAGGACAAATGTGCATGAAAGTATGTATATGATCTGCCTAGGACAAGTGTGCATTCTAGCATGTCTATGATCTGAGTGGGGCAAACGTGCATTCTATTAGGACAAATGTGCACTGATCATGGCTAATGCCATTGGGCATAAGGCTTGATCAGTGCACTGATCATGCCCATTGCCATTGGGCATAAGGCTTGATCAATGCACTGATCATGATAAATGTCATTGAGCTATGGCCTTGA
The DNA here is from genome assembly GCF_002162155.2 of Triticum dicoccoides. Taxonomy (NCBI): domain Eukaryota; kingdom Viridiplantae; phylum Streptophyta; class Magnoliopsida; order Poales; family Poaceae; genus Triticum; species Triticum dicoccoides. Next base: position 520,919,288 of record NC_041385.1, read on the forward strand.
TTATTGATTGACAAAGGCCATTGTCATTGGGCAATAGCCTTCATCAATGCACTGATCAAGACTGCTAAATTTGGGCATAGCCATGACCAGTGCATCGATCGTGACCACAGTCATTGGGCATAGCCATGATCAATGCACTTATCATGGCCACTGTCATAGGGTTGTTGCCTTAATCAGTGCACAATGCCTTTCATATGATCAAGCATAGTACTAACTATTGTCTTTTTGAACTAGCAAGATCATATCAAGAACAATACTAACTATGATACTATGATCAAGCACAGTCATATCTGCCACTGATACGACCCTACGTACACCGAGCGTTTGTTTTTACGTAGAAACAAGAAATAAAACTAAGAAGTGGGTAAATATAATATAATATAGCACAATACAATACAAATAGCGAGTGTGGAATAATGGTGGTAGGGTGTGTGGAGTTGTCCCTAGACAATTTACTAGTTAGCAAGTTTTTATGTGGGACAGGCCTCTGCTAGCATGTCATCCTTTACTTGGAACTCTACGCACTTATGATCGGAACTATTGGCAAGAATCCACGAATACCAAAGCTCATTAAGGTAAAACTGAACCATAGCATTAAGATAAATTGCCCCCCAATCTGCGGCATGCATCAATTTCTATGGTAGGAAGAAGTTTCTATCGCTTTTCGCCCCCCAATGCATAGTTCTATCAACATACAACTAACCCTATGGTGTGATCCACGCGCTCATTCATACGATGGGCACCAAAGGATAGTAACATAACCACAAGCAATTTAAACCAATCATAGTAATTCACCAATTCCCATATGACAAAAAAAACTACTCAAACACGATAGCGATGACCCGGGTCATTGGATAATAATTCGTAGCGCAAAAACAAGTTCAAGCAGGGGATTACAATGGGTTGTGGGAGAGTGGACCACTAATAAGAGATGAGAAAGGTGATGAAGGCGGCGATGTTGAAGAAGGCAACCACCGCGGCGGTGGTTCCCCCAGTGGCACTCCGACACCACCCAGAGAGAAGGGGAGAGAGGATCCCTCTGGCTTGCTCCTCCATGGCCTCCCCCTTGATAGGGAGAGGTTCTCCTCTCTGGTATTTAGCATCCATGGCGCCCGGAGGGGCGAGAGCCCCTCCAAGATTGGATCTCTCTCTGTGGTTTCTTCCCTATTTAACATTTGTTTTCTGGCCCTTCACCGTTTCTTTTATAGCCGAACATAGGTAACTCCGATTGGGCTGAAATTTTTACATATTTTTTCTCTGGAAAGTAGCTTTAGGGATTGGCCACAAGCTCAAGGAGCGCCACCAGGGGGTAGGGGGCGCCCCTGGGGCTTTTGGGGCCCTCGGGCATCATCTTGCGTTGATTATTTTTCTGATAAATCACATATGTTTCATAAAAATCTCCATAAATTTTCGTCATGTTTGGACCTTTCCAGATATGGATTTTCTGTGGAACAAAAAACATTACAATAGTAGAAAGTGCCACTAGGCACTAGATTAAAAAGTTTGTCCATTAACATAATATAGAAGTGCACCAAAACCATATATAATTGTTGTATATATAGCATGAATACTTCATAAATTATAGATACGTTGGAGACGTATCAAAGGTGTCGGGAAGGATCTTCAAGATGAGTAAGCCCATGTCAACACCGGGTCAACGGCCAAGGCTTGGTCATGAATCTGCACCCCTTTAGCATCATCTTACGTGTCAATCATCGGCGCGGAGGACATCGCCATGCTCATCATCCCCGATCCATTTCAACCGTCAGTGAACAAGACGTGTGACTAGAGGGTGTGGATGGAGAGGTTCTAGGATCAGATCGTGCTCCGCGGGGGATGGGACTACTTCTGGCGCAAGCACAAGATCGTCCCCGATGACCTTCTCGTGTTCAAGCTCTCCAACCTCGGGTTCAGAGTGCAGATCTACAATGGAAAGAACTCCACCATCGCCTCTTACGGATGCCAGAAGTTTGTCTACCAAGGCCCATTTGATTTTGGTGTCTGAAGTTTACCAAGTCCTGTTGTCTGACTAGTTAACTCAATATTTAGGTGTTAAACTATTCATCATTGGTGTTAAATCGTCCATTGTGACAAGGAACACCACCCTAAGGTTGTTCAGGGGCATGGGATGCCCCTGTTGTCTTTAATCTCCTCCTGTTAAGCTACTATCATGTTTAGTCCTATTTACATGCAATAGTTATTCATGGGTTGTGTGTTTACGCTGATTTTAGCTCCGTGTTGAGGTGAAGTGTGGTGTTGTGTAGTGTGGTTGTAAGCCCATCAACCTTGAAAGAGTGAGCACAAAAACACATTTGCACACAGCCAAACAGGTGTGATTTGCATGTGCTCACCCCCAAAGCACAAATGCAGGCAACCAAAAGCCAGACACGAAAGTGCTCAGTGGTGCAATTCATGGTACCAAACGATGTGCAGAAGATGGTTTTTGCTCTGCATTTTCTCAGCCCGTCCCAACTCAACCACTGATACATATACCCCAAAATCCATGCAACTAACCAAACAGGCCCTAGGTGTTGTTACGATTTTCTGGAAGGAGTTTGGCAAAAACATCATTTTAGTCCCGAGATCAAACGCTCTTGCAACGAACACCTAACAAATCTGAAAGTAAGAAATCAAAATGTTTAGTTTTCTTCCTACATGTAAGTTTTCGTAATGAAATGGCATCTATACATGTGTGAGAAAAAAACAGTGAACCAAAATGCTTCAAATATAGATATTCGAAGCATTGATTTGTCTTGAAAGAAATTTCCCAAACCTTTATGAATGCCATTACAACGTGAAATTTGTATATAGGTCAACCACTCATAAATGTTTAGTAAAATTGAATCAGATTCTTATTTAATGTTTTCTATTGCTTTTTTCCTATTTACAGTTCATCCGGGTGCATGTGCACCTGGGAGCATAAACCCCATGTTCATCTGAAGGGTAGTATTTTCTCTGTTTCAAAATATTTGAACTTTCATTTTTTTTCTAAGTTAAAACAATCGGCATCTACAACATCAAATGTATATAGTATGAAAATATATTTCATGATGAATCTATTGAGACTAATTTGATGTTGTGGATGTTAGTATATGTTTTAAAAGATTTGGCCAAAGTAAAAAAATTGATGGCATGGGAAAACCTAGAAACTTCAAATGTTTTGGAACGGAGGTGGTATATCTTACCAAAGGAGGTACCTAAAACACAACAACAAAGCAAGTCCATAAACAGGAATGTTTGAAACATGGTTCCACATGCACTCGTTGGAATTGTAAAATTGAAAAAATACTAGAATTTTTTTCTTTTGAAATTTAAGTTTATCAAACTCGATTGACCATTCTACTCATTTGTGAAGTTTCTGAAAAATGACATTCATGGTATTCCATACAAAAAAAGACAAAATCAAAGTTATAAAAGAACACCCTTTGAATGAACAGTAAGTCCCTAATTGTATTTTCTTCACTAAGATACCACGAGTATCATTCCTTCACGAAACTTCACATGCGAGCAGAATGATCAACCAAGTTTGATACCCCAAAATTTTAGATTTTTAGATTTTTTCTAGTATTTTTTTCCAATTTTACTATTCACATGGGTGCAAATGGAACCATGTTTGCCTTAGTATTTTCAGTTACAACAGGAAGTAAAGACCAACCTCCTAAATGTCAAAGCTAGAATCTAGGTAATGTTTGGTCAAGCACATGCTATGTCATAATCACCGTGAAAGCATTCCTTGTAAGGCAGAGGATGTTGTCGAGGCAACGCATTATGTCAAGAGACCGCACCAAGGGAAACTCTGAATTGCACACATGAGAGCTCCAACAAGGAAACAACGAACTGTCAACGGGTAATATTGCGGTAGTAAGATCAAGGAAATGCGCCATTACCAACCCCGTGCAATCTAGCACTCGTCGGGAGGGTGGTCATTTCCCACAGATGAAGTGAAATTGAAGAAAAAAATGACTTGTATGTCAAGAATGCAAGAAAGATTTGTGAAAATTCTCCAATGGAAGGGTGATGGGGTCATGTACTAAGGGTAGGGTAACGATTCCGACCTACAGACCCTACCCTATGACACCATACACCTTATATTGGGCCCCAGGGCCAGGTAGCATTCAGATACACGTCAGTTAGCATATTCACTTGGATGGAAGCATTCCACTCGACCAAGCCTTCTTCACTCGACCGAACCCGTCGGCACTCGGACAAAGAAGACCAAGAGACTCGCCGAAATCACAACGGCCGGGACGTGCGTTCACCCTCATCAACTGTAGTTAATTCACATGTGAGTGAGAATTAAGGGGGTCGGATCCCCAATCACGTAACCCTTCCGCTCCATGCCCCCTCCCTGCTCCCCCGCACACTCAAGCCACCACGCGCCCGCCGCCACCGCACTCCCCGCCGGCGACGCCATCCACTCCACTCATGCAGCTCCCCCGCCCTACTGCGCCCCCCTCCGCGCGCGGAGAAGGGGCTCGATCTGGTGATTGGGGATCTGACCCCCAGATTCGGCGGCTCCGGCGACTCCGTTGTTGCGTCGATTTTGAGATCCACTGATGGACTCAGGAGGCGGGGCGTCGGACCAGGAGATCCAGTGACTACAGGCGGAGCTAGCCCGCAGGGAGAGGATGGCGGAAAGGGTGGCGAGAAGCTTGGAGCGAGTGAATCGAGAAGTGGCGATTGCGCGGATGAATCTGGCGTCGCGTGCAATGTCCAGAACTATGGAGCTGGAGCAGCCAAGGATCTTCGCGCTGGGTCGACCTGTCTCGCCTGCTCTGATTCTGGATTGGGCAGCAGAGGAGGCGGTGTCCACATCCAGAATCCAGAGGGGGAGATGGCAGATGTTCAGGGTCTAGTTCTGATGGGAGCAAGTGCGGCGAGTGCTGCGGACACCGGTATGCATCGATCCTTAGGTATTGCTTGTGGTAGATTCAGTACTGGGCATGGCTCTAGTCGCTAGAGAGCCCCCTCGCCACCGCCGTTTGTGGTTTCTTCTCCATTGGGGATTGATGTGCAAAAGCAGGGGATCAACGGGCGGGGCCTGACTGCCAGCCTCAGTAGACGTGCTAGCCGTCCGATACCTTCCCAGACGATCCTGGCCACTGATGTGTCCCAGGCTGCCTGTAGGCAGAAGATTTATATTCCCCCCTCGTCAATCTCCCTGTGCCTCGTCCGGCTAGGGTTCATCGCCGCCCCCTCCATCACCATGACCACCAAAACTTAGTCTGGATTAGGCTGACCTCTTCGTTTCTGGCAATTTCTCTGTTGCTGACTATTTCCCTGCTGGCCCCTCGGATCATTTTCTCGAGCCCAAGCAGTTCAGATTCTCTCATGATTTTTGGTTGAAGAAGACTGGCAAAATCCCCTTTGTTGCGATGGTGAAGAAGATGGCCGGTACTAGACAGAATCCTAGGCCTAGGGGAGGCAGAGCTGGAGGTGGACGTGGTCGTGATGCTGTGCGGCCTCCTGTTCCTACTACTGTGAGTGCCCCTCCAGTCCGTGCTCCTTCTCCTACTCCTCCTGCCCCTACTCCCACCCCTACCCATCGGGGTCCTCCCATATCTCTCTTTGCCAAGCCTCCCATTATCCCCATAGGGTCTAGCTCTTCTAATTTGATGCATCCCTCTATGAATCAAATTTACCCTGGCTTCCCTACAAACAACTACCAATACCCTCAGATGGTCCCATGGATGCAAAAGCCACAATTCCAGTTCCCTTTCATGCAACAAAACCTTCCAGTTCAATTCCAAGAGCCTCAGCTGCCGGTCAGTTCTGGGAGTGTTTCTGGAGGAGGTGGTCAGGTTGGATCAGGGAAGAACAAGAAGAAGAACAGATATGGTGCCAAAAAGCAACATGTGGCTACTACTAGGTCTGCTGACAGCGCTATTGGTCATGATGTTACAGAGTCTGAGGAATTCATGGTAGATCCAAAATATATAGGTACTATCTGCTACAATTGTGGCCTTCCTGGTCACTTTGTGGGCATGTGCTCCATCCCCAAGGTTTGCTTTATCTGCAAAACCCCAGGACACCATATGGATACTCACCCCAAATGGTATGATCCATACCCTGCTGCTCAGTATTGGGGGAGTGCTAACAGTGGCCTAGGATTCTTTCACATTGAAGCTGGAGACAAAAGTGACAGTGAGTGGCTCAATTTTGGCAATGTTGGGTTAGTAGTTGTTGAGGAAGGTAACATCACAGCTGAAGAATTGGAAAGCTGCTTTGTTGGAATGTGGAAAACCAACTGGCCATGGCAGATCAGAGCTTATGATGAAACCCAGTTCCTAGTTAGATCCCCCCCCAACAATTTTTTTTCTGATTTGGTTGCTCTCAAATCTATCAACCTAAAGAAGAAAGGTGTTACTATTTCCTTCAAAGACTGGCATGGTGAACTACCTGCTTATGATTCCCTCAAAGAAGTATGCATTAACATCATTGGCATCCCTCCTATCTGGTGCACATGGCCAGTCATTTCTCAAATCGCCTCTTCCCTATGTGTCATTGTCAATATTGACTGGCATGAGATCTTCAGGAGTTTCTATGAAGTGGTTAGAGTGCAAATTGCTGCGAGAGAACCTCAGCTGATCCCTAAGGATAGGTTGTTTTAATTTCAACAGGAGCTGTATTTACTCAACTTTGAGGTTAATGATGATACAACTATTGAGTCTCCTAACCACAAACCTTCAGATGGACCTCCTGGTCCATCTGCTGGTTCTGGAGGTTTTGGGAATGCTGATAAGGATGGGATGGGGATAATGACAGTGATGATGATCTACTTGGGGAGGAAATGGAGCAAGATGCTAACACTCAGATGGCTAAGAAATCTACTCCTGGCCCAAGTGGAGCCAAAACTAAGACTGGGTGCCCCCTTCCTCCTACTCCTGTTGGACAATCCCATTTAGTTTCTTCAAATATCCAGGGAGCCCCTGTGACTAAAAGTTATCTAGATGCTGCTAAGAAATCTAACTATGAAGGCTGTGGTAACAGTCTGCTGGTTCAGTTTGAAGCTGTGAAGGATGGCTCTAGTGACTTTGGCCCAAGCTCCATGGCTCCTGCTATTACCACTCTCTCTTGCCCATCTCCTAGACCTTGGGTCAATAGACCTGGTAAGGGGAAATGGGGCCCTGTTGTTGCCACTAGGATGAGCAACAGGATTGTTAGAGATGGCAAGAACATCATAGTTAAGGCTCAAGAGATCAAAAGAGTTCAGAACCTGGAGGTTACCAGAGGTAATACTTCTGTTATCTCCAAGAATTCTTTTGCTTGCTTAGAAAATGAGCTGCTGTTACATAATGCTGATTTATCTGGCTTAAAACTTGGGAATGGTTCTATTAGCTGCAATAACAATATTGAGATTATTAACCAGATAGATTTTGAGAGGTTATCTAGTTTTCAATAGGACAACCTTGAATTATTCCTCCCTCCTGACATTGATGTCAATGGAGATGATTCATGTAATGATAATAATGACACTGAGATGAATCCCCCACCTGACACTGAAATTAATTCAGAGGAGGAGGAGGGTGAGATTCCTTGGATGGAAGTATCCCATCAAAGATCTAAAAAGTGTCATGCTAGATATAGATGCTTTAAAAACATTTCCTTATGATTGGAGCTTTCTGGAACATTAGAGGCCTTAATGGCTCATCTAAGAATTCCAGAGTGCAAGAGCTCATTAAAGCTTGGTGCCCTGATTTTATTTGTCTTTCTGAGACCAAAAAAGCCAATTTCACTATTCCTCAACTAGAAGCTATTGATTCTAGAAATGGATTTGTGTGGAATTGGCTGCCTGCTGTTGGTACTGTAGGTGGTGTCAAGGATGATAGTTTTGACATTATTCATTGTGATATTCATACTTTCTGCATCTCCTGTATTTTGAAGTTCAAACATAATGACATTAAATGGAGATTGATCTCTGTTTATGGTTCTGCTTATGATGAGTCTAAACTTGATTTTCTAAATGAGCTCAACAATGTCTTATCTGAGTGGTCTGGCCCCACCTTAGTTGGAGGGGATTTCAACTTGGTTAGAAACACTAGTGAGAAAAATACTGGCAACATTAACCAACATTGGGCTGACCTATTTAATGATCTGGTCAATAAGTTTGGGCTCACTGAGATTAAAAATGCTGGTAGAGGTTCAGCTGGGCTAATAACCAGGATAACCTAATCATGGCCACCCTAGATAGGGTTTTTGTTTATGTTGATTGGGAGGGTCTTTTCCCTGGGCTCCTATTAAAGCCCTCCCTAGACTAGGTAGTGATCACACCCCTCTGGTGTTGAACACCTACACTGGGCCTCCCACCTCTTCCTCTAAATTCTTTAGATTTGAGAAATGGTGGCTAGAAATTTCTGGCTTTGATGAGGTCATACACAAAGCCTGGAACACTAAGTGTAATGCCACCAAAGCCATTGATGTATGGCAGTTTAAAATCAGAACTACCAGGAAAGCTGCTAAGGGCTGGTGTGCTAACTGTGAAGTATACCAGAACATGAATAAGCAAGCTTTGGTAGCTGAATACAATTGTTTGGATATTCTAGCTGAATCTCAACCTTTATCTCCTAATTCTAAAAACAGGATGAAAAACATTGCAGGTGATTTAAATGAGATCTGGAGGAGGGAGGAGATCAAGGCTAGACAGAGATCCAGGGAAAAGGAAATTCTAGAGGGAGAACTCAACACTGGCTATTTTAAAGCAGTAGGCAACCAAAAGAGGAGGAAAAAACAAATTGATGTACTGGAAACCCCCTCAGGCCCTGTTGAAGACACCCAAGGTATTCTGCAGTTAGCTGTAGATTATTATAAGAAGCTTTTTGTGTTTTGTTCCTACTATTGATATTGATCTCAAAGATGACTTCTGGGAACATGATAGTTTACTTTCCACTGAACATTTTAATTTACTAGAAAAGCCTTTCTCTGAGGAGGAAATAAAGGTTGCTGTCTTTGGCTCATATGATGAGGGAGCTCCTAGCCCTGATGGCTTCCCTTTTCTTTTCTACCAGAAATACTGGGATTTAATTAAACATGACCTATTTGCTCTTTTTAAAGACTAGGGGGCTGGATATCTTGATCTTTACAGACTCAATTTCTCTCTCCTGACCTTGGTGTCTAAAGAACCTAATGCAGTTAAACTAGATAGGTTCAGACCTCTAGCTATGATTAACTGTAGTTTTAAATTTTTTTGACAAGTGTGCCACCAATAGGTTTGGCCCTGTTTGCAATGTTCTCATTTCTCCAAACCAGACTGCTTTCCTGAAAGGTAGATTCATTCTTGAAAGCATTGTGGCTGCTCATGAGGTAGTTCATGCAATGGCCTCTACCAAAAAGTCTGGATTTTGCTTCAAGTTAGATTATGAAAAGGCATATGATATGGTCAGTAGAGAGTTCCTTTTGAAAATGATGAGGAAGAGAGGCTTTGGTCCTATTTGGATGTATAAGCTTGAATCTTTACTCTACAATGGATCTGTGGGGGGTCAGAATTAATGACACCAACAGTGAGTATTTCATTGCTGGCAAAGGGGCTAGACAAGGAGACCATGTCTCTCCTATATTGTTTAACCTAGTTGCTGATGTGTTCACTAGGATTTTGATTAAAGCGGCTAAAGCAAATTTAATTGCTGGTGTTTCCCCCCCTCTAACCCTGCTGGCGTTATCAACATGCAATATGCTGATGACACCCTTCTTTTCGACAATAACCTTGATCATGCCAAAAACCTTAAGTGGATTTTGTCCTGTTTTGAACAGATTTCTGGCATGAGAATTAATTTCCACAAGTGTGACCTTGTCCCCATCAATATATATAGGGATGAGGCATTAGTGTTTGCCCAAACCTTAGGTTGCAAACTGAGTGCTTTTCCTATTATGTACTTGGGGGCCCCTCTTCACTTTAGCAAGATTAGGAGGGAAGATCTCCAACCTACTGTTCATAAGATCATTAAGAGAGCTGCTGGGTGGAGAGATAGACTTCTTTCCTTTGGCAAAAGACTTATCTTAGTCCAAGCCTGTTTAGCTAGTATTCCTACTTATCTAATGGGTTTCATTAAGTTTACCAAGTGGGCCATCAAACTTATTAATTCCCAATTAGCCCATTTCTTTTGGGATGATTATGAGGGCCACCACAAATACCACCTGACTGCCTGGAACTCCATTACCATGAGAAAGGAGTTTGGGGTTTTGGGATTACTGACACTGGGGACATGAATCTGGCTTTATTAGCTTCTTGGATTAGTAGGTACTATAACTCTGAGGGTAAGATCTGGAAGAACACCATTGATTCTAAATATAATCCTCAGAGTAATATATTTGCTTGTTCTAAATCTGGAGCGTCCCCTTTCTGGAAGGGGTACTCCAGGCAGCTCAAGCTATTAAAGTTGGTTTCTCTTGGAATATTGGTAATGGCAAGAGGGTTAGGTTCTCGGAGGATCATTGGTTCGGCAATGCCACCCTGGCTACCCAGTATTGGGACCTTTATGTACTAGCCAATGAGCAAAATCCCGCCATTGATAAAATATGGGATGGCCATACCCTTAATCTTACCTTCCGGAGATGTTTCACCCCGGAACAGTTGTCATTATGGTTCGAGCTTTTGGAAATTGCTAGCTCTATCCATCTTACAGATGAAGATGACTCTCTAGTTTGGAATATGAATTCCAAAGGGATTTACTCTATTAAATCCTTTTATAAATTTGTTAATTTTAGGGGGGTGCTGCCTATCAACTCCCCTGCCATTTGGAAGATCAAGATTCCCCCTAGAATTCAGATTTTCCTCTCGCTTTTAACTAATAACAAGCTACTAACCAGAGATAATCTGTGCAAAAGGCAGAATGTAGATGACCTTACTTGTGTTTTTTGCAATGAACAAGAATCTTGTTCTCATTTATTCAATACTTGTGTTGTTGTTGTTGAATTCTGGAAAGCCATATGTGTCCTTACTGGAGTTAATGATGACATTAATATAATGTCCATCTCCTCCTACTGGATCAGAGGAGATAGCTTTGCTGCGACTAATATTGTTCATGCAGCTGGGCTGTGGGCAATCTGGAAAACTCGCAATGACATGGTTTTCAATAACGTCTGTTGGCCTGGCTTGGAAGCTATCTGGCGGAAAACTGCGTCAAATCTATCTTCTTGGGAGTGCCTTTCCTCCGGGTGTGCCAGGGACAAGCTGGCGTGGGCTGCGAAAGAAATGGAGATGAAAGCGAGAAGTCCACCCCTATTGTTGTGGCCAGATCCTGGCTGAGGCGTGGAGACACCTTCTGAAATGTCCTTCCTTGCAGAGCCTACTGATACGTCTCCAACGTATCTACTTTTCCAAACACTTTTGCCCTTATTTTGGACTCTAACTTGCATGATTTGAATGAACTAACCCGGACTGACGTTGTTTTCAGCAGAACTGCCATGATGTTCTTTTATGTGTAGAAAAGAAAAGTTCTCGGAATGTCCTAAAAATCCACAAAGGCACTTTTTGGAATTAATAAGAATTTCTGGGCGAAAGAAATACACCAGGGGGGCCCACACCCTGTCCATGAGACAGGGGCGCCCCCCCTATAGGGCGTGCCCCATATCTCGTGGGCCCCCTCGACCTCCACTGACCTCAACTCCAACTCCATATATTCCGTCTCGGGGAGAAAAAATCAGAGAGAAAGTTTCATCGCGTTTTACGACACGGAGCCGCCGCCAAGCCCTAATCTCTCTCAGGAGGGCTGATCTGGAGTCCGTTTGGGGCTCCGGAGAGGGGGATTCGTCGCCGTCATCATTGTCAGTGTCAAAACCGGCGGATCTCGGGTAGGGGGTCCCAAGCTGTGCGTCTTAGGATCAATGGTAACATGAACACGGGATTTTACACAGCTTCGGGCTCTCTTAATGAGATAATACCCTACATGCTGCTTGATTGACTATAATGAATATAGGGGTTACAAGAGTTTATCTACCCTGAGATCATATGTTGTGGTCTAAACCCTAGAGGTATGATGAGTAATGTCATAATAATCATCCTATATCGACTAGCCTAGCCTTGGTTTATATAATGTACCAGAGGCCTAGGATAACAAGAGTCCTAGCCGAATACGCCGCTGGGGGAGGAGTCCTTGTCTTGATCACCAAGTCTCGTGAAATCTTCCTTGTATGCCGCAACTGTCCGAACTGGCCCATGAGTATACGGCCATGGGGGTCCTCGGCCCAATCTAACTGACCGGGGGACGACGTGGTGAGTACCCCCTAGTCCAAGACACCGTCAGTAGCCCCCTGAGCCGGTCTTCAACTTGGGGACGCTCCCCAATTCTTCCGAACTGTTCTTCATCTTCGGTCGTCGGTCTTGAAAACTAGTTCAACAAATCTTCTCATCTTCAATCTTGAGGGTCGCAAAGTAAATCTGAAGATTTTATATGTCGGGTATCCGAGGAGCCCCTTTAAGTTTCCGGCCTTTATCAATGCCTTGTTATTATTATGCTGCACTTCAGGTTTGAAGTTATTCCTGGGCGGCAGCGTCCTCTTGCGTCCGTGCTCCAATGCCGGATTGCATTCGAGGTATCTTTTGCAGCCAAGCACCAACGCCGGACTGCTTCTGAGCTCCAACGCCGGAATATATCCAAGCTCTAACGCCGGACTATGTCCAAGCTCCAACGCCGGACTGTATCCGAGCTCCAATGTCGGACTATATCCGAGATGTCATAGATCATCTAGGTTCAAAAAGTTGAAGGAGTTTAGCCGAGCTTAATGCCGGAAATGCCCTCTATGGAGCCAGCCACCGGCGCCAGAGCTTAATGCCGGACTGCTTCCGAGGTGGTGCACCACCCCTGACTGCAGGCTGATTTTTTGATTGGCGCAATTTATTCTCTGCTGAGATATATAGCCAGTAGCCCTCAAGGTATGTGCGTTGGTCTAAAACCCGAGATGCACCTGAAGGAAAACATGAAACCGCTGATCCTAGTTGCCCCTGAGACTCAGGTCGATGCGCGAAATCGGCCTGAGGATCAATTCCTAGCTCGGCAGCATACATAGGAATAGAAACGCGGTGTGCAAAGTCTTCGAGACTCAGGTTGGGTGCGGCCGACCATCCTAAGGATAATAATCTCCTCAAAAACTATACTGCACTTTAATTTTTCTGCATTGGATTGTCAATGCGGTATCCCCCGAGACACTGGTCGGGTGGCGACACTAAATCAGGGGATCAGTGTACCCCTTTAATATTTGTAAATAATAAGCACGAAGCCCAGTAGCTCCCGAGCCTTAATGTGGGCACGGGTGTCCAAATTAAGGATTGATATCCAAACTAAAATCACAAATTATGTGTAATGATTCTATGTATCCAAGTACTTTGCATCATCAATGCTCGCATCCGCATTGTACAAAACTTTGTCGACCGGCCATCGGCTTCAACCTCCTCGGCTAGTAGCCAGGGAGTGTTTGTCCCACTTTATAAAGCCTTTATGAGGGCAAAGATTTGTGGCAAACAAGGCAATCCGGTCATACGGTTTTATAAACAAAGGTATGCAGAGAGACATGCTATATTATTGTTTAACATAAGAAACATCGTCCAAAGAAAATAGTCCCACTATCGGTTCCTTTCTTTGGGTTGTCATGCTAAGCATGATCATGAAACCTCAGCTCCGATCAATGTGGGAGGAAATTACTAAGGATTTTAGTTCGGGAAAAGCTTCAAAACTCTGTGGTCTAGATGAACCCAATTTTTCACTTCCGTTGTGACCGTTTATAATCTGAAAGTGGCCCATCGTCGGCTTCTACCCCCTTGTAGATGCTACACAGGGTGTTTCCGAAATAAAAAAACAACCCTTAGCCTACGTCTCGGTGCCCGAAGGCGGTTGTGTTGTCAGAAACAAGGCAATCAGATATACGGGCTCTATAACTTTCACTTAGTCATAGGAGCTTAAAGTTGGGAGGCCAGCAAGTAGCCCCCCGCTTAGTGTTCAGCGACAGCCTAGGTCAAGCCGTAAACACTTCGGCCAATGTTATGAACGGCCCGCCATTTACTATAGTCATCGGTCGCTGACCGGTTTATGCTTTATTGTGACAGTCAGTTTTCGGCTTTCTCCACCGAGGTGCTTAACCATGCGAGATGGAAGCACAATCGCAGTGGTTCTCCTTTTGCACACCTAACCGAACAAAGCGGAATGTAGGAGGCAAGCACAGGAGCCGGGAAACCCAACTATCGACCGAAGACACAATTTGAAACTGATGCATATATAGCAATATCCGAGAATTTTTGCCGAATCTCCAAAGGTGCCCGGCGTTGCACTGCGAGACTTATGCGAAAAACACACAAATAGTTGAAAAGTGCCATAGGATTGGAAAACTAAAAAACATCAGTAAAAACTCGACCTCCGAACTAGATTAATTGTTCGGTGCCAATCAGAAAATTGGTCTTTAGAGAAAAATTGTGCTTCTGACGTGCTTTAACATGACACATCCTATCTCAAGACTTCAAGCGGGTCAACCTTCGGCTTCAACCTCCTATCCCGAAGGTGGATGAGAGGGAAATCGGGCTATTGACCACACACTTGCATCGAAAAAAGGAGTGATAGAAAAAAAACTTTGCAACGACTAGGAAGAAGAACACTCGTTATAAAACAGCTCATATAAATTTAAGAGCCCCCAAGTGACTTGGGTAAAAGAATGACTGTATGTACCGAAGTACTTATATCATATCTATGTTCACCTGAACTTTAAACGCGCCTTAACCGACCGTCAGCTTCTCCCTCTTCGGTCAAGGACCGAAAAGTGTTATGTACTCCACCTGTCGAGAATATCGACGGTGTTTCCGAGAACCAGGCAATCAGGTCATAAGGCCGTAATAGACAAAGCGCGCTCAGGGAACTTATGCTATATTACTGACAAAGTGTAAGAAGCATCTTCGAAGAAAATAGTACCCCCACCGATACCTTTCTTCGGTGCTCATTGTTAATATGAGACTTGTGCAATAGATTTTTTGTACGCATGAGTTTCGTTGTGTGTCGACCATAATTGAATAACAATAAGAGCGCTAGCTTTCGGCTTCACCCAGTCTGAGGTCAGAACTCGGAAGAACCGTCCGTGACAATCGCAGAGGTGCTCCCTTTACTCCCTAGCCGAACAATCGGGAACATAGGGGTAAGCACAGGAGCCAGGCAACCCAGCTTGCAAATCACTTAGGTCAATATGGTGCATATTGTGGCGTAATACACGAACAAGGAACGAAGCCGTACAAGTATAATCATATGCAAGAGAAAAAGCTCCATCAAGGGAGCCCCCAAATAAACGGGGTATTTGAATATGTGTGTCACAAACAAAGTTTGGGCAGGGAAGTTTTGCACAAGCAACTTTTTGCCAAAAAGTATAATGCTTGTTCAAGCCGAACAAAATGTAAGTCTGAAGGTTTTTGAGCATGAAAGCAACTTATCTGGTTGATATGTTCGGCATTGATGATGCGGTCCGAGCTTGATGTGGGAGAGGGTTCCAGCCCCCAGGCTGGTCCCAAGGTGGCCGAGCAGAGAGTCCGGCACTCCGAGAAGATGAAACCCCCAGTCCAGCCATGGTAATGGAGCAGGTCGGCGCGCCAAGGCGACAACACAGCTCGGTCTGAGTCGATTAGCTGCACAGGTAAAATAGTGCAAACCAAAAGAAATGAAAAATAAAGATAATAATGTATATATATATATATAAAATCTTCTACTTATTTAATACAAGTGAAGTAAATAATGAAAGAGATATGGCCTGAGCGTCAAGGTCAATGTCGATGCATGGCGTGATGTGGTAAAGGCGTGGCGCAGTGAAGGCATGACAAAGCCCGAATTCGCAGGTCGCTCCGAGTTCCGGATACGGCGTTCGCCGAACTATGCACGGAAATTGACCGGACCACCCGCGACCGTCGTTAATGCGGCCACCATTTGATAGGCCTGTGTATAGATGATGGAACAAAGCAGAGTAATAATTCCTTGGGAAAAATAAACCCAAACAAGCAAAAATTGCTAGGATTAATAGCACCTGGTTTGTTTGTTGTAGCGGTCCGAAGAAAGGTTACCCCCAAAAGTGGAACTTGATCCGCACACCCATTGGTTGATGGGTGATGAAGCGATGGCATGGAAATCCTGGCAAAGGTTGGTTTGCCACGGCGAAGCCTGTGGTCCAGCTAATGTGATGAAGCTGGTCGGCTGGTGACGCCGAAGTCTCTGAAGTAAGTTGGTGAAGAGATGGCGAAGTCCTCGGTCTAGCCGAGGTGATGGAGCAGGTCGATAAGGAGACGTTGCAGCTTCCTGTCAGCCGAGGTGTTGAAGTAGTTCAACGTGATGGACATCGGCTTGAAGAAGCAACAGTGCGGCTATGCCGACGTAGGCCTTAACTTGTGACGCGGTCAATGCTGGCTTGATGAAGTGATCGCGCGGCGATGCCGGTGTGCCTGCTCCGTGTAATCCGTGGGGCGGCGATGTTGGTGACGATTTATCCTTCACGATGCGAACTATTGTTTGGCTGGCCGAGATGATGATCCGAAGAAATTGAGCTTGGCTCAACAAAGCGACGACGTGTCTAACGCAGGTCGGCCACCGTGGAGTGATGTTTTTGGGCTGGTTTGACACTGGCGCGACGGTGAAGTTCGTATTGTAAGAATACTTTTAATAATAGTGGGATGTGTTTGAGAATAAAACACAATACCCCATACAAAAACGTCCTTCAAAAAGGATGTCCGAAATCCTGTTCGTAAAGAAGATGAACTTTGGTCGGATTCGTTTTCGCGTAGAAAACAGATCCGAAAAGTTATGCACTAATCGGAAGGTTCTCGGAGTTCAGACGGTCAGATTGAACTGAATGTTTGGTAGGTGATAGATATGGGAATTCTGCAGCCGATCAACGGTTGGATCTTCCAAAGGACGTCCGGGCTAGATGCTGGACACCCCGCTCCAAACTCGTCTGGATTCTCGTCCAGATTCAACATGGCTCCGGTTTATCGGAGATTGCCGGAGATTCCTCCATCGGAACTCGACGAAATTTTTACAGGGTTGTTGTAGACTTAATTCCGCATAATTCTACCTAAGCAATCATTTAGGCGACACTCGAGGAGGCGGTGGCGGCGGATACGAGTTTGCTATCTAGAAAAACAGCACGGTCGCCCGAGGGCAATGTTGATGTTGATCCCCCGAGCTCCATGGGTGACTCCTCCATGATCTTGATAGAGATCGGAGTTGATGTTGATGAAGGCCCTCATCCGAACATGACGATCGGAGGTAGGGTGCAGTCCTCGGTCAAGCCAAGGTGACCAGTCGAGCTGGTGACGAAGAAACCGACATCGCAGTTGACTTGCAGTCGAGCCATTGATCTTTTCATCGATCACACAACGGAACTCTCAATGAAAGCACCAATGTTGGTGTCAAAACCGGCGGATCTCGGGTAGGGGGTCCCAGGCTATGCGTCTTAGGATCAATGGTAACATGAACACGGGATTTTACCCAGCTTCAGGCTCTCTTAATGAGATAATACCCTACATGGTGCTTGATTGACTATAATGAATATAGGGGTTACAAGAGTTGCTCTACCCTGAGATCATATGCTGTGGTCTAAACCCTAGAGGTATGATGAGTAATGTCATAATAATCATCCTCTATCGACTAGCCTGGCCTTGGTTTATATAATGTACCAGAGGCCTAGGATAACAAGAGTCCTAGCCGAATACGCCGGTGGGGGAGGAGTCCTTGTCTTGATCACCAAGTCTTGTGAAATCTTCCTTGTATGCGGCAACTGTTTGAACTGGCCCATGAGTATACGGCCATGGGGGTCCTCGGCCCAATCTAACTGATCGGGGGATGACGTGGTGAGTACCCCCTAGTCCAGGACACCGTCAGTCATCATCAACCATCCTCCATCACCAATTTCATGATGCTCACCACCGTGCGTGAGTAATTCCATTGTAGGCTTGCTGGACGGTGATGGGTTGGATGAGATTTACCATGTAATCAAGTTAGTTTTGTTAGGGTTTGATCCCTAGTATCCACTATGTTCTGAGATTGATGTTGCTATGACTTTGCTATGCTTAATGCTTGTCACTAGGGCCCGAGTGCCATGATTTCAGATCTGAACCTATTATGTTTTCATGAATATATGTGTGTTCTTGATCCTATCTTGCAAGTCTATAGTCACTTATTATGTGTTATGATCCGACAACTCCGAAGTGACAATAATCGGGATACTTCTCGGTGATGACCGTAGTTTGAGGAGTTCATGTATTCACTATGTGCTAATGCTTTGGTCCGGTTCTCTATTAAAAGGAGGCCATAATATCCCTTAGTTTCCACTAGGACCCTGCTGCCATGGGAGGGTAGGACAAAAGATGTCATGCAAGTTCTTTTCCATAAGCACGTATGACTATTTACGAAATACATGCCTACATTACATTGATGAACTGGAGCTAGTTCTGTGTCACCCTATGTTATAGCTATTACATGAGGAATCGCATCCGACATAATTATCCATCACTGATACATTGCCTACGAGCTTTTCACATATTTTTCTTCGCTTATTTAGTTTTCCATTGATGCTGTTACAACTACTACAAAAACCCAAAAACTATTATCTTTACTTTTGCCACCGTTACCTTTACTATCATACTACTTTGCTACTAAATACTTTGCTGAAGATACTAAGTTATCCAGTTGTGGTTGAATTGACAACTCAACTGCTAATACTCAAGAATATTCTTTGGCTCCCCTTGTGTCGAATCAATAAATTTGGGTTGAATACTTTACCCTCGAAAGCTGTTGCGATCCCCTACACTTGTGGGTTATCAAGACTAATTTCTGGCGCCGTTGCCGGGGAGCATAGCTCTATTCTCTGAGTCACTTGGGATTTATATCTGTTGATCACTATGAAGAACTTGAAAGATGCTAAAACCAAGATTTATCCCTCAACTACGAGGGGAGGTATGGAACTGCCATCTAGCTCTGCACTAGATTCTCCTTCTGTTATGAGTAGGCTTGCGACACCTAAACTTGCTACTGCTATGAATTCTGATATGTCACATGTTATTGATGATGCCACTTCTGCTATGCATGATGAAACTACTTCTGTGCGTGATACTACTTTGCCATTAGGTGAATTTCTTGATGAACAACTTGCTAGAGTTAGGGGGAATGAAATTATTGAAGATGCTATTATTGATGATAGTGATGATGAAAATTCTCCCAATGATTATGTATTGCCTATTGTTCCTGAGGGTTATGTTATGAATGAAGAAGCTGCTAGAGCTATCTTTTCTTGCAATGATAGATATGATCTTAAGAAATTATTAGCTAAATGGAAGCACCAGTCTCTTAATGCTATAATGAAACCTGACCCTGCTTTTGCTACTTCACCTATCTGTGTTACTGATAAGGATTGTGAATTCTCTGTTGATCCTGAGATTATTACTCTAGTTGAATCTGATCCTTTTTATGGCCTTGAATCTGAAACTGTTGTGGCACATCTTACCAAGTTGAATGATATAGCTACCCTGTTCACTCATGATGAAAGGTCTTGCTATTTTTATATCCTTAAGATTTTTCTGTTCTAGTTAAAGGGTGATGCTAAGACTTGGTATAATTCTCTTGCTCCTGGTTGTGTGCGTAGTCCCCAGGATATGATTTATTACTTCTCTGCTAAATATTTCCCTGCTCATAAGAAACAAGCTGCCTTGCGGGAAATATATAATTTTGTGCAAACCAAAGAAGAGAGTCTCCCACAAGCTTGGGGGAGGCTTCTCTGGTTACTTAACACTTTGCCTGATCATCCTGTCAAGAAAAATGAAATACTTGATATCTTTTATAATGGACTAACCGATGCTTCCAAGGACTACTTGGATAGTTGTGCTGGTTGTGTTTTCAGGGAAAGAACAGTCGATGAAGCTGAATTACTATTGAATAATATGTTGACTAATGAAAATAATTGGACTCTTCATGAGCCAATTCCTGAGGAAATTCCTGAACCAATTGAGCCAACTCCTGAGCCTATTCCTAAACCCACTCCGAAGAAGAGAGGTGTTTTATTTCTTAGTCCTGAAGATATGCAAGAGGCAAAGAAATCAATGAAAGAAAAAGGTATTAAAGCTGAAGATGTTAAGAATTTACCACCTATTGAAGAAATACATGGTCTTAATATACCGCCTATTGAAGAACCACATTGTCTTGATAACCCGATACAGGTAGTAAAGGTAAATTCTCTCTATAGATATGATAAAGTTGAAATCCCCTCGACTAAATTGCATAACCCTTGCTTAGATGAATTTGATGACTTTATGGCTAGACAATAAAGTTTTAATGCTTATGTTGGTAGAGAGTTAAAGAATAATGCTTTCGAGATAGGACGCGTGAGCGATAATATGGCTAGAGTTAAAGGTGAACTTCAACTCACTAGCAAATATGCGTCTATGGTTGCTACTCAAGCTGAGCAAGTACTTAAAGCTCAAAATGATTTTCTTGAGGAATTAAATAATAAAAATGCCTTTTCTGTTAGAGTGGCTACTAGAACTGGTAGAATGACTCAGGAACCTTTGTATCCTGAAGGCCACCCTTAGAGAATCGAGCAAGATTCTCAGAGAAATAATTTAGAGGCACCTAGTTCTTCTAAAAAGAAGAAAAAGAGAAATGATAGGACTTTGCATGCTTCTAGTGAACCTACTGTAGACACACCTGAGAATCCCAATGATATTTCTATCTCTGATGCTGAAACACAATCAGGTGATGAACATGAACCTAGTGATAATGCTAATGATAATGTTCATGTTGATGCCCAACCTAGCAAAAACAATGAAGTAGAGGTTGAACCTGCTGTTGATCTTGATAACCCACAACCAAAGAATCAATGTTATGATAAGAGAGATTTTGTTGCTAGGAAGCACGGTAGACAAAGAGAACCATGGGTTCAGAAACCCATGCCCTTTCCTCCTAAACCATCCAAGACAAAGGATGATGAGGATTTTGAGCGCTTTGCTGAAATGATTAGACCTATTTTCTTATGTATGCGCTTAACTGATATGCTTAAAGTAAATCCTTATGCTAAGTATATGAAGGATATCATTACAAACAAAAGAAAGATACAGGAAGCTGAAATTTCCACCATGCTTGCTAATTACACCTTTAAGGGTGGAATACCAAAGAAACTTGGAGATCCAGGGGTACCGACTATACCATGCTCCATTAAACGAAACTATGTTAGAACTGCTTTATGTGATATTGGAGCCGGTGTTAGTGTTATGCCTCTCTCTTTATATCGTAGACTTGAATTGAATAAGTTGACACCTACTGAAATATTGTTGTAAATGGCTGATAAATCAACTGCAATACCCGTCGGTATTTGTGAGGATGTGCCTATTGTGGTTGCAAATGTCACTATCTTAATGGACTTTGTTATTCTTGATATTCCCGAGGACGATAGTATGTCTATTATCCTTGGTAGACCTTTTCTGAATACTGCAGGGGCTGTTATTGATTGCAACAAAGGCAATGTCACTTTTCATGTTAATGGTAATGAGCATACAGTACACTTTCCGAGGAAACAATCTCAAGTTCATAGCATCAATTCTATTGGAAAAGTTCCAACTATCATTATTGGAGGTTTTCAATTTCCTCTCCCTACTGTCAAGAAAAAGTATGATATTCCTATTGTTGGGGATTTTCATATCCCCGTTGAGGTAACTTATTGTTATTCAAAATTTCTCCGGTTCCGTGTTATTCGAAATGAGTTTGTTAACAAGACTTGATCAACCTTGTTAGTGGATTCATTTTGATGATCATGAGATGGATGAAACTAGAAGGCACAACCTTCTGTACCCTCTTTTTACTTTCTGTTATTTAAAATAAATAAAGCAAACATAGTATTATCCGTCTGTTTTTTGAATTTTCCGTGCAATAAAAAATATCCCGAAAATAAAAGTGCTCGAAATGCCCTGCAAATTGAGTATGATTTTTTATGGAATATTTGAGGATTTTAGGCACTGAAATCACTGCAGGAGGGGCAAGCACCAGGACACGAGAGTGGAGGGCGCCCCCCTATAGGGCGCCCCCTGTCTTGTGGGCCCCTGGTGGCCCCCCTCCACTTATGCCGGCACCCACACACTTCATCTTCTACCCAAAAAAACCCCCATCGAGCTCAAGCACGAGTTCTAGCTCATTTTGCTGCGATTTTCGATCTCCTTGCTCAAAGCTCCATTCACAAAACTGCTTTGGGAGATTGTTGCTTGGTATGTGACTCCTCCATTGGTCCAATTAGTTTTTGTTCTAGTGCTTTATTCATTGCAAATTTTGCTACTTAGGTGACCATGTTCTTGAGCTTGCATGTTAAATTTATGAGGTCCCAAGCATTTCTAATGCATGATATAGGCTCTAGGCACTTGTAGGAGTAGTTGCTACCAATCTTGTTTAATTTTATTCACTTTTATTTTGAAGTTACTAAAATTTCAGAAATTTTCAGAAAATGTGAAGGAAATTTTTGAGGGGCTCTT
This sequence comes from Triticum dicoccoides, assembly GCF_002162155.2. NCBI lineage: Eukaryota > Viridiplantae > Streptophyta > Magnoliopsida > Poales > Poaceae > Triticum > Triticum dicoccoides. The sequence continues at coordinate 520,941,747 of NC_041385.1, forward strand.
CTAGCCAAGGCTCTCAGGAAAAACAAGCTAAAGAGAAGGAAAAAGGCAAGTGTAATTTTCCTCGCTTAGTGGAAGTACGGTCGTGTGAATGGCCATGTGATAATTTCTTGAAAGAAGCTGGAATTCATGAAGATTTTTATTCTTGATCGATATTGCAGGCCTCACCGGTTTCATCAACGACCGGATTGATCAGTATCTCTTACTCACTAATACTTTCATGCAAAACTTTTATTATTATCCTAAGAAGTCACCGCCTGCAGTATCATTTCATTTATATGATGAATTCAGAGAAATGTCTTTACGTAATTTTTGCGTGGTGTGTAGGATACCTTATGAGGGAGAATTAGAGGAACCCCATCGTAAAGATGTGGATGGCTTTGTTAACTCTATAGCTGTAGAGGAGCCAAAGAAGGGTTCCGAGGCAAAAGTCTCTAGCATACACTTTCCTGTTTTACGCTACTTTGCCATATTTTCTAGTAGATGCTTGATTGGTCGTGGAAATAGTGGAAACTTAAGTGTTCCTGATATTATCATTCTTCAACATTGCCTCCTCATATTTTAGATTACAAGAGCATGGTAGCACACAAGTTTATTGTCGACAACGAAGAGAGAATGCTCTTGTATAAACTTAGATTCAATAAGAAACACATTGAGATTATTATTTTGCCTGCGCCTCTGTTGTTTGATTTGCTTGCAGAAAATTTTCTCGTCACACCGGAAGCGGTGAACAATCATCGAGCCCAAGCTTTTACTCTAGAACCTGAACCTAAGCCGGAACCTGAACTGGACCCTTATCGTGCATCATCTGTCCAGTGGGATCCGGAGATGACCAGCTAGTGGTATCCTGATTACACCTCTCATTACACCGGGGAGAGTAGCGGCGGTCCTTGGTATTAGACCAACTTAGGCCAAAAGCCTAAGCTTGGGGAGTACGTATTTCTCACCGACTTTACATTCATGTTCACACACTAGTTGTCGGTGCTCATAGTCTTTCATTGTATTATCCATGTTAGTTTAAAATTCCTTTTTCTAGTTTTCTTCTTGTGTGTTTGATAAACCTTGAGAAAAACCAAAAAAATAGTTAGTTTAATTTCCATGCTTGTAGTAGAAATTAAAATGAAAACCCAAAAAGATTTCTAGTTCTTCTTCTTTCTTGTTGGGAGCTTTCCCGTGTAAATAGTTTTATTTTCTTTTCTTTCCTTTGGGGGTCAAGAAGATCATATTGAAAATGTTTAGTGGCTCTCATATGCTTGATTATTTATTTAACTTAGAGCCCATATTACTTGTCTTCTCTTTTGAGTTGAATGCTTGCAGATTCCAGCTTAGTCCAATGCACGTGCACTCTTATTATTATACACATCATTCGGTCGTGCAAGTGAAAGGCAATAATGACGACATATGATGGACTTATTGGGATGAGAGGAGCTGGTATGAACTCGACCTCTCTTGTTTTTGTAAGTATGATGAGTTCATCATTCCTGAGTCAGCTTTTTATGAAGTAAACATATTTGCAATGACATTTAGAGATTATAGTTGCTTGTGCCATGCTTGATTAGCTTATAGTTATAATGGTTTACCTTGCGTGCCAACATGCTATTAGAATGATTATGATGTGGTATGATGGGATGGTATCCTCCTTTGAATGAATTGAGTGACTCGACTTGCCACATATTGACGCATGTTGTTGAATCAAATCAACATAGCCTTCACGATATTTATGTTCATGGTGGATTATATCCTACTCATGCTTGTATTTGGTGTGAATTAATTTTAATGCATGTTTATGACTGTTGTCGCTCTCTTAATTGGTCGCTTCCCAGTCTTTTGCTTTCCTTCACCTGTACTAAGTGGGAATACTGCTTGTGCATCCAAAATCCTTAAACCCCAAAGTTGTTCCATATGAGTCCAGTATACCTTCCTATATGCGGTATTTACCTGCCGTTCCAAGTAAATTTGGATGTGCCAAACTCCAAACCTTCAAATGAAATTCTGTTTTGTATGCTCGAGCAGCTCATGTTACAACTAGGGCTGCCTATATCTTCCATGCTAGGTGGGTTATTCTCAAGAGGAGTGGACTCCGCTCCTCATTCACGAGAAAGGGCTGGTAACCGGGATGCCCAATCCCATGATCCAAAAAGATCAAAGCAAATCAAAATAATTAAACAAAACTCCCCCAAGGGCTGTTGTTACTTGGAGGCACTCCTTGTTTCAAGCAAGCCATGGATTAATGCTTGTTGGTGGTTGGGGGAGTATAAACTTTTACCATTCTGTTTGGGAACTGCCTATAATGCATGTAGTATGGAAGATACAGCTATCTCATAGTTGTTGCGTTGACAGCAAAAGTATGCCGCTCAAAATGTTATTCAATCTCTGTTTTAAAATCGAGCTTTGGCACCTCTACAAATCCCTGCTTCCCTCTGCGAAGGGCCTATCTATTTAATTTTATGTTGAGTCATCACCTTCTTATTTAATAAGCACCCGCTGGAGAGCACACTGCCATTTGCATTTATTACTATTGGTTTATATTGGGTATGACTTGACTAGATCTTTTTTACCATGAATTACAATGTTTAGTCAGTCCTTGATCTTTAAAGGTGCTCTGCATTTATGTTTTGCGGTCTCAGAAAGGGCTAGGGAGATACCATTTTGTTATATCTTGTTATGATTGTTTTGAGGAAGTGTTGTCATCCGAGTTTTATTATTATGGCTCGCTAGCTGATTATGTTATTGATATGAGTAATTGTGAGACCTAAGTGCTATTGTGAGTATGGTTAGTTCATAATATTTGCTAAAACCTGAATGCTGGCATTGTATGTTTACAACAACAAGAGCAAATAGAGTTTGTAAAAGTTTTTCTTTATCACTTTCAGTCTATCAAATGAATTGCTTGAGGACAAGCAAAGGTTTAAGCTTGGGGGAGTTGATACGTCTCCAACGTATCTACTTTTCCAAACACTTTTGCCCTTGTTTTGGACTCTAACTTGCATGATTTGAATGAAACTAACCCGGACTGACGCTGTTTTCAGCAGAACTGTCATGATGTTGTTTTATGTGTAGAAAAGAAAAGTTCTCGGAATGTCCTGAAAATCCACGGAGGCACTTTTTGGAATTAATAAGAATTTCTAGGCGAAAGAAATACACCAGGGGGCCCACACCCTGTCCACGAGACAGGGGGCGCCCCCCCTATAGGGCGCGCCCCCTATCACGTGGGCCCCCTGGACCTCCACCGACCTCAACTCCAACTCCATATATTCCGTCTCAGGGAGAAAAAAATCAGAGATAAAGTTTCATCGCGTTTTACGACACGGAGCCGCCGCCAAGCCCTAATCTCTCTCGGGAGGGCTGATCTGGAGTCTGTTCAGGGCTCCAGAGAGGGGGATTCGTCATCGTCGTCATCGTCAACCATCCTCCATCACCAATTTCATGATGCTCACCGCCGTGCGTGAGTAATTCCATCGTAGGCTTGCTGGACGGTGATGGGTTGGATGAGATTTACCATGTAATCAAGTTAGTTTTGTTAGGGTTTGATCCCTAGTATCCACTATGTTCTGAGATTGATGTTGCTATGACTTTGCTATGCTTAATGCTTGTCACTAGGGCTCGAGTGCCATGATTTCAGATCTGAATCTATTATGTTTTCATGAATATATGTGTATTCTTGATCCTATTTTGCAAGTCTATAGTCACCTATTATGTGTTATGATCCGGCAACCCCGAAGTGACAATAATCGGGATACTTCTCGGTGATGACCGTAGTTTGAGGAGTTCATGTATTCACTATGTGCTAATGCTTTGGTCCGGTTCTCTATTAAAAGGAGGCCTTAATATCCCCTAGTTTCCACTAGGACCCCGCTGCCACGGGAAGGTAGGACAAAAGATGTCATGCAAGTTCTTTTCCATAAGCACGTATGAGTATTTACGGAATACATGCCTACATTACATTGATGATTTGGAGCTAGTTCTGTGTCACCCTATGTTATAGCTATTACATGAGGAATCGCATCCGTCATAATTATCCATCACTGATCCATTGCCTACGAGCTTTTCACATATTGTTCTTCGCTTATTTACTTTTTCGTTGCTGCCGTTACAACTACTACAAAAACCCAAAAACTATTATCTTTACTTTTGCCACCGTTACCTTTATTATCATACTACTTTGCTACTAAATACTTTGCTGTAGATACTAAGTTATCCAGGTGTGGTTGAATTGACAACTCAACTGCTAATACTCAAGAATATTCTTTGGCTCCCCTTGTGTCGAATCAATAAATTTGGGTTGAATACTTTACCCTCGAAAGCTGTTGCGATCCCCTACACTTGTGGGTTATCACCTGCAGGTTTTTATTGTAGTTCATCCTAGCAGCTTTTGCAAAACAAGTATTTCCCTTTTTTTGCTATCTAGAATAGGTGTTTGTCTTTGTAGTTCCTGCCTATATGCAGTTTCTCTAGTTTTATTCTCTGCTACTGCGACAGTTTAGCTGTTGTCCGCCGTGAACTTCCCCTGTAATGCCTGTACTGGATCGTTTGTTTCGTTTCTGAAATGAAATGGAACAGGGGCGCTGCCCTCTTCTTCTAAAAAAAATATTCTACAACTTTCATATACTTTTGGTAACTTTTTATATTATTTTTGGGACTAACATATTGATCCAGCCAATTCCTATTTGTTTTATGTTTTTTGTTTCACAAAAAATCCATATCAAACGAAGTCCAAACGTGATAAAAATTACGGAGATTTTTTTGGAATATATGTAATTTTTGGGAAGCGAAATCAACGTGAGAAGATATCCGAGGGGCCCACAAGCCCCAAGGGCGCACCCCCCTACCCGGGGCGCGGCTGACAGTCTTGTGGCCACCCCGTAGGTCGGTTCGAGGTGTCCTTTGGCCGCAAGGAAGCTTATATCCGGATAAAAATCGTGTTAAAATTTCAGCCCAATCAGAGTTACGGATCTCCGGGAATTTAAGAAATGGTGAAAGGCCAGAAAACGGGGTCGCGAAACAAAAGAGAAACAGAGAGATAGATCCAATCTTGTAGGGGCTCCCGCCCCTCCGCCTCCATGGAGGCCTTGGACCAGAGGGAAAACCCTCCTCCCATCTAGAGGGGAGGTCAAGGAAGAAGAAGAAGGAGGGGGATCTCTCCCCCTCTCTCCCGGTGGAGTCGGAACGCCCCCGGGTCCATCATCGTGACGGCGATCTACACCAACAACTTCGCCGCCGTCATCACCAACTCTCTCCCCCTCTATGCAGTGGTGTAACACCTCTTCTCCCCGATGTAATATCTACTTAAATATGGTGCTCAACTCTATATATTATTTCCCAATGATGTATGGCTATCCTATGATGTTTTACTAGATCCGTTTTGTCCTATGGGTTGATTGATGATCATGATTGGTTTGAGTTGTATGTTTTATTGTTGGTGTTGTCCTATGGTGCTCTCCATGTCGCGCAAGCATGAGATATCCCCGCTGTAGGGTGTTGCAATACGTTCATGATTCGCTTATGGTGGGTGGCGTGAGTGACAGAAGCACAAACCCAAGTAAGTGGGTTGTTGCGTATGGGAATAAAGAGGACTTGATACCTTATAATGCTATGGTTGGGTTTTACCTTAATGATCTTTGGTAGTTGTCCATGCTTGATAGAGTTCCAATCATAAGTGCATATGATCCAAGTAGAGAAAGTATGTTAGCTTATGCCTCTCCCTCATATAAAATTGCAATAATGGTTACTGGTCTAGTTATCGATTGCCTAGGGACAAATAACTTTCTTGTGACAGAAAGCTCTCTACTAAAACTAACTTGATTGATATTTTATCTAAACAGCTCCTAGTTTTTTATTTATGTGTTATTTATTATCTTGCAAACGTATCCCTTTTCACCTACAAAGTACTTCTTGTTTCATACTTGTTCTAGGTAAAGCGAACGTTGAGTGTGCGTAGAGTTGTATCGGTGGTCGATAGAACTTGAAGGGAATATAAATTCTACCTTTAGATCCTCGTTAGATTCGACACTCTTACTTATCGAGAAAGGCTACAATTGATCCCCTAAACTTTTGGGTTATCAAGACCTTTTTCTGGCGCCAATGCCGGCGAGCAATAGCGTGGGGTGAATATTCTCGTGTGTGCCTGTTTGCTTTATTACTAAGTAGTTTTTATTTTTTGTTCTAAGTTGTTTTATATCTTTAGTTATGGATATGGAACACGAAATACCAAAACAAATTAGGTGTACTTGCTACTCATGGAAATGGGGAACCTCCTAAAACCCTCGATGCTCGTTACGTGAAAAATATTAAACACTACTTTGATAATCCTGAGAAAACCCCGTTCAACTTGATAATGGGAGACACGTGGATCAACGTGAATACTTTAGGGATTATTGCTTGACTCAAAAGGGAAACTCTTATGGGATCAAATTGAAATGTTACAATGGTATGCTTGGAATTTATGCCTGAGATATGATTATACTTGTTGCTCTAGGATGAAGGCTCCACACCTTCGCCTTTCATGTGAATTTAGAGATAATGAAACATTGGCTTCTTATGCCAATGGTATATATGATTACTATGATGTGGAAAGAATATAAGAATTTTTTGCTTTTAATGGTGCTTATGAAATTGAATCTTTATTTGAAAAGTGTGAAAATTATGATGATGTTGTTTACAGACCTGGAAAATTTGCTATACTTAAATATTGCTATGAGAATTATTAATATAATGCCGATATTAATGAGTTTATTGAGAAAGTCTACGTTGTTCATGAAGAGACTAATATTTTGCGGGAAACTATGGGAGAAGAAATTGATGACACTGTGAGCTCATTGGATGAAAAAGAAGAGGAGGAGAGCGAAGAACAAAAGGAGGAAGAGCGGATTAGCTACGCGTGCCGACCTTCTAATGAGAGTAACTCTTCAACTCATACATTGTTTAATTTCCCTTCGTGCTTACCGAAGGATGACTTCTATGATCCCTTGGATTCGTTTGAAATATTCCTTTTTGATGAATTTGATGTTTCCTATGCTTATGGCCATGATGCAATATGAATGATGCTTATGGAGATGAACTTACTATAGTTCCTTATGTTAAGAGTGAAATTATTTCTATTGCACCCACACATGATAGTCCAATTATCTTTTTGAATTCTCCCAACTACACTATATCGGAGATGTTTGCACTTATTAAGGATTATATTAATGGGTTGCGTTTTACCACTACACATGATGCTTTTGATGAATATAATATGCATGTGCTTACTGCTCCAACTTGCAATTATTATGAGAGAGGAACTACATCTCCACCTCTCTATGTTTCCAACACGACAAAATTGCAAGAAACTATTTATGCTATGTATTGGCATTTACTTGATGTGCATGAATTGTTCTTTTATGACATGCTAATGCATAGGAAGAGAGTTGGACTTCGTTGTTGCATGATATATATTACTTTGTGCTCACTACTAAAATACAAATCATTGTTAATTAAAATTGGCTTTGATATACCTTGGGATCCGGGTGGATCCATTACTTGAGCACTATATGCCTAGCTTAATGGCTTTAATGAAAGCGCCGCTAGGGAGACAACCCGAAAGTTTTAGACAGTCATTTTATTCTGCTGTGTGATTTTATAAAGTTTGCAAAATAAATATAGAGGGGAACCTAAAACTTTTCAAAAAGGAAAGTGAAAGTAAGAAAGACGAGCACCGTTGAAGTGGGGGAGCTTCTTGAACTTTGTTCATGCCCATGGAAAGTTTGCAAATCTTGAATTACAGAAAATTGTCAACAAAAATAATTATCCCCTTGTACAAATCCATTGTATTATAAAAATAATGTGCCAAAATATGCCTTTAGGATGATTAGATTGCTTGTTTGGTATGTGTAGTGCAAAAACAGAAACTTTGGCTGTAGTGCATGATTTTTTATTTTTTACTAGAACATCAAAAGTTTCAATTTTTTTTACACAATACTGCTATGCAAATTATTTATTTTTTCCTATTTTTTCTGAATTTTTGGAGTTACATAAGTATGGTCAATGTTTAGATTCCTACAAACTGTCCAATTTTAGAAGAAAAAAAAATCTGTTTTTGATGCATTGTTTTGCGTGTTTTGATGGAACTATGGATTTTATCGTTGGTATAAGACATGGTGAAGTTATAATATATTTGTATAATGCAAAATTAAAATATGAATGGTTTTGCAGTAGTACTTAAGGTAGTGATTTGCTTTATTATACTAACGGATCTCATGAGGGTTTTGGTAAGTTTTGTGTGATTGAAGTTTTCAAGTTTTGGGTGAGATCATGATGGATGAAGGAATAAGGAGTGGCAAGAGCCTAAGCTTGGGGATGCCTGAGGCACCCCAAGGTAATATTCAAGGAATCCCAAGCAACTAAGCTTGGGGATGCCTCGGAAGGCATCCCCTTTTTCTTCTAACGATCATCGGTAATTTTACTTGGAGCTATATTTTTATTCGTCACATGATATGCGTAAATTCTTGGAGTGTATTTTGTGTTTATTTTTATTTTAATAATGCACCATGCTGGTATGAGATAGTCCTTGGTTGATTTATAGAATGCTCTTTGCACTTCACTTATATCTTTTGAGTATGGCTTTATAGAATGCTTCATGTGCTTCACTTATACCTTTTGAAGTTTGGATTTTCTCTTTCTCTACATAGGAAAACTGTCATTTTGTAGAATGCACTTTTGCTTCACTTATATTTGTTAGAGCGTGGGCATATCTTTTGTAGAAAGAATTAAACTCTCTTGCTTCACTTATATCTATTTAGAGAGTTAACAGGAATTGGTCATTCACATGGTTAGTCATAAAATACTACATAAAACTTTAGATCACTGAGTATGATATGTTTGATTCCTTGCAATAGTTTTGCGATATTGACGTGTCAATATGGGGGCATGCTAGTAAAAGAATTAAAGTTGAATATTAATAATAGTGTTAAGGGGAGTAAGTCTTTACGCAAGTAAATCCTCACGCATGTAAAGTGGTGGCCGCTGATTAGCGGTGAGATCGGAGCATAATTTATCCTTGATTGAAATCCTTTGTGCAGTTTGAATCGGTGGTGTGCAATGGTTAGCTCCTACCAACCTCCCCCCTATGGGCATGTGAGTAGTACTTTGCTTCAGGGCTAACAGAACTTTCACAATAAGTATATTAGTTCTTTATGATTAATGTTGAGTCCATGGATTATACGCACTCTCACCTTTACGCCATTGCTAGCTGGTGTCTGTTAGAACTATGTCGGTATTTCCCCAAAGAGGAAGGGATGATGCAGTATAGCGACGGTAGGTATTTCCCTTAGTGATGATACCAAGGTTATTGAACCAGTAGGAGAACCTTCTCACACCACGTAAACAACACCTGCACACAAATAACAAATACTTGCAACCCCACGTGTTAAAGGGGTTGTCAATCCCTTTCGGGTATGGCGCCTCAAGATAAGCAAATAACGTGAGGTAAAGTGGTAGATAGGATAAATAGATCGTGGAACAAATAAATTTCAGCAAGGTATTTTTGTATTTTTTGTTTAATAGATATGAAAATAAATGCAAAGGAAAATATATCGCAAAGGCAAATATGATGAAAAGAGACCCCGGGGCCGTAGGTTTCACTAGTGGCTTCTCTCGAGAAAAATACCAAACGGTGGGAAAACAATTACTGTTGGGAAATTGATAGAACTTCAAATAATCATGACGATATCTAGGCAATGATTATTATATAGGCATCACGTCCAAGATTAGTAGATCGACTCCTGCCTGCATCCATCTAGTGTATTAAGTTCATGGAAAAACAGAGTAATGCAATAAGAACGATGACATGATGTAGACGGGATCTGTTTGTCTATTGCGGAGATATAGATCCCATCTTGTTATCCTTAGTAGCAACGATACATACGTGTCGCTTCCCCTTCTGTCACTGGGATCAAGCACCGTAAGATGGAACCCACTACAAAGCACCTCTTCCCATTGCAACATAAATTGATCAAGTTGGCCAAACAAAACCCAAATATTGGGGAAAAAATACGAGGCTATAAGCAATCATGCATATAAGAGATCAAAGAATACTCAAGTAACTTTCATGGATAAAAACATAGATCTGATCATAAACTCAAAGTTCATCGGATCCCAACAAACACAGCGCAAAAGACTTAAATCATATGGATCTCCAAGACACCATTGTATTGATAATCAAGAGAGAGAGAGGAAGCCATCTAGCTACTCACTACAGACGCGTATGCCTACAAAGAACTACTCACGCATCACCGGAGAGGCACCAATGGAAGTGGTGAACCCCTCCATGACGGTGTATAGATTGGATCTGGACTGTGGTGGCTGGAATTGATTTTCGTCGACTCCCCTAAGGTTTCTAGAATATTGGGGTATTTATAGATCAAAGAGGTGGTTCGGGGGGCACCCGAGGTGGGCACAACCCACTAGGGCGCGCCTGGGCCTCCTGGCGCGCCCTGGTGGGTGCTGCTCCCCTTGAGCCACCCCCTAGGTGCTTTCTTGGCCCACTAGATGTCTTCTGGCCAAAAAAATCCTCCAGGAGTTTTAGTGCATTTGGACTCCGTTTGATATTGATTTCCTGCGGTGTAAAAAACATGCAGAAAATAGCAACTGGCACTAGGCACTATGTCAATAGGTTAGTACCAAAAAATGATATAAAATGACTGTAAAATGATTGTAAAACATCCAAGAATGATAATATAATAGAATGGAACAATAAAAAATTATAGATATGTTGGAGACGTATCAGCATCCCCAAGCTTAATTCCTGCTCATCCTCGAGTAGGTAAATGATAAAAACCGAATTTTTGATGTGGAATGCTGCCTAACATGTTCATCACATTTCTTTTGTTTATAGCATGGACATATGGACTTTTATATGATTCAAATCAATAGTCTAGTTTTGACATGAAGACTTTAATACTCAAGCATATCAACAAGCAACCATGTCTTTCAAAATATCAACCCTAAAGCAAGTTATCCCTAGCCCATCATGCTTAATCATTGATCCATTCATGAAACACACTTGAATATTAGCTACACCCAATGCTCAAATACGATAATAGTGCCCCTTAGTTGGTGCTTTATAAGAGAAGGTGGAGACTCAAATTCAAAATAAAAAATGCATAAGTAAAAGAAAGGCCCTTCGCGGAGGGAAGTAGGGATTTGTAGAGGTGCCAGAGCTCAAAGCTTAAACTTATTTTTGAGATGAATACTTTTCCCACCAATGAAAATGACTTGGAGCATCCCAACACTTTCCATGCTAGATACATCATAGGCGGTTCCCAAACAGAAAATAAAGTTTATTCCTTTTTCCACCATTACTTTCACTTTCCATGGCTAGCCGAATCCACGGTTGCCCTCCATACGAACACTTTCCAAGGAATTTATTATTTGATAACATAAAGTAAATTCATTTTTCATTTCGTAACTGGGCATCCCTAATACGTTTCCCTTACTCTTGTGCAATGACAATTGAATAAACACTCACCGTGAGAATAACACATCTAGCATGGAAAATATTGGCTACCCTTCACCGCCTGCGAGCGGTAGAGCACACAAAAGAGAAAATTATTTTGAAATTTAGAGATGGCACATGCAAATTTGCTTAGAACAACATGGAAATACCGCATATAGGCAGGTATAGTGGACTCATATGGCAAAAATGGTTTAGAGGGTTTTGGATGCACAAGTAGTGATCATACTTAGTGCAAAATGAAGGCTAGCAAAAAGATTGAGAAGGGACCAACCAAAACGCAAAAAATCTCGTACACAAGCATTAAGCATAAGTAACACTGAATAATGCACCATAAGTAGGATATAAATTTCATTGCATAACTATTGACTTTCGTGCTTGCATATGGAAGCACAAACCTTAACATCAATATTCTTACTAAAGCACAATTACTCATAAACTTAACTCACATATCATATCATCCTATCTCAAAACAATTACTAAGAATCAAGTTTATTTTGTCCAATGATCTTCATAATTGATGTCTACTATGCAACCTTCTCCTTGTAGACATTGTTGAGCCTCCAAGTGCAGAGGTTTGTAGGACAGTAGCAAATTTACCTCAAGTGGATGACCTAAGGTTTATCAATCCGTGGGAGGCGTAGGATGAAGATGGTCTCTCTCAAACAACCCTGCAACCAAATAACAAAGAGTCTCTTGTGTCCCCAACACACCCAATACAATGGTAAATTGTATAGGTGCACTAGTTCGGCGAAGAGATGGTGATACAAGTGCAATATGGATAGTAGATATAGGTTTTTGTAATATGGAAATATAAAAACAGCAAGGTAACAAGTGGTAAAACTGAGCGTAAATGGTATTGCAATGGTAGGAAACAAGGCCTAGGGTTCATACTTTCACTAGTGCAAGTTCTCTAGACAATAATAACATAATTGGATCATATAACTATCCCTCAACATGCAACAAAGAGTCACTCCAAAGTCACCAATAGCGGAGAACAAACGAAGATATTATTGTAGGGTACACAACCACCTCAAAGTTATCCTTTCTGATCGATCTATTCAAGAGTCCGTAGTAAAATAACATGAAGCTATTCTTTCCGTTCGATCTATCATAGAGTTCGTACTAGAATAACACCTTAAGATACAAATCAACCAAAACCCTAATGTCACCTAGATACTCCAATGTCACCTCAAGTATCCGTGGGCATATGATATGCATCACACAATCTAAGATTCATCTATTCAACCAACACAAAGAACTTCAAAGAGTGCCCCAAAGTTTCTACCGAAGAGTGAAGACAAAAACGTGTGCCAACCCCTATGCATAAGTTCATTGAACCCGCAAGTTGATCACCAAAACATACATCAAGTAGATCACGTGAATATGCCATTGTCACCACAGATAAGCATGACAAGACATACATCAAGTGTTCTCAAATCCTTAAAGACTCAATCTGACAAGACAACTTCAACGGGAAAACTCATTTCATCACAAGAGAGTAGAGGGGGAGAAACATCATAAGATCCAGCTATAATAGCAAAGCTCGTGATACATCAAGATTGTATCACCTCAAGAACACAAGAGAGAGAGATCAAACACATAGCTACTGGTACATACCCTCAACCCTGAGGGTGAACTACTCCCTCCTCGTCATGGAGAGCGCCGGGATGATGAAGATGTCCACCGGTGAGGGATCCCCCCTCCGGCAGGATGCCGGAATGGGCTCCCGAGAGGTTTTTGGTGGCTAAAGAGGCTTGCAGCGACGGAACTCCCGATCTATGGTGCTCCTCGATGTTTTTAGGGTATATGGACATATATAGGCGAAAGAAGTCGGTTAGGGGAGCCACGAGGGTGGGGGCGCGCCCATGGGGGTAGGGCGCGCCTCCCTACCTCGTGGCCACCTCGAAGCTACCCTGACGTCTACTCCAAGTCTCATGGATTGCTTCCGTTCCGAAAATAACTCTCCCGAAGGTTTCATTCCGTTTGGACTCCGTTTGATATTCCTTTTATTTGAAACACTGAAATAGGTAAGAAAACAACAATTTGGGTTGGGCCTCCCGTTAGTAGGTTAGTCCCAAAAATGATATAGAAGTGTAAAGTAAAGCCCATAAACATCCAAAACAGGTAATATAATAGCATGGAACAATCAAAAATTATAGATACGTTGGAGATGTATCAAGCATCCCCAAGCTTAATTCCTGCTCGTCCTCGAGTAGGTAAATGATAAAAAATAGAATTTTTGATGTGGAATGCTATCTAGCATATTTCTCAATGCAATTTTCTTTATTGTGGCATGAATGTTCAGATCCAAATGATTCAAGATAAAAGTTCATATTGACATGAAAACAATAGTACTTCAAGCATACTAACAAAGCAATCATGTCTTCTCAAAATAACATGGCTAAAGAAAGCTATCCCTACAAAATCATATGGTCTGGCTATGCTCTATCTTCATCACGCAAAGTATTTAATCACGCACAAACCCGATGACAAGCCAAGCAATTGTTTCATACTTTTGGTGTTCTCAAACTTTTTCAATTTTCACGCAATACATGAGCGTGAGCCATGGACATAGCACTATATGTGGAATAGAATGGTGGTTCTGGAGAAGACAAAAAAGGAGAAGATAGCCTCACATCAACTAGGCATATCAACGGGCTATGGAGATGCGCATCAATAGATATCAATGTGAGTGAGTAGGGATTGCCATGCAACGGATGCACTAGAGCTATAAGTGTATGAAAGCTCAACAAAAGAAACTAAGTGGGTGTGCATCCAACTTGCTTGCTCACGAAGATCTAGGGCATTTTGAGGAAGCCCATCATTGGAATATACAAGCCAAGTTCTATAATGAAAAATTCCCACTAGTATATGAAAGTGACAACATAAGAGACTCTCTATCATGAAGATCATGGTGCTACTTTGAAGCACAAGTGTGGTAAAAGGATAGTAACATTGTCCCTTCTCTCTTTTTTCTCTCATTTTTTGGGCCTTTATTTTTTATGGCCTTTCTCTTTTTTATGGCCTTTCTCTTCTTTTTTCGTCCGGAGTCTCATCCCGACTTGTGGGGGAATCATAGTCTCCATCATCCTTTCCTCACTTGGGACAATGCTCTAATAATGAAGATCGTCACATTTTTATTTACTTACAACTCAAGAATTACAACTCAATACTTAGAACAAAATATGACTCTATGTGGATGCCTCCGGCGGTGTACCGGGATATGCAGTGAATCAAGAGTGACATGTATGAAAGAATGATCAAGGTGGCTTTGCCACAAATACGATGTCAACTACATGATCATGCAAAAGAAATATAACAATGATGGAGCATGTCATAGTAAATGGAACAATGGAAAGTTGCATGGCAATATATCTCGGAATGGCTATGGAAATGCCATATTAGGTAGGTATGGTGGCTGTTTTGAGGAAGGTATATGGTGGGTGTATGGTAACGACGAAAGTTGCGCGACACAAGAGAGGCTAGCAATGGTGGAAGGGTGAGAGTGCGTATAATCCATGGACTCAACATTGGTCATAAAGAACTCATATACTTATTGCAAAAATCTACAAGTTATTGAAACAAAGTACTACACGCATGCTCCTAGGGGGATAGATTGGTAGGAAAAGACCATCGCTCGTCCCCGACCGCCACTCATAAGGAAGACAATCAATAAATAAATCATGCTCCAACTTCATCACATAACGGTTCACCATACGTGCATGCTACGGGAATCACAAACTTCAACACAAGTATTCCTCGAATTCATAACTACTCAACTAGCATGACTCTAATATCACCAACCTCATATCTCAAAACAAATATCAAGCATCAAATTGACCATAGCATCCAATTCACTTCTATGATAGTTTTTATTATACCCAACTTGGATGCCCATCATTCTAGGACCATCTTTATAACCATAGCAAATACCATGCTGTTCTAAAAGACTCTCCAAATAATATAAGTGAAGCATGAGATATCAATAATTTGTAAAAAAAATAAAACCACCGCCGTGCTCTAAAAAGATATAAGTGAAGCACTGATACGTCTCCAACTTATCTATAATTTATGAAGCATTCATGCTATACTATTATCTGTTTTGAATGATTATGGGCTTTATTATACACTTTTATATTACTTTTGGGACTAACCTATTAACTGGAGGCCCAACCCATATTGCTGTTTTATTGCGTGTTTCAGTATTTCGAAGAAAAGGAATATCAAACGGAGTCCAAACGGAATGAAATCTTCGGCATCGTGATTGTTTGGAAGAATATCATCCTGGAGGTTTGGAGATCAAGTCAGAAGATCCTCGAGGAGAGCAGGAGATAGGGGGCGCGCCCCCCCTACAGGGCGCGGCCCCCTGTCTCGTGGACCCCTCGAGCACCCCCCAACCGACTTCTTTCGCCTATATAAGCCTACGTACCCTAAAACCATGATATATCAAGATAGATCGGGAGTTCCGCCACCGCAAGCCTCTGTAGCCACCAAAAACCTCTCGGGAGCCCTTCCCGGCACCCTGCCGGAGGGGGGACCCATCACCGGTGGCCATCTTCATCATCCCGGCGCTCTCCATGACAAGGCGGGAGTAGTTCACCCTAGAGGCTGAGGGTATGTACCAGTAGCTATGTGTTTGATCTCTCTCTCTCGTGTTCTCTCTCGTGTTCCCTCTATGGCACGATCTTGATGTATCCCGAGCTTTGCTATTGTAGTTGGATCTTATGATGTTTCTCCCCCTCTACTCTCTTGTGATGAATTGAGTTTTCCCCTTTGAAGTTATGTTATCGGATTGAGTCTTTTATGAGAACACTTGATGTATGTCTTGCCGTGCTTATCTGTGGTGACAATGGGATATCATGTGCCTCTTGATGTATGTTTTGGCGACCAACTTGCGGGTTCCGCCCATGAACCTATGCATAGGGGTTGGCACACGTTCTTGACTCTCTGGTAGAAACTTTGGGGCACTCTTTGAAGTACTTTGTGTTAGTTGAATAGATGAATCTGAGATTGTGTGATGCATATCGTATAATCATGCACGCGGATACTTGAGGTGACAATGGAGTATCTAGGTGACATTAGGCTTTTGGTTGATTTGTGTCTTAAGGTGTTATTCGAGTACGAACTCTTGAATAGATTGATCCGAAAGAATAACTTTGAGGTGGTTTCGTACCCTACCATAATCTCTTCGTTTGTTCTCCGCTATTAGTGGCTTTGGAGTGACTCTTTGTTGCATGTTGAGGGATTGTTATATGATCTATCTATGTTATTATTGTTGAGAGAACTTGCACTAGTGAAAGTATGAACCCTAGGCCTTGTTTCCTATCATTGCAATACCATTTACGCTCACTTTTATCACTTGCTACCTTGCTGTTTTTATAATTTCAGATTACAATTACCTTTATCTACTATCTATTTTGCACTTGTATCACCATCTCTTCGCCGAACTAGTGCACCTATACAATTTACCATTGTATTGGGTGTGTTGGGGACACAAGAGACTCTTTGTTATTTGGTTGCAGGGTTGTTTGAGAGAGACCATCTTCATCCTACGCCTCCTACGGATTGATAAAGCTTAGGTCATCCACTTGAGGGAAATTTGCTACTGTCCTACAAACCTGTGCACTTGCAGGCCCAACAACGTCTACAAGAAGAAGGTTGTGTAGTAGACATCAAGCACTAGAGCAAGATTGTCTAGCTCAAAAGATATAAGTGAAGCACATAGAGTATTCTAATAAATTCCGAATCATGTGTGTCTCTCCCAAAAGGTGTGTTCAACAAGGATGATTGTGGTAAATTAAAAACCAAAGACTCATATCATACAAGACGCTCCAAGCAAAACACATATCATGTGGTGAATAAAAATATAGCTCCAAGTAAAGTTACCGATGAACGAAGACGAAAGAGGGGATGCCATCCAGGGCATCCCCAAGCTTAGGCTCTTTATTGTCCTTGAATATTACCTTGGGGTGCCTTGGGCATCCCCAAGCTTAGGATATTGCCACTCCTTATTTCATAGTCCATCGAATCTTTACCCAAAACTTGAAAACTTCACAACACAAAACTCAACAGAAAACTCGTAAGCTCCGTTAGTATAAGAAAATAAATCACCACTTAGTTACTATTATCAACTCATTCTAAATTCATATTGGTGTAATATCTACTGTATTCCAACTTTTCTATGGTTCATACCTTCTGATACTACTCATAGATTCATCAAAATAAGCAAACAACACATAGAAAACAAAATTTGTCAAAAACAGAACAGTTTGTAGTAATCTGTAACTCTTGAATACTTATGTAACTCCAAAAATTCTACCAAATTAGTGAAACCTTAGAAATTTGTGTACCAATCCAGGGCAAAAATAATCAGATCAAAATCACGTTTCTGTGAATTATCAAAACTAATTTAATGGGTGCAAAAGTTTATGACTCTCAGCAGGATCAACACAACTATCACCATAAGGTATCCTAAGGGTGTGTTTGTTTGGGCTCTTTTTACTGGCTCCTACATATTCTGGCCCAAAAAAGCTGGAGCCCAAACAAATGGGCTGTTTTTGCCCCAGCTCCATGCAGGCCTCCCATGGAGCGCTCCAAAAAAATCGACCAGAAGCCGAAGCTGAGAAATCGGGCTTCTGCTCCTCGCAGCCGGCTCCAAATTGACCAATGACCGATTTGCCCTCCCACCAAATCACATACTACCACAAAAATGCGCTTACCGGTTTGATATGTTCCCATCGATCCGAGTAGTTTTCCTGTCTTGTCTCTCTCATCTCCCTCGGAGCGGTATCCCTCCAGCCGCCACCGCGGAGCTCGTGACTCCCTCTCGCCGCCGACCCTGTGCCGCGGATCCCGTGACTCCCACCCGCTGGCCGCGGATCCCGCAACTCCCTCCCTCCCTCTGGCCGTGGATCCCGCAACTCCCTCCCTCCCGCCTCCCGGAGATCCCTCGCAATGATGCTGCCGTCACAAGTTGCTTCCGCAACAACGGCCGCCGCCACGAGTTTCCTCACCAACGACGGTCGTTGCCACGAGTTCCGGTGCAGCTCCACCCGGTCCTTCCCAGGTTAGCGTCATGCGGCTCCTCATGCCCTTCTGGCCGAGCCCCTCTAGCCGACGAACTCATTCCAGCAATCTCCGGTGTGCATGTGTGCTCTTATGTGCCTGCCTAGCGAGTGTACGTGTCCGGCGTGTGCAGTTGGCCGGCGTGCGTGCCCAGCGTGCAGGTGGCCATGGCCTCCGTGCATGATCTGTGTGTGTGTCCTGCATCTGCGTGTGCTACATGTGTTGCAAGTGCGTGCATATGCCCGCTGGCTGCCAAGGCTCCCTGCTAGAGTGTGTTGATATTTGTTGGTGTGGTCATCTGTTATGTGTTCGCAGCCACCTTTGCCACTCTCCATACGTCTAATTTATTATCATATGTCCAGTATATCATATCCACTTTAACTATGAAAACCGACCATATGCGACAAAACAACTCTTAATCGAGGCATTCATTGTTAAAATAGCATAATCAACACTTAAACCCTACCTACAGAACAAGAAAGGGTGTTTTGGTCATTTCAACACTTTTCTGCAATAGCCGCAGCTGCTACAGCACAACAACCAAACGACTGCACTTTAGCTCCAACCTTCCAGCCGCAGCTAGAAGCTACATCCGCTCCTTCCAGCCGGAGTCGTTGCAGCTGCAGCCGAAGAAGCTGTATCCCAAACAAACACACCCTAAAGGTTTTACTTGGCACTTTATTGAAACAAAAGCTATAAAACATGATTACTACAGTAGCATAATCATGTGAACACACGAAAACAGTAAAGGTAAATATTGGGTTGTCTCCCAACAAGCGCTTTTCTTTAACGCCTTTCAGCTAGGCATGATGATTTCAATGATGCTCACATAAACGATAAGAATTAAAACATGGGAGCATCATGAAGCATATGACTAGCACATTTAAGCCTAACCCACTTCCTATGCATAGGGATTTTGTGAGCAAACAACTTATGGAACAATAATCAACTAGCATAGGAAGGCAAAACAAGCATAACTTTAAGACTTTAAGCACATAGAGAGGAAACTTGATATTATTGCAATTCCTACAAGCATATGATCCTCCCTCATAATAATTTTCAGTAGCATCATGAATGAATTCAACAATATAACCAGCACATAAAGCATTATTTTCAAGATGCACAAGCATATAAATTTTACTACTCTCCACATAGGCAAATTTCTTCTTTATGGCATACGTATCATCACAATAATCATCATAAATAGCAGGCATGCTTTCATCATAATAAATTTTCTCATAAAAACTTGGGGGACAAAAAATATCGTCTTCATCAAACATAGCTTCCCCAAGCTTGTGGCTTTGCATATCATTAGCATCATGGATATTCAAGGAATTCATACTAACAACATTACAATCATGCTCATCATTCAAAGATTTAGTACCAAACATTTTATAGACTTGTTCTTCTAGCACTTAAGCACAATTTTCCCTACCATCATTCTCACGAAATATATTAAAAAGATGAAGCGTATGAGGCAAACTTAATTGCAGTTTTTGTAGTTTTCTTTTATAGACTAAACTAGTGATAAAACAAGAAGCAAAAAGATTCGATTGCAAGATCTAAAGATATACCTTCAAGCGCTAACCTCCCCGGCAACGACGCCAGAAAAGAGCTTGATGTCTACTACGCAACCTTCTCCTTGTAGACGTTGTTGGGCCTCCAAGTGCAAAGGTTTGTAGGACAGTAGAAAATTTCCTCAAGTGGATGACCTAAGGTTTATCAATCCGTGGGAGGCGTAGGATGAAGATGGTCTCTCTCAAACAACCCTGCAACCAAATAACAAAGAGTCTCTTGTGGCCCCAACACACCCAATACAATGGTAAATTGTATAGGTGCACTAGTTCGGCGAAGAGATGGTGATACAAGTGCAATATGGATAGTAGATATAGATTTTTGTAATCTGAAAATATAAAAACAGCAAGGTAATGAGTGGTAAAAGTGAGCGTAAACGGTATTGCAATGGTAGGAAACAAGGCCTAGGGTTCATACTTTCACTAGTGCAAGTTCTCTCGACAATAATAACATAATTGGATCATATAACTATCCCTCAACATGCAACAAAGAGTCACTCCAAAGTCACCAATAGCGGAGAACAAACGAAGAGATTATTGTAGGGTACAAAACCACCTCAAAGTTATCCTTTCTGATCGATCTATTCAAGAGTCCGTAGTAAAATAACATGAAGCTATTCTTTCCGTTCGATCTATCATAGAGTTCGTACTAGAATAACACCTTAAGATACAAATCAACCAAAACCCTAATGTCACCTAGATACTCCAAGGTCACCTCAAGTATCCGTGGGCATATGATATGCATCACACAATCTAAGATTCATCTATTCAACCAACACAAAGAACTTCAAAGAGTGCCCCAAAGTTTCTAACGAAGAGTCAAGACGAAAACGTGTGCCAACCCCTATGCATAAGTTCATTGAACCCGCAAGTTGATCACCAAAACATACATCAAGTAGATCACGTGAATATCCCATTGTCACCACAGATAAGCACGGCAAGACATACATCAAGTGTTCTCAAATCCTTAAAGACTCAATCTGACAAGACAACTTTAAGGGGAAAACTCAATTCATCACAAGAGAGTAGAGGGGGAGAAACATCATAAGATCCAACTATAATAGCAATGCTCACGGTACATCATGATCGTATCACCTCAAGTACACGAGAGAGAGAGAGAGATCAAGCACATAGCTACTGGTACATACCCTCAGTCCCGAGGGTGAACTACTCCCTCCTTGTCATGGGGAGCGCCGGGATGATGAAGATGGCCACCGGTGAGGGATCCCCCCTCCGACAGGGTGCCAGAACGGGCTCCCGAGAGGTATTTGGTGGCTACAGAGGCTTGCGGCGGCGGAACTCCCGATGTATGGTGCTCCTCGATGTTTTTAGGGTATATGGACATATATAGGCGAAAGAAGTCGGTCAGGGGAGCCACGAGGGGCCCACGAGGGTGGGGCGCGACCAGGGGGTAGGGCGCGCCTCCCTGCCTTGTGGCCACCTCAAAGCTGCCCTGACGTCTACTCCAAGTCCATTCCAAAAATAACTCTCCTGAAGGTTTCATTCCGTTTGGACTCCGTTTGATATTCCTTTTCTTCGAAACACTGAAATAGGCAAGAAAACAGCAATTTGGGCTAAAGTAGGTTAGTAGGTTAGTCCCAAAAATGATATAAAAGTCTAAAGTAAAGCCCATAAACATCCAAAACAGGTAATACAATAGCATGGAACAATCAAAAATTATAGATACGTTGGAGACGTATCAACAATTACTGTTGGGCAATTGATAGAACTTCAAATAATCATGATGATATCCAGGCAATGATCACAAATATAGGCATCACGTCCAAGATTAGTAGACCGACTCCTGCCTGCATCTACTACTATCACTCCACACATCAACCGCTATCCAACATGCATCTAGTGTATTAAGTTCATGGAAAAACAGAGTAATGCAATAAGTACGTTGCCATGATGTAGACGAGGTCCGTTTATCTATTACGAAGATATAGATCCCATCTTTTTAGCCTTAGTAGCAACGATACATACGTGTCGGTTCACCTTCTGTCACTGGGATGAAGCACCATAAGATCGAACCCACTACAAAGAACCTCTTCCCATTGCAAGATAAATAGATCAAGTTGGCCAAACAAAACCCAAATATCAGAGAAGAAATACGAGGCTATAAGCAATCATGCATATAAGAGATCAAAGAAGACTCAAATAACTTTCATGGATAAAAACATATATCTGATCATAAACTAAAAGTTCATCAGATCCCAACAAACACACCGCAAAAAAACTTACATCATATGGATCTCCAAGAGAACATTGTATTGATAATCAAGAGAGAGAGAGAGAGGAAGCCATCTAGCTACTAACTACAGACCCATAGGTCTACAAAGAACTACTCACGCATCATTGGAGAGGCACCAATGGAAGTGGTGAACCCCTCCATGATGGTGTCTAGATTGGATCTGGTGGTTCTGGACTCTGTGGCGGCTGAAATTGATTGTCGTCGACTCCCCTAGGGTTTCTGGAATATTGGGGTATTTATAGAGCAAAGAGGCGGTTCGGGGGGCACCCGATGTGGGCACAACCCACCAGGGTGCACCTGGGCCTCCTGGCGCGCCCTGGTGGGTGCTGCTCCCCTCGAGCCACCACCAGCTACTTTCTTGGCCCACTGGATGTCTTCTGGCCCAAAAAAATCCTCCAGGAGTTTCGCTGCATTTGGACTCCGTTGGATATTGATTTCCTGCGATGTAAAAAACATGCAGAAAACAGCAACTAACACTGGGCACTATGTCAATAGGTTAGTACCAAAAAATGATATAAAATGACTATAAAATGACTATAAAATGATTGTAAAACATCCAAGAATGATAATATAACAGCATGGAACAATAAAAAATTATAGATACGTTGGAGACGTATCACTAGCCTCTCTAGTACCGCGCAACTTTCGCCGGTGCATAAACCTTCCTTATATCTTCCTCAAAACAGCCACCATACTTACCTATCATGACATTTCCATAGCCATTCCGAGATATATTGCCATGCAACTTCCATCATCATCATATACATGACTTGAGCATTCATTGTCATATTGCTTTGCTTGAACGTAAGATAGCTAGCATGATATTTTCATGGCTTGTCCATTTTTTGATATCTTTGCTACGCTAGATCATTGCACATCATGGTACACCACCAGAGGCATTCATATAGAGTCATCTTTTGTTATAGTATCGAGTTTTAATATCGAGTTGTAAGTAAATAAAAGTGTGATGATCATCATTATTAGATCATTCTCCCATGTGAGGAAAGGATGATGGAGACTATGATTCCGTCACAAGTTGGGACGAGACTCTGGACTTAAATAAATAAAAAGAGGCCAGAGAGCCCAAAAGAAAAAAAAAGAAAAAAAGAGAAAAGAAAAAATGAGAGAAAAAGAGAGAAGGGACAATGCTACTATCCTTTTCCACACTTGTGCTTCAAAGTAGAACTATGTTCTTCATGATAGAGAGTCTCCTATGTTGTCACTTCCATATGCTAGTGGGAATTTTTTGTTATAGAACTTGGCTTGTATATTCCGATGACGAGCTTCCTCAAATGCCCGAGGTCTTCATGAGCAAGCAAGTCGGATGCACGCCCACTTAGTTTTCAGTTTGAGATTTCATACACTTATAGCTCTTAGTGCATCCGTTGCATGGCAATCCCTACTCCTCACATTGATATCGATTGATGGGCATCTCCATAGCCTGTTGATCTGCCTAGTTGATGCGAGAGTTCTTCCTTCTCCCGTTGATCCCTACCACCGCATTCTATTCCACCCGAAGTGCTATATCCATGGCTCATGCTCATGTATTGAGTGAAGTTGAAAATGCTGAAGCGTGTTAGAAGTACGATCCAATTGCCTGGTTTGACACAAAGGTGCTTATGATTTATACTTTATGCGAGGAAGACTGAGTGTGTCATGCTTACCACAATTAAGTGTATAGAGGTTATTTCCTTTGGCTCCATTATTTAAAAGGCAATGATGAATTACACGCATGTCTTGTAATATTCTTTTGATGTCAAATTGATAGAATATTGCCTTGAATCACTTGTGTCTAAATATTCATGCCATGATTAGGTTACGTGATCAAGATTATTCTAGGTAGCATTCAACATCATTTTTTTATCATTTACCTACTCGAGGACGAGCAGGAATTAAGCTTGGGGATGCCGATACGTCTTTGTTGTATCTATAATTTTCGATTGTTTCATGCCAATATTCTCCAACTTTCATATACTTTTGGCAACTTTTTATATTATTTTCGGGACTAACGTATTGATCCAGTGCCCAGTGCCAATTCATGTTTGTTGCATGTTTTCGTTTCGTAGAAAATCCATATCAAACGAAGTCCAAACGCGATAAAAATTTACGGAGTTTTTTTTGGAATACGTGTGATTTTTGGGAAGCAGAATCAACGCGATAAGATGTTTGAGGGGCCCACAAGCCCCAAGGGCACACCCCCTACCTAGGGCGCAGCTGGCAGGCTTGTAGCCACCCCGTAGGTCGGTTGGAGGTGTCCTTCGGACGCCATGAGATTATATCCGGATAAAAATCGTGTTAAAATTTCAGCCCAATCGGAGTTACGGATCTCTGGGAAATTAAGAAAGAGTGAAAGGCCAGAAAACGGGGTCGCGAAATAGAAGAGAAACAAAGAGAGGGATCCAATCTCGAAGGGTCTCCCGCCCCTCTGTCGCCATGAAGGCCATGGACCAGGGGGAAATCCTCCTCCCATCTAGGGGGGAGGTCAAGGAAGAAGAAGAATGAGGGGGGATTTCTCCCCCATCATCGTGATGACGATCTACACCAACAACTTCGCTGCCGTCATCACCAACTCTCTCCCCCTCTATGCAGTGGTGTAACACCTCTTCTCCCCACTGGTTTGCCTCCCAGTGAGCCTGTGCACCGGATGCGTCCTGTCAACTCACGCCCGCTTGCACGACACACGGGTCACGTGGTGGCACGTATATTGTTTTTCTATTTGGATGATTAATGCTTCCGCTTTATTGCTTAACCGAAGCATGGCACGTATCCGTTGTTGGTCTAACACTCACGATTCGAATAAATAATCCGTTTGTGATATTGGTTCCCAATTATTAATAATCTCCCATTTGTAAGAAGATAAAGATTACATCAAAACTGGTCTCAAATTTGACAAAAAAGTACAATGCCATTTTGTATTGCTGTCCATATGACAACACGATAAGTTTCATGAATTTCAAATAAGTTTTGGATGTACTAGAATTTAAAAATCAAGATTCTCAATGTTTGAAATTTCTTGCACGGGGAGTAAACATGCACCCAGTGAGACACATGTGTTTTTGCAATCCACTTAGGTGCACTGTCACGTGTGCATGTAGCTCAAATTTGATTTTTGCACATTATACCCCTAGAAAATCAACCAATGTACTAAAACGTCTTAATGATCTCTGTTTTTCTCAAAATTAAAACGTCCCTCCTTTGGTAACATATGTTCACCGCGGGATAATTTAACATGCATCATAGTTGCGGTGGATTCGCGGTGTGTGTGTGTGTTTGTGTGTGTGTGTGAGAGAGAGAGAGAGAGTATGTGTGTGTGTGGGCGTGTGGGGGTGGCGGGTGGCTGGCAGTACACTACGAGTCGTGAGCCATCATGCGGGTTGGCCATTTTGTGAGGCAGATGTCACATCAGAGTTGTGAATTCGTTATTTAAAACATTACACAACCCTTTCATACATACATTTTTTGGCCACATGCAATCGATGGTTGTCCTACACGACACTCGATACTCGTGTGTGATGCTTTTTATGGGCCTACGAGGTAGTCGTCCATCACGTTGTCCAACAGCCGAACGAGAGGTTAATTTGACCTGCAATGTAGAATCTTTTTTGTTTGTGTTATGGTGAGAGTATATAGTACACGTCGAAGAGGTGGGAGGGGACTAGCATATATACTATAGTATGCGTCCGTGAACAAGTACACCTCACTCAGTGTCAGGACTTTTCGGTTTCCGAGGCTGGTGATGCTGAAGTCCCCGATTCAGCCGAGCTGACGAAGCTAGTCAGCCGGCTGAAGTCATTGGAGTAGGTTTGATGAAGATATGGCAAAGGCCCGGGTCCAGCCGAGGTGACGGAGCAGGTCGGTAAGGTGACACTGCAGCCCCTATGCTAGCCAAGGTGTCGAAGCAATTCTGCATTGTTGGTTATTGTCACAAAGAAGCAACAGCGTGGCGATGCCGATGCAGGTTGGAACTTGTGACGCGGTTAATGCCGGCTTGAGAAGTGACCGCACGGCAATGCTGGCGCACCCGACCCGTGCTATCCGTGGGCGACGATCTTGTCTTGATGATTATGTGTCCTTCACGATGTCACTCTTGGTCGGCTCGCCGAGGTGATGATCCGAGGCAATTGTTGTCGGCTTGATGGAGTGATGTCGCAATCGATGCTGGTGCAGGTCGGTAGCCGTGGAGCAACATGGCCGGGCCGGTTTTACATCGGCGCGACGATGAAGATCGCCTCGGTAAAGTCTCAAAAATTGATGACACATGTTTGAGAACAAAACACAATACCCTAGAAATAAATACCTTCAAAAAGGATCTCCAATATCCCGTTCATGAACAACAATAACTTGGGTCAGATTCGTATTCGTGCATAAAATAGATCCGAAAATCGATGTGCTCATCGGGGGTTTCTCGAAGTTTAAATGGTCGGATCGAGCAGAAATTTTGAGAGATAGTAGATATAGGAATTCCGTAGCCGATCAACGCTTGGATCTTCCAAAGGATGTCCGAGCTAGACACTAGACTCCACGCCCCAAACGTGTCCAGATCCGATAGGGCTCCGGTATTATCAGAGATCGCCGGAGATTCCTCCATCGGAACACGACGAAATTTTACAGGATTGTTGTAGACTCAATTCCACACAATTCCACAAAAGCAATCGTCAAAGCGAAGCTCGAGGAGGCGGTGGCGGCGGATACAATTTTGATGTCCAGAAAAACAACACGGTTGCTCTTGGCACTCTTTTGTGGCCGCTCTTCGTCGTCGTCCTTGACAAGGATGATCTCTGCGAGCACTGTGATACGTCTCCAACGTACCTATAATTTATGAAGTATTCATGCCATTATATTATCATTCTTGGATGTTTTACAATTATTTTATAGCAACTTTATATCATTTTTTGGGACTAACCTATTGACCCAGTGTCCAGTGCCAGTTGCTGTTTTTCGCTTGTTTTTTTACATCGCAGGAAATCAATATCAAATGGAGTCCAAACACCATGTAACATTTTGGAGTTTTTTTCTCGACCAGAAGGAACCCAATGGGCCTGAGCTGCACCTGGGGGGGGGGGTGCCCCGAGGGGTGCACAACCCACCAGGGCACGCCAGGGCCCCCTGGCACACCCAGGTGGGTTGTGCCCACATCGGTGGCCTCCCGCACCCCCTCTTTGCACTATAAATTACCAAATATTCCGAAACCCTTCAGGGTAGCCCTGGATCAGAAGTTCCGCCGCCGCAAGGTCTCTATAT
Organism: Triticum dicoccoides; assembly: GCF_002162155.2. Taxonomy (NCBI): domain Eukaryota; kingdom Viridiplantae; phylum Streptophyta; class Magnoliopsida; order Poales; family Poaceae; genus Triticum; species Triticum dicoccoides. Next base: position 520,969,369 of record NC_041385.1, read on the forward strand.
CCGTGAAAACCAATCTAGACCCCATTCCGGCACCCTGCCGGAGGGGGGAATCATCTCCGGTGGCCATCTTCATCATCCCAGCGGCCACCACGATAAGGAAGGAGTAGTCCACCCTCGGGGTTGAGGGTTCATACCAGTAGCTATGTGTTTGATCTCTCTCTCTCTCTCATGATCTATATCATGGGCTTTGTTGATATAGTCGGATCATATGATGTTTCTCCCCTCTATACTCTTGTTATGATGAAGTGAATCTTTACCCTTCAAAGTTTTGTCTTGTCGGATTGAATATTCAAAGATGAGAACACATGATATATGTCTTGCAATATGAATACTTGAGGTGACAATGAGGTATCTTATTGATTCACTTGATATGTGTTATGGCATTCAACTCACGGATTCCTGCGATGATATTGGGGTAATCTACGCATAGGGGTTGATGCATGTTTTTCTCTGACATAAACTTTGGGGTCTCTTTATAGTTCTTTGTGTGGATTGAGTATTATGAATATGAATTTTCTTTAGTGTTATTCTAGTACCAACTCTAGGATAAACCGAACGGAAAAAATAGCTTTGTGTTATTTTAGTACGAACTCTTGAATAGATCAAACGGAAAGAATAGCTTTGAGGTGGTTTCGTGACCTACAAACAATTCCTATCTTTTGTTCTCCGCTAATAGGAACTCGGGAGTGATTCTTTATTGCACTTGGAGGGATAATCATATGATCCAACTATGTCAGCATTGTTGAGAGGTCGCACTAGCGAAAGTACGGACCCTAGGCCTCATTTTTAAGCATTGCAACACCATTTTTGTGCCCATTTACTATTTGCTACCTTGCTGTTTTTATTTATTCAGACTATAAAAATATATTTCTACCATCCATATTACACTTTTATCACCATCTCTTCGCCGAACTAGTGCACCTATACAATTTTCCATTGTATTGGGTGTGTTGGGGACACAAGGGATTTCTTGTATTTGGTTGCAGGGTCGTTTGAGAGAGACCATCTTCATCCTACACCTCTCACGGGTTGATAAACCTTAGGTCATCCACTTGAGGGAAAATTGCTGCTGTCCTACAAAACTCTGTGCTTGGAGGCCCAACACGTGTCTACAAGAATAAAGTTGCGTAGTAGACATCAAGCTCCTTTCTGGCACCGTGGTTGGGGAGGTGAGTGCTTGAAGGTACATCTTTAGATCTTGCAATCGAATCTTTTAGTTTCTTGTTTTATCACTAGTTTAGTTTATAAAAGAAAACTACAAAAAATTGAATGAAGGTTTGCATCATATTATTGATCATCTTTATAATATCTTTCTTGAAAATGATGGTTCAGAAGATTGTGCTCAATTGATAGAAAAAGAATTTAATAAAATGATTGGCATGAATGATGAGCATGATTGCACTGTTGTTAGTATGAATTATTTGAATATCCATGATGCTAATGATATGCAAAGTCACAATCTTGGGGATGCTATGTTTTATGAAGATGATATTTTTAGTCCCCCAAGTTTTGATGAGCAAGTTTATTATGATGAAAGCATGCCTCCTGTCTTTGATGATTATGGTGATGACATGTATGCTATATTGAATAAAGATAACCATGAAACTTGTCATCATGATTTTAATTTTCAATCACATGATAGTTACTTTGTTGAGTTTACTCCCACTATTATGAATGAGAAGAAACTTGCTTATGTGGAGAGTAATAAAATTTCTATGCTTATGTATCATGAAAAGAGTGCTCTATGTGATAGTTATATTGTTGAATTTATTCTTTATGCTACTAAAAATTATTATGAGAGAGGAACATATGCATTTACATATTGCAATAATATCAAGTTTCCTCTCTATGTGTTGAAAGTTTTGAAGTTGCATTTGTTGTGCCTTCCTATGCTAGTTGATTATTGCTCCCATAAGTTATTTGCTCACAAAATCCCTATGCATAGGAAGTGGGTTAGACTTAAATGTGCTAGTTATATGCTCCATGATGCTCTCTTTATGTTTCAATTCTTTTTTTTATGCGAGCATCATTGAACTCATCATGCCTAGCTAAAAGGCATTAAAGAAAAGCGCTTGTTGGGAGACAACCCAACACTTTTACCTACTATTTTTTGTGTGTTCACATGATTATGTTACTGTAGTAATCTTGTTTTATTGTCTTTGTTTCAATAAAGTGCCAAGTAAACCCTTTGGGATCATGTTGGGTGATAGTTGATTTGATCTTGCTGTAAAACAGAAACTCTTGCGCTCACGAAAATAGCTCTCATTTGTAACATAAGGGTGCTTATGAGTTGAATCTTTTTGAAGAAGATTAATATACCAAGTTATCACGTGGTCCAATTTTTTTCATAATTTTTGGAGTAGCAGAAGTATGGTTTGAGTACAGATTACTACAGACTGTTCTGTTTTTGACAGATTCTGTTTTCAATGCATAGTTTGCTTGTTTCCTTGTTTCTATGGCTTATATTGCTCAATATAAATTGTGGAAATGATATGCTATAGTAGTAATTGTGTTTAAACAATTATGAATCTTGTCTTTGACAGTACCAAAAGTGAAATGGGTTGCTCTTTATCATACTAACCTATCTCACAAGGTTCCGTTAAGTTTTGTGTGATTGAAGTTTTCAAGTTTTGGGTGAGATGTCGATATGAGGAGAATAAGGAGTGACAAGACCCTAAGATTGGGGATGCCCAAGGCACCCCCAAGGTAATATTCAAGGAAGATCCGAGCAACTAAGCTTGCGGATGCCCCGGATGGCATCCCCTCTTTTGTCTCCAACATTATCGGTAACCTCACTTGGAGTTCTGTTTCCATTCATCACATGATATGGGTTTTGCTTGGAGCGTCAATTTATTTTGCTAGGATTTGCTTAATACTCCCTCCATTCCTTGATATAAGGTGTATAGACTTTTAAGAAAAAGTTTGAAATATAAGGTGCATTGCGTTGCACCACTTGTTTGGATAATTTTTTAAGGGATTTGATTACATTTCCTTATATCAGGCAAGCTCCTCTAGTTTCTCATCTCAATTAGTCATGTGTAATCTAGCCTAAAACTTATGAAATTTTTCCTCCATGTGCGTTCTTTAATTTTCGTGCCAAAAACTATACACCCTTTATTTAGGAACGGAGGGAGTATTATTTAGAATAATGTTTTGCATCTTTTATTTCAATAAAAGTAGCAATGATATCCTTTGTCGTGCTTATTTTGCAAGTATACTTGTTGCTGTTTGAAAACAGAAAGTTTATCGATGTTGCAAAAATTCTCTAGAAAAGTTAGAATATGATATATTGTTGATTTTTTTGCAAAATAAGCTCTGATAAATTTTCTACAGCGTAATATTTTTCTCATAATTTTTGGAGTTAGGGAAGTATTATGAATCTTTCATTCTTTACAAACTATACTATTTTGGCAGATTGCTGGTATGTTTGCATTGTTTGCATATGTTTGCTTGTTTAATGATTCTATTTGAGGATAGGAGTATTAAATATGCAGAGGCATTTAGTATGCAATGTTGAATAATAATTTTAGTGACTTGCTACAGTAGAGAATGATAAGGTTTTTGCATTGGTTTATACTAACTTATCTCACGAGTTCTTGTTGAGTTTTGTGTGGATGAAGCTTTTGAGATTTAGGGAAACCGTGATATGAGAGGAATTAAGGAGACACAAAAGCTAAAGCTCGGGGATGCCCAAGGCATCCCAAGTTAATATTCAAAGAAGTCTCAAGCATCTAAGCTTGGGGATGCCCCGGTAGGCATCCCACCCTTCTTCTTCAACAATTATCGGTTAGTATCGGTTGAGCCTAAGTTTTTTCTTCTTCACATGAGTTGTGCTATGCTTGGAATGTCATTTTGTTTTGTTTTGCTTGTTGTTTTAATAAAATACTTAGACCTAAAAGATTTTAAATAAAATAGAGTCCTCAAATAGGAGGCAAGGTAAGCGGCACTGACATCCCGTCAACGAAGCTCTTTTCTATGGAATTTCTCTAGTGCTTCACTTATATCTTTTTGAGCATGGTGTGCTTTAGTATTTTTGAAGAAATTCTCTCTTGCTTCACTTAAATTAATTTGAGAGAAAGAAATATTATGCTCATGATCTTCACTTATATCTTTTTGGAGTAGCTTGTCATTTACTCTTGTGCTTCACTTATATCCTATGAGTAAACCATTGAATGAATTGAATATCATGAAGTTGAAACTACATGTTCATATTATGCCTAGTAGTGGCTTCACATTGGGTTTAGAAAGTGAAAGCTTTTGAAGCTTTACAATCACAATATTGGTCATACAAGCAATTAACGAATAATTAGTATAAGGAAGAGAACTTTCACATGCAAATATACTATCTTGGAAATCTTTTGTGACTGTGAGCCCCCATCAAAATATTATATGCCAAAATTGTTGAGGTTGGACAAGGAAGACAACGTAATGATTTATGTTTGCTCATATCCACATAGAAGTCATATTGTCATAGATCCTTTAACATGTGGTGCTTGCCCCCCATCTTTGCTAGCCAAAAATTCCGCACCAAGTAGAGATACTACTTGTGCATCCAAAAACCCTTAAACCCAAACCTTATTTTCAAGAGTACACTATACCTACCTAAGGATTGAGCAAGATCCTTCAAGTAAGTTGTCATCGGCGCAAAAATGCAATAAAAATTGCTTCTAGAAGTGTTAGATCATTTAGCGTAAGAGAAAAATGAGCATTGTATGTACTTGTGATGGCAAAGAATAAAAGTGACAGACTGCATAATAAAGGTTGCTATCATAAGGGGCAATATAACGTGACATTCTTTTGCACTAAGAGGTTGAGCATACAAACAAATAAGCGCATGGCAACCTCTGCTTCCCTCTGTGAAGGGCCTATCTTTTACTTTTATGTATTTACTTTTATGCAAAGAGTCAAAGTTTTTCTCTCTATTCTTTTTTATTTTTCTCCTTTGGCAAGTATCATGTGGTGAGGAAAGATATAGGCACATATGTCTAGTTGAATATGGGTAACATGAGTTATTATTGTTGACATCACCCAAAGGTGAATACGTTGGGAGGCGAAATTATAAACCCCTATCTTTCTATGTGTCCGGTTGAAACATTTTGCTCAGGTGTATGCGGTGAGTGTTAGTAATAATAGAAGACTATAAGATGGTTGAGTATGTGGAGCTCTTACTTAGACCCTGTTGAATAAGTTGAATTGCAATTTCTTGGTGATTGAGAACATAGGTTGTTGAGTTTCAAGAGAGTTCATTGTTTGAACCATAACATGTGAATTGGTTGCTACTATAACATGAGAAGTTTTATAAGAAAAGATTGATGTTATGATGCTAGGAAAAGTGATTGAAATTGTCATTGATCAAACTTATACACTTTGCTAGCATTCACACTTCATAAATTATTTCTTTTATCATTTACCTACTCGAGGACGAGTAGGAATTAAGCTTGGGGATGCTGATACGTCTCCAACGTATCTATAATTTATGAAGTATTCATGCCATTATATTATCATTCTTGGATGTTTTACAATCATTTCATATCAACTTTATATCATTTTTTGGGACTAACCTATTGATCCAGTGCCCAGTGCCAGTTGTTGTTTTTCACTTGTTTTTTTACATCGCAGGAAATCAATATCAAATGGAGTCCAAACACCGCGTAACTTTTTGGAGATTTTTTATGGACCAGAAGGAACCCAATGGGCCTAAGCTACACCTGGGGGGTGCCCCGAGGGGGGCACAACCCACCAGGGTGCACCAGGGGCCCCTAGCGCGCCCAGGTGGGTTGTGCCCACCTCGGTGGCCTCCCGCACCCCCTCTTTGCACTATAAATTACCAAATATTTCGAAACTCTTCGGGTAGCCCTAGAACAGAAGTTCTGCCGTTGCAAGGTCTCTGTATCCATGAAAACCAATATAGACCCCATTCTGGACCCTGCCGGAGGGGGGAATCATCTCAAGTGGCCATCTTCATCATCACGGTGGCCACCACGATTAGGAGGGAGTAGTCCACCCTTGGGGCTGAGGGTTTGTACCAGTAGCTATGTGTTTGATCTCTCTCTCTCGTGATCTATATCATGGGCTTTGTTAACATATTCAGATCATATGTTGTTTCTCCCCTCTATACTCTTGTTATGATGAAGTGAATCTTTACCCTTCAAAGTTTTGTCTTGTCCGATTGAATATTTAGAGATGAGAACACATGATATATGTCTTGCAATATGAATACTTGAGGTGACAATGAGGTATCTTATTGATTCACTTGATATGTGTTATGGCATACAACTCGTGGATTCCCGCAGTGATATTGGGGTAATCTATGCATAGGGGTTGATGCACGTTTTTCTCCGACAGAAACTTTGGGGTCTCTTTATAGTTCTTTGTGTGGATTGAGTATTATGAATATGAATTTGCTTTGGTGTTATTCTAGTACGAACTCTAGGATAGATCAAACGGAAAAAATAGCTTTGTGTTATTTTATTACAAACTCTTGAATAGATCAAATGGAAAGAATATCTTTGAGGTGGTTTCGTGACCTAAAAACAATTCCTATCTTTTGTTCTCTGCTAATAGGAACTCAGGAGTGATTCTTTATTGCACTTTGAGGGATAATCATATGATCCAACTATGTTAGCATTGTTGAGAGGTTGCACTAGCGAAAGTACGGACCCTGGGCCTCGTTTTTAAGCATTGCAACACCGTTTTTGTGCCCGTTTACTATTTGCTACCTTGCTGTTTTTATTTATTCAGATTATAAAAATATAATTCTACCATCCATATTACACTTTTATCACCATCTCTTCGTCGAACTAGTGCACCTATACAATTTGCCATTATATTGGGTGTGTTGGGGACACAGAGATTTCTTGTACTTGGTTGCAGGGTCATTTGAGAGAGACCATATTCATCCTACACCTCTCACGGATTGATAAACCTTAGGTCATCCACTTGATGGAAAATTGCTACTATCCTACAAAACTCTGTGCTTGGAGGCCCAACACGTGTCAAGAATAAAGTTGCGTTGTAGACATCACGTTGCAATCACTCGACGTAATTGGCCAGAGTTCACAGTTCAGTCGCATTGACAGAAAAACAAAAGGAGACAGTCCGAACCTTTCTGAGAAGTGGCCACATCCCCGGAGTCAGCCTTGGCGCGTTCCCCGTCGACCTACATTGGCAACCCCGTTGAAGTCACAACTCTGGTTCATAGATTCACCCAGTCAAGAATAATCAATGGAGTTCTCTGAAGCAAAAGAGGGAAGTGCGATACTTACATCGATGCAATGGGCACAATCATATTGATTCTAGGCAGAGCCATGGCCTTCCGAGGTTTGGGAGTCGCGAGCTTGGGCTGCTTGGCAATCTTCTCTGCTGGCTCTAGTGTCGTCGCTCGAGTGCGCTTTGGATTCCTTGCACTGGGAGTCGCGTCACTGGTCTGGCGTCCACTCGGATCTTGGGACTTCTTGGTGCGGTGTTTTGTGCGCTTTTCATCAGATGGAGAGGACTCGGCCTCATCCCCCTACTCTGAGTTGTCCTCTTCCTTCTCCTCGTTGTACTCTTCACTATCCACACTGCCATGGTCACTCTCCACATTCCCAAGAATGTGGTCTTCATTTGGCACGGGCGAAAACATTTGCTGGAACTCTTGCGATGCACGAGAAACATAAGTGGTCAGATCAGTCGAAGTCACTCGGATATCTCATGCATAAATGATTCAGTCAGAAATACAAGTTTACCTCCGTCGGCAGATGCTCTTGTCGTAGGGCGGGATCCGTCTCAACCCCCAAGGTTTGTCGTGAGCACCGGTGATGCCCACGAGCCATCCCTCCACGACCTTCTCGTCCACGTCCTCCGGGTGAAGACTAGTCGGATCATTGGGACCCTTATACAACCACATGGGGTGGGCTCACTCCTGCAGAGGCTGGAATGATCGTTGGAGGAAAACCTCCAGCAGATCCAGGCCCGTCACTCCGCTCTAAATTAGCCCGACAACGGTGGTTACCAGGATCCCCACATTCGTCTTTTCTTCCTTGTCCACCGTCAGCGATGAAGGAAGTCTGACCCTCTCGGTCATATAAGGGGGACGACCAGTCAACAAGCCAGCGCAAGGGATATCATTGCAGTAGAACCACGTCGACTGCCAACCTCTGAGTGAATTAGGGAAGGTCATTGTCGGAAAAGCACTCCTACCCCTCATTTGGATCCCTAATCCATTACATAGTTGGGTCAAATGGGTTCTCTCTCCATCAGGAGAAGGCTTTTTCACCGACTGAGAGCGACAAGTAAAGATGTGCTCGAATAGCCCCCAATGCGGCAGGCAACCTAGGAAATTTTCGCACATAGAAAAAAATGCGACAAGATATGCTATGGCGTTTGGAGGAAGGTGGTAGAGTTGAGCACTGAAATAATTTAAGAAACCGTGGAAGAAAGGGTGGGGTGGCATAGAGAAACCTCACCCCGTGTGAGTGAAGAGGAGCACGCGCTCCCCCGGTCGCGGTGCAGGCTCGATCTCTCCCACCTCCGGCAGCCTCCAGCTCCCCTCTGGGAGCAATCTGGCGATGACGAGTCCGCTGAGATCTTCCGCCGTGGTGGTCGGCGGGAGCCAATCACCGTGGATCCAACCTCGCGGAAGCGCGACCTTGTAGCTCGATGCCTTCTTCCCCTTCTTCGCCTTCTCCAGTTTCGCTGTCTTGTCCTTCCCCGTCGCAGCGGAGAACTCCGGGGCCGAGCGGGTTCATGTGGAGTGGATAAGAGGGGGAGACGAGAGGACTGAAGGCGAGAAGAGAAAGGGGATATGGTCCCCCGGTGTAGAGGCCCTCTTATACCACTGATCCCTCCGCCCGCAGATCCTCACCGTTGGCTTCCGGGCCTGCAGATCCTCAAATCTCGCTGGCGGAGATCCTGCGTTACGTGGCGAAAAGCGGGGCAAAAATCAAGGTTTCACGCCCCACTTCCCCCACTCACCGCATCACAACCGCTCACGCATGCACATTGCCATTTTCGAATCTTGCAAAATCTGGGATCCGGTAATCCGATTGCTCGTTGTTTAAAGCCCTTCCAAAGACGCTCGAGCCTGGCCAGCCGCCCCGACGCTCGAAGGCTTGTTTCACTCAAATGGAGATACCCCTCAATTGGCTCGTCTCTAGAGCAGAGCCCTCACTCGGATGCCACATGATCCAGAATCCATCGAGGTGTCAAGCAAGGTCGAGATCGTCGAATGACCAGCAAGGGTCCTTGAGTGCTTCCGTAGCACCCGTAGCACTCGACTCACCCGGGAATTCACTTTGTGTTGACCCTCCTATAACCGACTGATTCTGGGGCTAATGATGGGGTCATGTACTAAGGGTAGGGTAACGGTTCCGACCTACAGACCCTACCCTAGGACACCATACACCTTATACTAGGCCCTAGGGCCAGGTAGCATTCAGATACACGATAATCAGCATGTTCACTCGGATGGAAGCATTCCACTCGACCGAGCCCTTCACCCGACCAAACCCGTCAACACTCGAACAAACAAGACCAGGTGAAAGTGCTTTATATCGACTAGAGGGGGGTGAATAGGCGATTTTTACAAATTCTTCATTGAGGAATTTCTAGGTGAAGAAATTCCTAAGCAACGACACACTAGCAGCGGAATAAGTACTCAGGTATAAGCACAACAGAGCAACAACATAGTCATCATGATGAAATGGAAACAAGCACAGAGTACAGATAGCGTGAAAACATGATAAGTAGGCTGAAGACTATGTGACTAAAGAATTAGGATTGAAAAATTAGACAAAGTCTTCAGTCAAAGTCTTCAAAAAGTAATGATCAGGTCCGTCAACACATGAATGAGGAAATGAAAGGGTTGAGGAAATAGAACCAGTTGGCTTGGTGAAGACAATGATTTGGTAGACCAGTTCCAACTGTTGTGACGGTTGTATGTCTAGTTGGAGCGCCTGAGTATTTAAACTCGAGGACACACAATCCCGGACACACAGTCCTCATAGTATTCTCCTTGAGCTAAAGTCACACAGACCTCGCATAACACTCGTGGTAAGTCTTCAGGTGACTTCCAAACCTTCACAGACTTGGTCACTCGATGATCCACAATTCCTCTTGGATGCTCACACCATGACGCCTAACTGTCTGGAGGATACACAGTTCTCAAAGGTAACAAGCATCGGTTCCACATAGGAACAATCTCTTCAGTGATGCTCAATCACTTTGGGTTTGTAGGTGTTTGGGTTTGGTTTTGCGTTTTCCTCACTTGATGATTTTCGCTCAAAGTCCTTGGAGGATGGGATGCTCTCAATGACAAGTGTTAGTTTCTCTTGGAGCAGCCAACCAACTAGTGGTTATAGGGGACGGCTATTTATAGCCTAGGGAGTAACCCGACATGATAAGACATAAATGCCCTTCAATGATATAACTGTTAGGTGGGTAGATATTTTGGACAGTTGGCGCATAGCACAGCAACGGTCGGAAATATGAGGTTCAAATTCCTCAGGGCTATCATGTTCGTCACTATGTAGGCAATTCGCACTGGCGAATTCCTACCTCCTTAGTCAAAATAAATTCCTCAAAGACTAGAAGATCTTCGTCTCTGTCACTGAAGAAATTGACTGAACTGATATGAGATTTCCAATGGCTTCACTCGAATTGATTGGGTAGGTGTAGGATTTTGAGAAGAGCATCACTTGAAAATCAATTTCCTTAGTATTATCTCGACCCCCTTTAATAGTACGGTGTTTCCTATGACTCAAGAAGGAGAAAATGAAACTACGAAAGCAAAAGTCTTCACGTTTCATAATCCTGGCATGAATATCCAAGTCTTCAAGGTCACACCAATTTCTTCACTTTCAAAATCTTCAGGAGAACCAAAGTCTTCAGCTGAAGGCATACATTTTTTAGGGGTCAACTTTCATCGTAAATATCAAACTCCTCATCGACTTATAGAGCCTGTGTACACTCACAAACATATTAGTCCCTTAACCTATAAGTCTTCAATACACCAAAATCACTAAGGGGCACTAGATGCACTTACAATCTCCCCCTTTTTGGTGATTGATGACAAATAGGTTAAGTTTTCAACGGGGATAAACATATCAATTGAAAGTGCTAAGTATTGAGGAATTTGATTGCAAGATATAGAAGAACTCCCCCTGAAGATGTGCATATTTGAGGAATTTGCCTTACATAGCAGATGCACATTGTAGAGTAATATCATGGAGATTTCGCCCTATATCTTGTAATTCATACATGCATTTAACATATCGTATGAAGAATTTGAAATGCATGATCAAATATGGTGTCTGATGAAATTCAGCATGCGTGCATTGAGTACTTGAGGAATTAAGCATGCAGAAGGCAGTCAAAAAGTATGAGACCACCATAGGACTTAAGTTTACAACTCGACGAATCAAACACATCAGAAGACCGGGAGTTGTAACTTAACAAAAAAACTCCCATATAAGAGACCCGCTTGAAGACTAACTCAAATTTCTCCCCCTTTCTCATCAAATGACCAAAAGGGACGAAAAATGAGGACTAACGCCCCTGAAGAATGTCATCATGATGTCGATGGAGGAGCGCCATCATTGTTGGGGTCGTCCGTTGTTGTAGGGCCTGCCGCAATGTCGTCCAAATCTCCAACTTCATTTGTCTCGCACGATGAAGAATATGAGTTGACGACCGGCTGAGGAACTTTGACCTTCTTGAATTTCTTCGAAGGTGGCTGAGACCAGTCAAAGTCCTGTTGGAAGTCCATCTTCTTGAGTTCATCATCAGTGTAGATATGCGAAAGAATAGCCCAGGTGTGGTCGAAGACCTGATGCAGATAATGTTGATTCTTTTTCATAGTGTTTTGAGTGACTGTCATGTTCTGAAGAATTGCACCAAACTGACGCTTGACCCACTTGTGATTTTTATCCACCTTCTGATGAAGACTTAGGAGCAGCTCACGATCAGTCATCACACGTGGAGCAGTTGCCTGAGGATATTGCTTTGAAGCATTTGCAGCAATGCCATGAGTGGCAGAGTCATCATTTGTTGAGTAGGATGCTGACTTTCGAAATTTACCATCCAAAGGACGAGTGCCTTCATCAATAATTGCAGCCTTGCCCTTCTCATCAGCTGAGGAAATAGTCCGTTTGAGGACTTCAATTGGTGGCAAATAGCTGAGATGATTCTGAAAGTTAGCCTTGTAATGAATTGAAGTCCTTGATCTGATGAATTTGATGATCCATGGAGCATAAGGCTTCAACTCAAAAGGTGACAAAGCAACAATGGCCAAAGTCCTCATGAAGAAATCGTGGTAGTTGATTGGAATACCATGCATGATGTTGAAAAGCAGATTCTTCATGATGCTAGCAACTTCTTCTTCTTCAGAGTTGTGGCCCTTAATAGGACTGAGGGTTTTGGCCAGAATGCGATAGACAGTCCTTGGCACATACATCAAATCCTTGACGAGGAAATTTGTCCTTGAAGCTTGGCCAGAGGCTTCATCAGCACTTGCATCAGATGATTTTGCAATTCAGGTTCTTCATATAGTTTTAGAGCGCCTTCAATGGGTGGACTGACTGGGATGACATGAAGTAATTCACAGGCCGGAGCTTTGTGATGAGTATTTTCAGTCATCCAGTCCAGAACCCACGAATTCGCATCGTCAACATTGCTTGTCAGATGGAAAGTGGCATAGAACCGAAAAATAAGCTCTTCATTCCAGTCGTAGATGTCATTGCAGAAGTTGAGCAGCCCTGCATCGTGAAGAACACTGAGAACTGGAATGAAACATGGAAGAGACTCCATGTCCACATGAGGAATTTTCATATGGTCAACCACTTTATCCTTGTCAAATAGCAGTGTTGAATAAAAGTTCATCTGAGAAGTAGTCAAGAAACGCTTGCGGCGAAGGCGAGCGGAGTCATAAGGATTGAAATCAGAGAAGAAATGACGCTCAACAAAGAAGTCATCAGCCTTGAACTTCTGCTTCTTGGAGCGAGGATTCTGTGGCTTGGGTTAAAGATTTGTAGAAGTCTTCACAGAGGCTTGAAGCACAACCTCTGGAGCCTCAGGCTGAGGAATCTCAGGAGTAGTTTCTTCTACTGTTTTCTTCTCCATTTCATCAGCACTAGTGGCTGGAATTTCTTCAGGGATTGAATGAAGTGAAGCTTGACCTTGATCAGAACCCGTATGAATTTCTTCAGTTTGCACGGGGGACTGAGGAATTTGTTGCAGAGGAGTGGTCAAAGGAGAATTGGGATGATGACTTTCCCAATAATTATCATTCATCACTGGAGTCGTAGACCCGATGTCCACATCCTCTTCTTCAGCTTCAATTTCTTCAACACCTGCCTCTTCAGCAGTGAACTGAGGCAGGGGCGATGATACCTGTAGGGGTGAAGGGATAACATCCACTTCAAATTCATCATACAACTACTGACATAGCAGCAGATGGATTTTCTTCATCAATGTCATTAGCGATGACATATTCTTCACCAAAAGGAACAATCTCCTTTGATGGCATGACAGTCAGGGGAATAGCATCGATTTGATTCTTGTATGAGCTCGTCAAAGTCTTCACTTTCTTCGGAGCTAAAGACTCCAAGGCATCTGATGCTTTCCTCTTTTTCACAGCTGCCCTTTCGGCAGCCTTTGTTTTCTTCGCCTCTGATGCAGAAGAAAGATGAGTGCTTTTCATCTGTGAAGACTCTACGGGGTAGCAGTTGAAAGAGGCACAATTTCTTTAGGCACAACTGTTGCAATTTCCCTGCAGGTTCAGATTCTTCATGCGCGGCAGCACATTCTTCAGCTCGCCTGGGTTGATCTTTAGGCGCAACATTGGTGGTTGCCCTGGCAGTTTCATCAGGAGCTGGAATAGCATCATCAGCCCTGGCACTCTCAGTGTCATCAGCAGCCTGATTTTCATCAGCTATGCTGGCATATTCTTCAGTGGGCTAAGCAGATACTTCACCCTGAGGAATTTCTTATTGCGCTTCAGCAATAACGTTGGGCTTGAGGCCTTTTGCCAGCTTGACAAATCTGAATTTGGCACCTAGCCAATTTGCACGATACGCGTCAAATTCATCGCTGAGAGCTTTCATTTCAGACTGTATAGTCACAAGTTCTTTAGTGGTCATTTTCAAGACATTTTTCTTCAGAATATGCTCCTTCTTGTACTGAGCTTTCTTCACAGATCTTGCCTTATCGAATTTCCACTTTTCTTCTGCGATGAAGGCAATCAACATGTGACTTTGTCCAGGTGTGAGGTTCAAATCAGGCAGAGGTGTGTTGGGATCTTTATGCCAAAGATCAGTGCAATCAAGGATCTTCTTCAGATCCAGCAAAAGTGGCACAACACTGCCTTTGGCACTAGCGGCCCGGTGTTGTCGGTCTCTGATGATTTCTGCAAGTTCTTCATCATCAGCTTCATCTTCAGACGATGGAACTTGAAAGGTGACCTGCTTTTTGTGAGGACTTGGCCTTGTGCCGCATCCAGCAGTGGCCTTTTTCTTCAGCAGCTGAGGCTGATGTGAGGAACTTGCTGAAGCTCCTAAAGCAACTGAAAAACCCGTAGTCCTTTGGCACATGCCAAGGTGCACAGGTGCAGCTGAGGGCTTTGCTTGAGCAGGTGGCCGTGAGGGCTTTGAAGAGCTGGGCCGTGAGGGAATTGCAGAAGAAGATGGCTTCACAGCAGATTTCTTCTTCATGGCCTTCTTGGGCTGACTAGCAGAGGCTTCAGCAGCAGTAGCAGAATCTTCATTGAATTTCTTCACTGCCTCTTTTGATACCTTAGCCAATTTTCTTTGGTGCTTGGCCCATTCCTTGGGAAATTCCTCACCTCTTCTGATGCTAGAGGGATCGGCTTCTTGGCCTGGAGCCAATGGAGGCCTTGGGCATGGAGGATTTACAACTACTTTCTTCATGTACTTAGGAGTGACATAGCGGTATTCCCTCCATTCTCGTGCCCATCAACATTCAATCCATTGAATGTGCACCTTGCACTGATTTTTGTTCTCCTTGCCATGAGTGGCCGCATTAGGAGTACAATATTCTTCATAGATATCTTCAGGGATCTCAAAAGCAGTGTTAATTTCAGGCCTTTTGCCTCCCTTCTAAGGACACTTTTCTTCAGCCATATTCTTCAACTGAGGATTCTGAACAATGGATATCTCTGAAGAAGTATGCAGTTTTTCTTCGAGGAATGCTGCAAATGAGTTAAGTTGATGAGAACCTAGTGATTCAGCAGCAGATGTGTGTACCTATGAACAGATTATAGGTGCGAAGAATTTGAAGAGGTCATATGCATTCTCAGAATTTGTTTTTAAAAGGAATCAAGTTTGAGGAATTTGACCAGGGGTGTCTTGAGGAATTTCACTAAGAGTTCTTGTCTTAGGTTCCAGAGTTGTATAGATTGGAAATCCACACAATCGAGGAATCTTGAAGAAAAATACATATTAGAGAAATAGATCAAGAACAGAAGCAAAGTGGTGTTTATGGATATGGAAGTTGAAGAATAAACACCTTTTGAAGATTTTGTGTAAATCATCAGAATCAACAAGGGCAAGAAAAGCGAGTTTTATTTACCCTTGATGAAGAACACGATGAACTATGAGATGAACTGTGGCAGTTCGTCCGTTCAGATCTTCCACGCCCTAACTGGGCGGAGGAAGACAGCTACGACAACGATGGAGGTGAAGATTTCCGCGGCTGGCACGAGTACGACGGCAACGAGGTCGATGCAGCTAAGCTCTTCCTCACCGGTGATGATGGAGATTAGCGGCGGCGCTAGGTCAGAGAGCTTGAGCAGAGGAGAGAGAGGTCAAGCGGAGTAAATGAGCTGAGGTGAAAGGGGAGGGGTATTTATAACCGAGGTGAAAAACCATTCGTCCGAGGAAATTGGACGAACGTGCCCCCGACCCTTGCTATCCTAGCGACATGTGTGACCCACGTACTGAGACGTGGAGATCGTGTGAGATCGTGGGTGAGTTGTTTAATCTTGTCATGGGATGCGGAAGGATTTGAGCGGCAAAAGCCGAAAAATTAGATATGAAAATTTTAACGTTTCGTTCGCAAATTCTTCAGCTGTCAAAGACACAGTGAAGATTTTGAACGGGTTTCAAATAGAACACACATGAAGAATTTGTGAACATACTGGGTTGAGTTTAGCATAGAGGGGGGAACGGGTCTGATCACATTCACTTAGATGAAAAATTAGCTTGAAGAATTAGTTATAAGTGAATGTTGTAGAGGACATGAAAAAAATCAAATATATATATAGCAATGAAGAACAAAGTCAGAAAGACTGAGGAAATTGCAAAGTTGAAGAATTTGAAAATCTGAAGAAATTGCAAAAAACTCAAATTGAAGATTTTCAACTTTGGTTTGTGGCGTAACCCACCGTATAAGAATGATGATTTCAGACACCACGTAAAGTTGTCGGAGGGTTCTGAGAATCAAATTCTTTGTTAATTTCTTCACACTTAGAGGGTTAGTCTTCATTGATTGAAGAAAAATGTTACTTCGTGTGTTGCACATCTAAGTCATCAAATTCGCATAAGTGTTAGGATGTGTGTCCTTTTCGAAGAACATTCGAAGATTCTAAGATATTTAGTTCACACCACAACTTGGTAAATCTCTTCTCATCCAAGGGCTCTATGAAGATATCTGCAAGCTGATCTTCAGTATTCGCATGATCGATGGAGATGTCGCCCTTCAACACATGGTCACGAAGAAAATGATGACGAATCTGGATGTGCTTTGTCTTCGAGTGCTGAACTGGGTTGTGAGCAATCTTGATAGCACTCTCATTGTCGCAGTAGAGTGGCACATTCTTCACATTGATACCATAGTCCTCGAGGGTTTGCTTCATCCATAGCAATTGAGCACAGCAAGATCCAACAACAATGTACTCAGCTTCAACAATAGAGAGTGATACGTAGTTCTACTTCTTCGAGGACCAACATACCAAGGATCGTCCCAGGAAATGATATGTGCCTGATGTTGATTTGCGGTCCACCCGATCACCAGCATAGTCAGAGTCAGAATATCCAATGAGATCAAAAGACGAGCCCTTGGGATACCATACTTCAAGTGTTGGAGTGTGAGCTAGATATCGAAGAATATGCTTCACAACCTTATGGTGTGATTCCTTCGGTGTAGCTTGAAATCGGGCACACATGCAAACACTAAGCATAGTATCCGTCCTAGATGCACATAGATACAATAAAGAGCCAATCATGGGGCGGTATACCTTTTGATCGAAGTCTTTACCATTTTCCTTGGTGCATAGATGGCGATTTGTGGGCATAGGGATTTTGACGCCTTGCAATCTTGCATGCCGAATTTCCTCAACACATCCTTGAGGTATTTCTCCTGGGATATGAATATGCCATTGTGTTGTTGACTAATTTGAAGACCTAAGAAGAATTTCAACTCTCCCATCATAGACATTTGATATTCCTCACTCATCATATAGGCAAATTCGTCACTATAACGTTGGTTAGTACAGCCAAAGATAATATCATCAACATATATTTGGCACACGAATAATTCATCATCATATGCTTTGGTGAAAAGAGTTGGGTCAAGTGAACCATGTTTGAAGCCTTTCTTCATGAGGAATTCCTTCAATGTATCATACCACGCCCGAGGGGCTTGCTTGAAGCCATAAAGGGCCTTGTTGAGTCTGTAGACGTGATCTGGAAGTTTTGGATCCTCAAAACCTGGTGGTTGAGAAACATATACTTCTTCCTCAAGCTTACCATTGAGGAATGCACTTTTCACATCCATTTGATGTAAGATGATATTATGATGTTTAGCATAAGCAAGCAATATGTGAATAGCCTCAAGTCTAGAAACATGTGCAATAGTTTCATCGAAATCAATTCCTTCAACCTGTGTGTAGCCTTGAGCTTCAAGACGAGCCTTATTCCTCACCACCAGGCCAATTTCATCTTGCTTGTTGCGGTAGATCCATTTGGTGCCGATGATATTGTGTTTGCGTGGGTCTGGTCACTTGACAACCTCCTACACATTGTTGAGCTCGAATTGATGCAATTCATCTTGCATAGCTTGAATCCACTCAGGCTCCATGAATGCTTCATCAACTTTGGTGGGCTCTGTGATAGAGACAAACGCAAAATGCCCACAAAAGTTAGACACATGTGAAGCTTTTGAGCATGTGAGAGGACCTGGTGCGCTGGATGTCGTTGATGATTTTTTCAGTCTGCAGTTCATTCGCTACGTGAGGATGAGCAGGTTGACGACTTTGATTTGGCCCAGCAATTTCTTTGTAGCCATTTTCTTCAGTAGCACCAGCGAGATTTTCTTCACGATTCGGAATGACTTCTTCAGCAGATTCTTCGGTAGGGATGACATCCTCAGTAGCCTTGAACTTGATGGATTCCTTAGGTGACATTTCATGTAGCATAGGAGGTAGGTGCTCTCTGTGCGAGCCATTAGTCTCATCAAACTGCACATCTACAGTTTCAACAACCTTGTGATGATAGGTTTTGAAGACTCTGTAGGTGTGCGAGTCCTTTCCATAACCAAACATAAAACCATCATGTGCTTTCGGTGTAAAGTTAGAGTGGTGGTGAGGATCTCTAATCTAGCATTTAGCACCGAAGACTTTGAAATAACTTACATTGGGTTTATTGTCAGTGAGGAGTTTATATGAGGTCTTTTTGAAGAATTTGTGAAGATATACCCTGTTGATGATGTGGCATGCAGTATCAATAGCATCTGGCCAGAAACGTTGTGTAGTCTTGTATTCATCAAGCATAGTGCGAGTCATCTTAACAAGAGTCCTATTCTTGCGCTCCACGACGCGGTTTTGCTAAGGAGTATAGGGAGCAAATAACTCTTGAGTAATACCAAGTATAGCAAGATATTCATCGAGACCAATGTTGTTAAACTCGGTTCCATTATCACTCCTGATATGCTTGATCTTCACACCGAAGTTCGTAGATGCTCTTGAGGAAAATCGTTTGAAGACTTCCTGCACTTCATTTTTGTAAGTGATGATATGCACCCATGTGTAACGAGAATAATCATCAACAATGACAAAGCCATATAATGATGCAGAATTAGTAAACGTGGCATAATGAGTAGGGCCAAAGAGATCCATGTGAAGTAATTCAAAGGGACAAAAAGTGGTCATGATAGTCTTCGCAAGATGCTTGGCTCTTATGATCTTTCCAGCCTCACAAGCCCCACAAAGATGATCTTTGAGGAATTTGACACCCTCGATGCCAATGACATGCTTCTTCTTCGCGAGTGTATGCAAGTTCCTCATCCCAGCATGACCAAGTCGTCGATGCCATAACCAGCCTTCTGAAGCTTTTGCAAGTAGACATGAGGCGGGCTGTGGTCCTGCAGAGAAATCAGCAATATACAAGTCTCCTCTCCTAAAGCTTTCGAAGACTTGGAATTGTCAGATTCCATTAGCACAATGCAACGATATTTGCCAAAGATCACAACCATATCAAGATCACAAAGCATTGTGACATACATGAGGTTGAATCCCGAGGACTCAACAAGCATGACTTTGTCCATGTGTCTATCCTTTGAGATTGCAACCCTAACTAGACCCAATATCTTGCTTTTGCCTTTGTCAGTGTAGGTGATATGCTTCAGATGAGATGGAGGTAAAGCAATGTCCACCAATAATTTCTTGTCACTAGTCATGTGATATGTACATCCACTATCGAGGACCCACTCAGTAGCTTTGGGTTGTTCACCCCGCAGATGAATTAGTGCAACTTACGAACCCATATACTTCACCAGTGAAGAATATGACATCAATTTCATCAATAGTAACAGATATAGCAATATGAGGACGTGAGAAATGAGTAATTCATTTCTTCATGATTAGCTTGCGTCCATTCAAGCATATTTAGGTCTCCAGCAAATTCTTCAGATGATTAAGTTTGTCTAGAGACCTGACCTTGCATAAGAGATTAGTTTTTTTTCTTCACCACCCACATCTAGAGGAGTGACAAAGAGTTCATCATTCTGCGAGCTCCATAAGAAAAAGATGGCATAGAAGCCAGTGCACTTCGTTTCACAGAAGAGGGGTTAGGATAAGCATATGAATAAGCAGAAAAGTTCTTCGAGGACTTATGAACATAATGGTTTGAAGTATAATGCACATATTCATAGCCTTTGGACTTTCCCTGTGAAACAGAAGTGTTAGCACGATGATGTTCATGTGAGGATTTGGATCCATGTGAGGAATTTGATCCAGATGAAGAATTTGGTCCATGTGAGGACTTGGATCCATCTGAAGATTTTGATCCGTATGAAGAATTTGATCTAGGGTTCCTATTCTTCATAGGTGGCGTCATGATGACATTCACCTGAAGATTTTCAAGGCAGCTTTTGGGAACCCAGATTTTCTTCATAGGGGGACTGTTCCTGCAGTTAGTTCCAACATATCGAGCAAATACTTCACCATTCTGATTCTTGAACAGTTTATAGTTAGAGTCAAATGACTCATTAGAGTAATATGAAGATTCACAGGTAAAGCTAGATAAAGTGCATGGATCTCCAGGAGATCCTTTCGCAGCAACCCATGAGGTTTTGGGGTACTGCTCAGGTTTCTAGTAGGTCCCATCAACATTGAGTTTCCTCTCAAAGGTAATACCCTCTTTCCTAGGGTTCATGTTTAAGATCTGCTTTTTGAGCACATCACAAAGAGTCTGATGCCCTTTGAGGCTTTTGTATATGCCTGTCACATACAATTCCTTCAACCCTGCATTACCGTTAGTGATACTTGTGGTATCCTTAGATGAGGAATTTGTGACCACAGAGACAGTTGAAGAATTTGCAGCAATATAAGCATTTGAGCATTCAGGTGAAGAATTGGCAAATTCACGCTCAATGCATTTCAGACATGGTGGAATAAATTCTTCTTGAGCGAAACTGATCTGTTGAGAAAGCAATGAATCGTTCTCCTTCTGAAGATCTTCATAACTCACTTTTAACTTCTCAAGATCTTGCTTTCTTTGAAGAAATTCATAAGAAAGCTTCTCATGATCAGATAAGAGAGTGTTATGATGACTTTGAAGATTGTCAAACTCAGATTGAAGTCTCTGCAGATTATTAGTCAAAATCTTAGTTCGATTCAATTCCTCACCCAACAGGTCATCGCTTTTGTCTAGCAGATTTTGAATCTTTTCCAAAGCCTTTTGTTGTTTAACATCAATTTTAGCAAGCTTGGAATAGCTAGGTTTGAGATTATCATCAGATTCATCCTCACTAGACTCAGAGGGGGATGTTTGAGTACATTGGCACCTTTTGCCATGAAGCAATAGGTGGGAGCATAGTCCTCGACGCTCTTGTTAGCAGAGTTGGGGAGGTCATTTTCTTCAGTGTTGAAGATGGACTTGCTAACATAAGCAGTAGCGACGGCTAGGCTCGCCACACTAGAGTCCGACTCCTTAGATTCCTCCTCTTCCACATTTTCCTCAGATTCAGCTTCGAAGTCCATTTCCTTGCCAATAAATGCCCGTGCCTTCTTGGAACTGCTCTTCTTGTGAGATGAAGACTTTGAAGATTTTGATGACGAGGACTTTGAAGATTTCTTCTTCTTCTTTAAGTCATCAGAATCGTCATCTTTGTACTTCTTCCTCTTTGATTCCTTTTTCCACTGAGGACAATCAGACATGTAGTGACCAGGTTTCTTGCATTTGTGGCAAGTCGTCTTTTTGTAGTCACGAGATGAGAAATCATCACTTCTTGAAGACTTTCCAAAGCGACCACGGCAAGAGAAATTCTGGAATTTCTTCACGAGCATTTCTAGCTCCTAGCTCAGTTCTTCAGGATCACCAAGGCTGCTACCAGAATCTCCACCTTCAGATTTAGAGACTGCCTTGGCCTTCAGTGCACGTGATCTTCCGAAGCTCGGTCCATAGGGGTCTCTCTTCTCAGCAAGCTGGAACTCATGAGTATTTAGACTCTCGAGGATATCAGCAGGATCTGGTGACTTGTAATCTGCTCATTCTTGAATGATCAGTGCAAAATTATCGAATGAGGAATCAAGTGATCTCAGCAATTTATTCACCACCTCATGGTCGGTGATGTTAGTGGCACCAAGTGCTTGAAGCTCATTTGAGATGTCAGTGAGGCGATCGAAGGTTTGCTGAACATTTTCATTGTCGAGTCTTTTGAAGCGGTTGAAGAGATTGTGAAGAACATCTACTCGGGAGTCACGTTGGGTGGAGACTCCTTTGTTGACCTTGGACAGCCTGTCCCAAATTAGCTTTGTTGTTTTCAAAGCACTCACTCTGCCGTACTGTCCTTTGCTCAGATGTCCACATATGATATTCTTCACTTGAGAGTCGAGTTGCTTGAATCTCTTCACATCACCAGCATTCACAGACGAAGTGACTGAGGGAACAACATTTTCGACAACATACCAGAGATCGTTATCAGTTGCCTCAAGATGCATGCGCATCTTATTCTTCCAATAGAGGTAGTCCGTCCCATCGAAGGTAGGACACCCAGCCGAGACCTTGATCATTCCTGCAGTCGACATAACTAAAACTCCAGGTGGTTAAACCAAAATCACACGAATAAGGGAGTACCTTCTCTGATACCAATTGAAAGTGCGTTATATCGACTAGACGGGGGGAGGGTGAATAGGCGATCTTTGCAAATTTGTCACTGAAAGTGCGTTATATCGACTAGACGGGGGGAGGGTGAATAGGCGATCTTTGCAAATTTGTCACTGAGGAATTTCTAGGTGAAGAAATTCCTAAGCAACGACACACTAGCAGCGGAATAAGTACTCAGGTATAACCATAACAGAGCAATATCATAGTCATTATGATGAAATTAAAACAAGCACAAAGTATAGATAGCGTGAAAACATGATAAGCAGGCTGAAGACTATGTGACTAAAGAATTAGGATTGAGGAATTAGAGAAAGTGTTCAGTGAAAGTCTTCAAACAGTAATGATGAGGTCCATCAACACATGAATGAGGAAATGAAAGGGTTGAGGAAATAGAACCAGTTGGCTTGGTGAAGACAATGATTTGGTAGACCAGTTCCAACTGCTGTGACTGTTGTATGTCTGGTTGGAGCGACTGAGTATTTAAAATCGAGGACACACAGTCCTGGACACACAGTCCTCACCATATTCTCCTTGAGCTAAAGTCACATAGACCTCGCCCAACACTTGTGGTAAGTCTTCAGGTGACTTCCAAACCTTCACAGACTTGGTCACTCGGCGATCCACATTTCCTCTTGGATGCTCAGACCATGATGCCTAACCGTCTGGAGGATACACAGTCCTCAAAGGTAACAAGCGTCGATTCCACACAGGAACAATCTCTTCAGTGATGTTCAATCACTTTGGGTTTGTAGGTGTTTGGGTTTGGGTTTTGGGTTTTCCTCACTTGATGATTTTCACTCAAAGTCCTCAGAGGATAGGATGCTCTCAATGACAAGTGTCAGTTTCTCTCGGAGCAGCCAACCAACTAGTGGTTATAGGTGACGGCTATTTATAGCCTAGGGAGCAGCCTGACATGATAAGACATAAATGCCCTTCAATGATATGACCATTAGGTGGGTAGATATTTTGGACAGCTGGCGCATAGCACAACAACGGTCGGAAATATGAGGTTCAAATTCCTCATGGCTATCATGTTCCTCACTGTGTAGGCAATTCGCATTGGCGAATTCCTACCTCCTCAGTCAAAATAAATTCCTGAAAGACTAGAAGATCTTCATCTCTGTCACTGAAGAAATTGACTGAACTGGTATGAGATTTCCAATGGCTTCACTCGAATGGATTGGGTAGGTGTAGGATTTTGAGATGAGCATCACTTGAAAATCAATTTCCTTAGTATTATCTCGACCCCCTTTAACAATATGGTGTTTCCTACGACTCAAGAAGGAGAAAATGAAACTATGAAAGAAAAATTCTTCACACTTCATAATCCTCGCATGAATATCCAAGTCTTCAAGGTCACACCAATTTATTCACTTCAAAATCTTCAGGAGAACCAAAGTCTTCAGCTGAAGACATACATTTTTAGGGGTCGACTTTCATCGTAAATATCAAACTCCTCATCGACTTATAGAGCTTGTGTACACTCACAAACATATTAGTCCCTTAACCTATAAGTCTTTAATACACCAAAATCACTAAGCGATACTAGATGCACTTACACCAGGAGACTCTCTGGAATCACAAAGGCCAGGACATGTGTTTATCCTCAGTCACTCCGTTACCAGTAATGGCGTCTGTCGGTGTCAAAACTGGCGGATCTTGGGTAGGGGGTCCCGAACTGTGCGTCTAGGCGGATGGTAACAGGAGATAGGGGGCATGATGTTTTTACCCAGGTTCGGGCCCTCTCGATGGAGGTAAAACCCTACTCCTGCTTGATTAATATTGATGATATGGGTAGTACAAGAGTTGATCTACCATGAGATCAGAGAGGCTAAACCCTAGAAGCTAGCCTATGGTATAATTGTTTTTCCTCCTACGGACTAAAACCCTCCGGTTTATATAGACACCGGAGAGGGCTAGGGTTACACAGAGTCGGTTACAATGGGAGGAGATCTTCATATCGCATCGCCAAGCTTGCCTTCCACACCAAGGAAAGTCCTATCCGAACACGGGATGAAGTCTTCAATCTTGTATCTTCATAGTCCGGGAGTCCGGCCAAAGGTCATAGTTCGGCCATACGGACACCCCCTAATCCAGGACTCCCTCAGTAGCCCCCGAACCAGGCTTCAATGACGATGAGTCCGGCACGCGGGTTTGTCTTCGGCATTGCAAGGCGGGTTCTTCTTCAAATCCCATATACCCGTCAAATAGTGTCCGGCTTCTGATGAATGTCACGCTCCTCGGCTTCCGCGCCCAATAATGGCCATTTTCCACGTGTCAAAAGAATGTGAAAAGATAGGGGTTCTTTTCATCATTTACCCCCTTAGCTGCACAAAGGGGCTGCCTATAAAAGAGACGGGGATTTTAGATCCAAAATCACACCATCTTTCCTCCGCGAGCATCCATCGGAGCGCATTCCACAAAGATCCATTCTAACATGGCCGGTCAACACAGCTCCTCCTCTCGCCCCTCCAGCCCTCGGCCCAGAGATTGGGAGAGGTGTTCCGTCCCACACAGCAAGCTAGTAGCGCTTCAAACCAAGGGGCTCGTCCCCCCAGCGTACATGGTCCCAGTTCGAGCCGGGTTTGCTACCTATAGTGGCGGAGAACAGGCGGAGAGCGTCCCCAATCCCTCCAAAGGAGAGCGGATATGCTTTGTCCCTTATTTGATAAGAGGGCTCGGATTTCCAATTCATCCGTTTCTCCGGGGGTTACTGGAGTTCTATGGCCTCCAGCTACACCATCTCACGCCTACCTCCATACTGCATATTGCGGGCTTCGTGGCCCTTTGCGAGCTATTTTTGGGCGTTGAGGCCCATTTCGCACTATGGAAGAAGTTGTTCTGCCTCATGCCCCGCTCTCAGGAGGGGTCAATTTATCAAGTGGGCGGAGCCGAACTATGGCGCATCGCCGGGACTGGATATCTATCCGGAACCCCAAAGAAGGCGTCCGAGGACTGGCCTTCAGAATGGTTTTATATAGACGACGTCCCCCTGCCGGACCCTGTGCGGATCGGCCTCCCTGAGTTCAGTAATGCCCCCTTAAAGAAACGCCTGAGCTGGCGTCCACGGAGCCCTCAGAGGGAAACTAACAAGGACGTCCTTTACTTGATGAGTCGGATAAGGTTGTTAGCTCATTCCGGACTGACCATGATCGAAGTCATGGCCACGTGCATTACACAGGGGGTGCAACCGCTTCAGTACAGAGGCCACCCCATGTGGGATTTCAACGGGGAGGACGACGCCACCCGGTGCGGCCGCAAGGGGCCGGATTCGGCTGCCACTCTAACGAAGATCTTATCTGCTTTGTACAAGGGAGAATAGGAGGAATTCCTCCGTGTCAACCCACGAGGCGGATTCTCTATGTACAATCCTCCAAGCTGGGTAAGCGAACACTTTCACTTGTCTATCCGTTTTCAAATTCCCATAGTCAAGTACTTAGTCTAGCAAATTTAACACAGGAGCTTCGCCAGACTGTAAAGGAGATAAACAGCCCTCCTCCACAACCCGAGGACCCAGAACGGTCCCTCGACCCGGACTCCCAAGAGGACCCGGACTTATGCATGGAGCTGATTGACGGGGTGTTTCATCAAATGAGTAAGGACAACACCTTAGTGGCCATTACAGCCGATTATCCCGGACTACTCCCGCCCTCAAAGGTAACCGAGACCGAAGTCCCAGTACTTTCAAGAGGATCCATCCGGGCTTATTTTTTATCGCCGTATAACAATGGCGTTTTTTGCAGGGGAAGTCCTTGAGGCGGAGGGCCGAGCCCACGGTGGGGGGCCTACAAGGGCCATCGAGGCCGAGCAGGCTAAAAAGAAGTGCGGACCGGATCGAGACGCCCGCGCAACGGTACGGCGTGCAACTTTAATGCCCAGGGTTTATGCCCTCAAGGCATACTAACGCTCATGCTCTCTTTTGGAAGAAGAGCGCCCGCCGGACTATGTCCACCGGCCAGGCTTCAAGGCCGGGTCCGGAAGCGGAGGCGAACACGGGGCGCGCACCGGATGTTCCTCCGACAGAGGATACGGACGGGCTATCTGCCACCAATTCAGAGGTGGAGAGTGCCATGAACCACAAGCGTCGCCGGACTGTTCTTCGTGACGCATGTTTTTCCCAAGTGACGTTGGACGCCTTTAATACGGGAGATGCGTACCTCCGTGTCGCTCAAAATGGTCTAGCCAGAGCCACGGAGCAGTATGTAAAAGACATACAGGTGAGTAAATCTGATGGTTATATATGTCAGTAGCCCCCGAGACTTGAAACAGTTAAAATAACTGATTTAAGGATCATTTGTTATGCAGGATCTTACAAAAAAGAATACGCAACTGTCCCAGGAGCTGGAAGAGTGCAAGGCCCAACTTGGGGCCGCACTAGCCGCTACAGAGAATGCCAAGGGGACCCCCTCAGGTAATATATGCTTTGAAAGATAAGTATGTTGTGAAGTGTGGCATGTGTGCAATTCTGACAATAACAATGCAGATGGGGCCAGAGTGGATCCGGACAAGCAACAACTCTTGCGCCAGTTAAAGGCCGGCGAGAGCGTGCTTACGAGGGTGAGGCAAGAGAAGAACAAGCTTCAAGATGCCAATACCCAGCTGGGCGAGGAACTAAAGGATGTTCGTGCTCAGCTGTCGGATTCCGTAAAGGAAAATCGGCGACTTTGACGCGACATTTTTAGTAAGTGCTTGAATGAATCTTCGAAAAAGAGTTCGGTGAGGAAGTCGATTGGCAGAGTTATGTCTGTAGATATGCTGACAGGTCGGCCTACGGAGGAAATGCCCGGTTCTACGGGTGACCTTCTTCCCGAGCTATCGCAACTGCACGAACGAGTTCGGCAGGCGATGCAAGGTGTCGTCCAGGCTTTGTGGCCATCCCTCTCTGTCGGGGATATACCCCGCGGTGTAAACCGGCCGGAAGGATAATCCGGCCGGACTTGGCGATTCACCGGCGACCTGCACAGACCAGACGGTTTACAGTTCATTGGTAATCCGGCAGGCAGGCCAGAGGAGCAACAAGACCCGGCGGCCTGTCTGGCGGTTCATGAAGGCCGGTTCAACACTTGTGGGCCGGTTCAAGAGGAAAGGAATATTTGCCTTACAAGGAGTTAAGACCCACACTTGTATCCGGTTTGTATTAGAGATAGACTAGTCCTAATCATAATAGGACTCCACATGTAACCCGCCCCTTCAACATATATAAGGAGGGGTAGGGATCCCCAAAGAGGGGAAGCTACAGGCAAGAAACAATTTCTAGGGCTAGACACAAAGAGCCGATTCACGGCGTCTCCCTCGTGATGATAATGAGACCTAGCCTCAAACAGCATGTAGGGTTTTTTCTGGATGATGTTTCCCGGGGCCCGAAGCTGTCTAAATCCCTGTCTTGTGTTGCGTCTCTCGATTCCACCCAACCCCTCTCAAGCTACCACATAGATGCGTTGGCCTCGCGACTAAGTCCTTTCACTAGGACATCTGCCGTGACAAATCCATGATAGTTGGCGCCCACCATGGGGCCTGCGCACGGTGGTGTTAAGTCCTTGAAGGGATTTCTTCAGGGATCGAGAAGTTCATAATTTTCCGGATGAAGAAAGTTAGTTCCAGAAAGATCTACATCGACCAGCAAGTTGAAACAGCGCGTACGAAATTGTGATTTGGAAGTTTTTAGGGTTGCGTGCTAAAGCGGCTGCAGTGAGCGTCATGGAGATCCGCCAAATTCGAGACAAGAATTTTTTATAAGGACAAGTGTCAAGGGTCCATCAGTTGCGATTGCACCAAGACAGAGCGGAAATTTTTCAACGCCAGCGCAGGGCTTTACACCAATATCCCCCTCGCGTACGTCGATCGGATCTAGCAGAGGACAATAGGATTCGGCGACTCAGGAGTATAAAACAGAAACAATAACACCGAGCCATATTGGAGTTGGATTCGGTCCCACGCTCGTGTTGCGTATTCAAACTGGATGATGTATACCGGATTGATTGAAAGACAGGCGTTTGATCACGAGTGGTCGGTCTAAACCGATTTATTTAGCAGCGGACAGGAGAGTCTGATCTTCTGGATAGTAGCAATCATATCAGCGATGACCAACGGCCGCGGGTGGACAACAATAACAAGAAAGTAATGAAGGGTAGCAACGAATCTGCTGTTATTGTTGTCGCCTACGACAAAAAACAAACTACAGTAGCAGACGCCCAAGGCCCCGCACAAAGACGTGCTCGAGGCATGCGCCAGTTAGCGCTGTTTGATGATACACACACATGCAGCGGCAATCTGCGGAAGTCAAAAGCCAAAAAGAAAGGAAGAATAAGAAAAGTACTATTAGTACATCTGACGGAAGGTCTTGTACATGTACTATCCATCAAAATAATTAGCACTGGTCCCAAGGTTTCACAAGGATGTGAGGCCAAAGGAATCATCAGCTACTGACTCGGTGGTGCGAGAGCCGTCGGGGCCGTGTTGACCAGCCTGCAGTGTTGAGCCGCCAGAGACATATTAAGTCGCTGGTCTGTTTAAGTTGTTTCGGTCATTTTCAACGGATCATCTGTCAACCGAACATGTCAAGTGATATCCATCTGAGTCTATTTTTTAAACAAATATTGTTTTTTATCACTGGCATTTTTCCGTACCGTGCTGCTCGACGGATACACGTGCAAGTCGCCGCCCTCGTTGTTCGGTTTACATCCGTCCGTGCCTGCGGCCGGCTCGAGCGTCCACGCCGGTTTACAAATGTCGCGATTGGCACGCCCGTCCGCACCGGTTTACCACACCGCGGTTGGTTCACCCGTGAGCAACTTCAACCTCACCTAGCGATCATCAATTTCATGGTGGATTATTTCCGGCCTGGCACATCAGGTGATATCCATCTAAGATTATTTTATTAGCACATATTGTTTTTTGTCAAAAAACAATCACTTTGGTATGTACACCTTTGTGTGCAGGACAATGATTCATTATAAAGATGGTGTAATGTCATATTCATGGAGTGTGCGGTAGCATAATCATGCAACGGCATCGGCGACCGCTTACTGTTCAACAGGTGGGTGCAAGCCGCTGCCCTTGCGGTCCGATCTACATCAATGCGCCAGCCGATTCACACGTCTGTGTCGGCTTACAATGTGACGGCCAACTCATCTGGCCGCTCCCGTGGCCGACTCACCCGGCGTTGATTTCAACCTTACCGCAGTGATCATCAACTCTGCGACGGATTAATTCTGGCTCAACACATCAGGTGAAATCCATCCAGTATATTTCACATTATATATTGCTTTCTTTAAAAGAGCAACTACTCTGGCTTGCAAGTTCCCCAGTGCAGGACAAATTATGTCACTGAGATGTTAAATGACTCATACTGGTTTATATCATGGTCAAATATGGAGAGTCTCAAGCCAACTCCTCGAGTAGTCTTAAAACTCGGGGGCTACAGTGACATGACTCGGGAACTCCGGGTCATGGGAGGAGATGATAACCCGGTTTCGGAGGACACTACCATACTGATGAAAATTCTGATTTAAAATCCGGTTCAAGAGACATCTTTCTCCCGCAAAGCTTTGAAGTTTTCAAAACCGTTTCAACATCCGGATCAAGGTAAATTTGTCCCTTACAAAGCTTGGAAGCTCTCAATATCCGGTTCAAGATCCCGGTTCAAGAAGAATTTATCTCTTGCAAAAAAGTTAAAAATTACCGAAGAGGACCTGCTGCCATGATGCGCGGTTCAAACATGGGTATCCTGCCTTATTGGCCTAACATATTATTGATCACATGGGGGCTTCTGCTTCATAAAGCTAGGTCTCTGTTCGTTTTTACACCATGCGTGGTTACACGGAGGTTCTGTCTTAAAGCGGCCTCCGGTTTACCCCTTGACATTTGTTTTTTATGTATCACTGGGGGCCTTGGTCGTATCCGAACCAACGAACACCCTTTGATAGGCGACAGCCACCAGATCATTTGGGGACATGGTCAAGTCTGAACCAGTCACGCCTCTTGGTCGGCCTAAGGCCACAAAATCACTTGGGGGCATGGTCGAACCCGAACCATTGCCACACCTCTTGATCTGGCATATATGCCACGAATCATTTGGGGACCTGGCTGACTTGAATCATTGTCACTCCTATTGGGGGCCTTGATCCTGTCCGACCATGGTAATACCATCTGATCAGCTCAGTATAGCATATTTTTCCAAATGGTTTTTTATCATTGCCTTTGCTTGAAATTTTCTTTAATAAATATTTCTTCTCGGTTTCCGGAGATTATTTGCCCGGTTTGATTTTTTGATTTTATGTTACCATCTTATTATGGAGTAAACCAGAGTTCATTAACCCGGCTTGACTTTCGACTACAAGTTGTCAGTACATGACTAATTATGATCCGGCGATTATTAAACCGGTCTGGTTTGACTACGAGTCACCAGTATTATATATGGTTAAACCGGTGTTTGTCACAACCCGGTACGGTTTATCATAAACCGACACAATATGGAAGGAGTTATCAGTACTCAAAATTTGGATTATTACCCCTACTACAAAAAGTTGGTAAACCAATGAGGTGATTCAATGTTACAGGTATGATATATTTCATATTTAATTAATTCTTAAGTGCAGCCTTGGTTATAAACCCGGATTATATGTTGGGCATTATGACCCGTCCGGCGGTAAACCGCCAGGACACTTTAAACTTGTTGTATGCAGAAACAGGTTGAATAAAGCATGATTATAAATCACTGGCGTTTATTAAACCGGCCTGGCTTTCGACTATATGTCGCCAGTATGATGATAAATTATCTGATGTTTATTAAACCGGCCTGGCTTTAATATGATAAGTCGCCAGTATATGATGAGAAATTATCCGGTGTTTATTAAACCGGCCTGGCTTGGGATTATAAGTCGCCAGTATATATTTGGATTGCGCCATTGGAATCATGCGCTTATAAATCATTGGGTTATATTATTTAAATAGCCAAACTTGGCTGAATTTTCATTATAATATTGAATGAATAAGGTTTTCATACCGGATTATATTATCTTGAATAGCCAACATGGCTGGATTTTATTATGGTTATTAATAACCGGTATTATTGAGGTTTTCAAAGTCGCTTTAGCGCAATGGATATTATGTTATCAATGGATATATTCTACAATTGAAGGAATAGTCCCGAGTTGCTGCAGGTTTATAACCCGGCACTTGGGGGCTACATTATTGAAGTTGAGATTACATCAAATATGCAAGTCTCGTGTCGCTGCAAGCATGCACCATGACACTTGGGGGCTAATGCAAAGTCATTCTTTGTTCATCTTATTGAAGACCCGACTCATCACATTATAATGAGCCGGCCCTTGGGGGCTACCAATTGCTCCTGTTAAACAATTCAAGGTACAAAGCTTTTTATTCATTATATTGAAGGGCCCGTCTGCTCAGTTGGTAAAGCAAAAGGCTCTTAACCTTGTGGACGTGAGTTCAAGCCCCATGATGGGGGTTACATCATATGATATTATTTTCATTGAAGTATCTATCAAAGTCCATGCTCATTATTGCATAATGACCCGGCCCTTGGGGGCTACACTGGTTGAAGTTTTTATGAGCATCAGGAAATTACAAGTCCCAGGTTGCTGCAAGCATAACAACCCGGCACTTGGGGGCTACATAATATGGAATGTTCAGTTTTACTAAGTGACTGGGATGAACAACATGGATTTCTTCAAAGTGGCAGTAATTATATGAAAACAAGTCTCAAATCATCACTTTGTTCTATTCAAGACTTGGGGGCTACAGGTAATATGGATATAAGGGAGAAAAAAATCTTCAAATGCTCAGTTTTGAGCAATAATTATGACCTGGAGTTGGTGACAATTATGACTTGGTGCCATCCATATTTACAATCCGGCAATTTTGGTAATATTAATCCGGCAAATTTTACATCTTCAAACCGGCTGAATATCAGATAAGTATGTCAAGACCAATATTTCTTAAAACCGACGCCTTGGAAGCCGATTCAAGTGGATTATTCTTCACATTATTTTTTCTATAAGAAGCCAACATCAGCAATTTGAGTATGAAGCTGGTTATTAACCCGGATTTTCTGGAAGGAGGTGACAAGGATTTAAGGATGATCAAGTGCCGGTTTACAAGAGTATTTAAACCGGAGCACAACCCGACGAATTTGTTCTTGTGTTTATGTTGTAGATCAGTTTAACATGGATGAATCCAAATTAAACTGGGGGCTAATGTCGGGGATATACCCCGCGGTGTAAACCGGCCGGAAGGATAATCCGGCCGGACTTGGCGATTCACCGGCGACCTGCACAGACCAGACGGTTTACAGTTCATTGGTAATCCGGCAGGCGGGCCGGAGGAGCAACAAGACACGGCGGCCTGTCTGGCGGTTCATGAAGGCCGGTTCAACACTTGTGGGCCGGTTCAAGAGGAAAGGAATATTTGCCTTACAAGGAGTTAAGACCCACACTTGTATCCGGTTTGTATTAGAGATAGACTAGTCCTAATCATAATAGGACTCCACATGTAACCCGCCCCTTCAACATATATAAGGAGGGGCAGGGCTCCCCAAAGAGGGGAAGCTACAGGCAAGAAACAATTTCTAGGGCTAGACACAAAGAGCCGGTTCACGGCGTCTCCCTCGTGATGATAATGAGACCTAGCCTCAAACAGCATGTAGGGTTTTTTCCGGATGATGTTTCCCGGGGCCCGAAGCTGTCTAAATCCCTGTCTTGTGTTGCATCTCTCGATTCCACCCAAGCCCTCTCAAGCTACCACATAGATGCGTTGGCCTCGCGACTAAGTCCTTTCACTAGGACATCTGCCGTGACAAATCCACGACACTCTCCATGCCCGAAGGCCTTGGAGAGCTTGCAGAGAAGCTGAAAGGAGTGTGGCAGCGCCTCCGATTATGGAAGATATCGGCCAGCCGTCAAGGCGCCAGGGAGGCCTGGGCCATGGTGAAGACGCGGTACAAGAAGGCTGACCCAAACCACATGGCCGAGGTCGGACCTGTGGGGCCCGATGGGAAGGAGATCCCTGTCAGTTTAGTGTACGGCCAGGTAGAGCTGGCCGCCAAGTATTCCCAACGGGACTGTAAATTAGACAGCATGTTGGATGGTATTGAAGAAGAATATTCCTAGTCAAATTGACTATGTAATTTAAAATGACTTGTAAAATGCCTTCTAGCCGGATTGTAGATCATTTGTCATTGCAGACCTTTTCGCTTCAACCTCTGGACCCAATAGTCCGGAGTGTGTCCGAATACCCTCTCGGTTATGTAAGAACCGGGGCATGCATGGAGACCAGGCGTAGGGGTCATAAGTGCTTTAGCAGACAAGTGCCCAACTAGTTATGTTATATTACATGGTTAGTAAGAAACATCTTCCAGGGAGAATAGTTCCGTTAGGGGTTCCTTTCCCTCGGAGGCATGCCCTAAAGTGCATGTCCGGACTGCGAAAAAAGCAGAAAAGCATCTAGGGGCAGATAAATAAACAAGTGAAAATTATCTTTTAGTTCACCGACCAAATATTCCCTTAAAAATGCTAGCTTTCGGCTTCACCCAGTCTGAGGTACACATCCGGCTGACCCGGCAGTAACAATCACAGAGGTGCTCCCTTTACCACCTAGCCGAACAATCGGGAATGTAGGGGTAAGCACAGGAGCCAGGCAACCCAGCTTGGCCAAAACTTAAGTCATATCGATGCATATAATGGTGAATAAAAGGTACATGCGGAAGTGTGACACATGTGTTGGGCATGAGGCCCGTGTATAAAAGCTTCTGATAAAGAAGCCCCCAGGTATAATGAGCGCGGGTAGCGCGTCAATTATGTGTGAACAATGCGCAAGCGAGCCCTTAAAGGCTTGTAAGAAAAAGGGAGGGAGAAGGAGAGAAATATAAGGCAGCTAATGTGTAAAAAATAGACATAGGAAGGAGACGAACACAGAGCCCGGCGCTAGGCGTAGAATCTTCGTAGGCGTGCTGCGTTCCATGGGTTCGGCTCGAGTCGGTTGTCCGATGCATTTCGCAGACGGTACGCTCCGCCAGTCAGGACTTGGTCGATTATGAAGGGACCTTCCCATGTGGGCTTGGGTTTGTCCTTTTTCTTGTCCGGCAGGCGTAGAACTAGTTCGCCAACATTGTAGGTTTTGGCCCGTACTTCTCTGCTTTGATATCTTCGAGCCTGCTGTTGATAGAATGCGGAACGGGCTTTTGCCACGTCGCGCTCCTCCTCCAATGCATCCAAACTGTCCTGCCGATCGAGCTCTGCTTCTCTTTCTTCGTACATGCGCACGCAAGGTGAGTCATGAATTATGTCGCAGGGCAGGACTGCCTCTGCGCCGTATACCATAAAGAATGCTGTGAATCCGGTAGTGCAATTCGGTGTGGTCCGCAGCCCCCAGAGTACGGAGTCAAGCTCCTCTACCCAGTGCGTGTTAGATTCCTTGAGGGATCGCGCTAATCGGGGTGTGATGCCGCTCATGATTAGACCATTGGCTCGTTCGACTTGACCATTAGTTTGTGGGTGATAGACTGAAGCGTAGTCGAGCTTGATGCCCATGTTTTTGCACCAGAGTTTAACCTCGTCAGCCATAAAGTTTGTGCCCTTGTCCGTGATGATACTGTGGGGGACGCCATAACGGTGTACAACCCCTGATATGAAGTCTATCACTAGTACGGATTCGGCCATCTTGACAGGCTTGGCCTCTATCCATTTGGTGAATTTGTCCACCATGACCAGTAGATATTTTTGCTTGTGGGTTCCCCCTTGAAGGGGTCCAACCATGTCAAGCCCCCAGACCACAAAAGTCCAGGTAATGGGTATAGTTTGGAGGGCGGTAGGTGGCATGTGGCTTTGATTAGCAAATAATTGGCAACCAACGCATCGCTGGACTAAGTCCTAAGCATCTGCCCGGGCCGCCGGCCAATAAAATCCAGTACGGAAGGCCTTGCTTACAAGGGCCCGGGCTGCGGCGTGGTGCCCGCCGAGTCCGGCATGAATTTCAGCCAGAAGGTTCCGCCCTTCCTCTTCGGAGATACACCTTCGAAGGACTCTGGTGGTGCTTTTCTTGTAAAGCTCTCCTTCATGGACTTTATAGGCTTTAGATCGTCGTACTATGCAGCGTGCCTCATTTTGGTCCTCAGGAAGTTCCTGCCTAGTTAAGTAGGCTAAGAATGGTTCTATCCACGGGGCAATTACTGCCATTATTACGTGGGCTGAGGGTGTGACTTCGTTGGCGGAGTCTTCCGTTGTGTCAGAATGTTCGGTGTCAGGTGGTGCGGCCAGGTCCGGATTGTTATTTCCAGATTCCCCTTCCCACTGTACGGATGGCTTGAATAGCCTTTCTAGAAAAATGTTGGGAGGAGGGGGGGACTGCCTCGCGCTTTGCACCGATGCATGCCAAGACGTCTGCTGCTTGATTGTTTTCGCGGACTATATGGTGAAATTCCAGCCCTTCGAACCGAGCTGACATATTTAGGACGATGTTGCGATAAGCTGCCATTTTCGGATCTTTGGCATCAAAGTCTCTGTTTATTTGGGATATCGCGAGGTTCAAATCCCCACGCACCTCTAGGCGTTGAATGCCCATGGAGACTGCCATCCGGAGGCCATGTAGAAGGGCCTCGTATTCGGCTGCATTGTTGGAATCCGTATACATTATCTGGAGTACATATTGGACTGTATCTCCTGTCGGGGACGTCAGAACGACGCCAGCCCCCAGACCCGCCAGCATTTTGGAGCCGTCGAAGTGCATGGTCCAGTTGGAATATGTGCCGTACTCTTTAGGGAGTTCGGCTTCAGTCCATTCAGTGACAAAGTCGGCCAAGGCTTGTGACTTGATGGCTCGCCGTGGCTTATAGGTTATGTCGAACGGGAGGAGCTCAATGGCCCATTTGGCAATCCGGCCCGTTGCGTCGCAGTTGTTTATGATATCATTAAGAGGTACTTCGGAGGCTACTGTTATTGAACACTCTTGAAAGTAGTGTCGTAGCTTCCGGGACGCCATGAACACTGCGTATGCTATCTTTTGGTAATGCGGCTACCAGGACTTGCATGGAGTGAGGACAGTGGACACATAGTAGACTGGTTTCTGTACAGGGAAGTTGTGTCCGTCCGTTTCTCGTTCGACGACGAGGACTGCGCTTACAACTTGGTGAGTTGCCGCGA
Organism: Triticum dicoccoides; assembly: GCF_002162155.2. NCBI lineage: Eukaryota > Viridiplantae > Streptophyta > Magnoliopsida > Poales > Poaceae > Triticum > Triticum dicoccoides. Next base: position 521,006,123 of record NC_041385.1, read on the forward strand.
CGTATAACAACATTGGTTCACCGATGTTAGGCGTGGCCAAGACCAGGTTTGTTGCCAGTATGGCTTTTATTTCTTCGAGTCCGGCCGTGGCGGCATCCGTCCACTCGAAGTGTTCGGTGCGCCGGAGGAGGCGGTAAAGGGGTAATGCCTTTTCCCCCAAGCAGGACATGAAGCGGCTTAGAGACGCCACGCATCCAGTCAATTTTTGTATTTGCTTGAGATCTTTTGGAATATCCAATTGTGACAGAGCTCGGATCTTGGCTGGGTTTGCTTCAATTCCTCTACCGGACACGATGAAGCCCAAGAGCTTTCCGGCTGGTACGCCGAAAACGCATTTTTCCGGGTTGAGCCTAATGTCGTATGTTCGGAGGTTATCGAACGTGAGCCTCAAGTCGTCTATTAGAGTTTCGACATGCTTGGTTTTGACGACCACATCATCCATGTATGCTTCAACCGTTTTGCCGATCTGGTTGTCCAGACATGTCTGAATCATGCGCTGATATGTTGCGCAGGCGTTTTTGAGCCCAAAGGGCATTTTGTTGAAGCAGAATGGGCCGTATGGGGTGATGAATGTCGTTGCGGCTTGGTGTGACTCTGCCATCTTGATTTGGTGGTAGCCAGAGTATGCGTCGAGGAAACACAATGAATCGTGTCCTGCGATGGCGTCGATGATTTGATCAATGTGGGGGAGGGGGAAGGGATCCTTTGGGCAGGCTTTGTTGAGGTCTTTGAAATCGACGCATAAGCGCCAGGATTTGTCCTTCTTTGGTACCATCACTAGGTTTGCTAGCCAGTCCGGATGTTTTATATCTCTCATGAATCCGGCTTCCAATAGTTTGGCTAGCTCCTCTTCCATGGCTTGTCTCTTAGGTTCGGAGAAACGCCGAAGAGCCTGTTTAATAGGCTTGAATCCTTTTAGGATGTTCAGGTTGTGCTCGGCCAGCCTGCGTGGGATTCCTGGCATGTCTGAGGGGTGCCAGGCAAAAATGTCCCAATTTTTGCATAGGAATTCTCTTAGTGCGGCGTCTACATCGGGGTTTAGTTGTGCCCCGATGGAGGCCGTTTTTGTAGTGTCCGTTGGATGGACTTGGAACTTGACTATTTCGTCTGCCGACTTGAAGGAGGTGGACTTGCATCTTTTGTCGAGTATCACGTCGTCCCTGTCCACCATGGAGCGCAACGCAGTTAGTTCCTCGGCCGCTAGGGCTTCGGATAATGCCTCGAGGGCCAGTGCGGCTGCCTTGTTTTCGGTGCGGAGCGCTATGTCCGGATCGCTAGCAAGAGTGATGATTCCGTTGGGTCCGGGCATTTTGACCTTCATGTACCCGTAATGGGGTATAGCTTGAAAAATTGTGAATGCCTCTCGCCCTAACAGAGTGTGGTATCCGCTGCTGAACGGGGCCACTTGAAATGTGACCTCCTTAGATCTGTAATTATCCGGCGTGCCGAACACCACATCCAGTGTGATTTTGCCTGTACAGCATGCTTCCCGACTGGGGATTATTCCTCTAAAGGTTGTGTTGCTTCGCTCAATGCGGCTCCAGTCCATTTCCATTTTTCGTAGGGTTTCCTCATAGATGAGGTTCAATCCGCTGCCGCCGACCATGAGTACCTTGGTAAGCCGAAAGCCGTCCACTATCGAACTGAGGACCAGTGCGGCTGGTGCTCGGGCTGTCCGGAATTTAGGTTCGTCACTAGCATTAAAGGTAATAGCCGTGTCACTCCATGGGTTTATTGTCGCTACCTGGTAGACTTCGGTAAGGCTGCGGAGCGTTCGTTTCCTTGCATTGTTTGATGCGAAAGTCTCGAAGACTGTTGATACCGTATTGGCGTTCCTGGGGTGGTGCTCTGCGGATTCTGGAGTTAGAAGCTCCTCGCCACTTCTGGCCACCTGCCGCAGTATCCAACATGCTCTAAGGCTATGAGTTGGTGTGGCGCCCTCTGTACTATGAATTTTACACGGTCCATTGAGCCATCCCTCCAGTACGGTTCCATACCCTATAGAGGGTTTTTGTTTTTTGTTGTTTGGCCTAGGTGCCTGGCGATAATGCGCCCTTTTGTTTCAGACTGGGACTGTATTCAGGGTCGGATTGTCCCAGAATTTTGTTTCGGTTTTTCGAACGTTTTCTGTCGCACAGTACTTTCGTACTATGGATGCCAAGTCGATGAAGCGTGTAATTTCACGGCGACTTATGGCGTTGAGGATCCCGATGTCTGTGCAGTTGTTGCAGAAGAATGAAATTGCATCCCCCTCACGGCAGTCCTTTATCCTGTTCATAACCAGGAGGAATCTAGCCCAGTAATGGTATACTGTTTCTCTGGGCTCTTGCCGAATTTGGGATAGATCCCTTATATTTGGGTGGGCGGGTGGATTTAAATCCGAAACCTCGCCCGATCTAAGACTCGGGGGACAAGAAATTTCCAAACTCGGAAGCTTGGGTTCTTGGACGTTATCCAATGAATCAGGCCCATTGCCTGACTTTAGGTTCAGGGCTTGAGTGACGTCCTCCCCTCCGCGGATGTCTGGCTTGGAGGGATCAGGAATCCGGACACATCTGGTCCTTAGGATGGGTGAAGATTCGCCGCATTGTTCCTCCACCACTTCGACGTGGTGGGTGACCTGGGGAGAGTCAATCTCTCTCGGATCGGGTTTAAGCCCAATCTGATCGTAGTTTGTAGCGACTCCCAGGGCGGTGATGCGATCCAAGAGCTTGTTTAAGGCAGAGAGCTCCATCGGATCTAACTGCTCGGTAAGTTCCGAGTTGACGTGGAGATTGCTTTCGATGACCCGAGAAGTCATCGTCGGCGCGGCGGCCGAACAGGCGGTCATTAAAAAACTGCCTAGCCGGAGAGTTTGGCCGACAGCCAAAGCTCCTTTAGCAACAGCGCTGAAATGATCGATATGGTTGACTAGAGGGGGGGTGAATAGGCAACTAACAATTTTTAGACTTTTATTTAACAATTTAAACCTTGCAATGAAATAGGTTCTCTAGATGTGCAACTACGTGGACAACCTATATGATGCAAAGACAATGAGCACACAAGCAAGCAATGGATATAGCACAAGTAAGCTTGCAAAAGTAAAGGGATAAGATAACCAAGAGTGGAGCCGGTGGAGACGAGGATGTGTTACCGAAGTTCCTTCCTTTTAAGGGGAAGTACGTCTCCGTTAGAGCGGTGTGGAGGCACAATGCTCCCCAAGAAGCCACTAGGGCCACCGTAATCTCCTCACGCCCTCACACAATGCGAGATGCCGTGATTCCACTATTGGAGCCCTTGAAGGCGGCAACCGGACCTTTACAAACAAGGTTGGGGCAATCTCCACAACAATTGGAGGCTCCCAACAAAACCACGAAGCTTCACCACAATGGAATATGGCCTCGAGGTGACCTCAACCGTCTAGGGTGCTCAAGCACCAAGAGTAAAAAAATCCACACTAGAAAGTATGGGGGAAGTAAATATCCTTTGGTGGGAGTGTAGATCTAGGTCTCCTCCTTCAAACCCTAGCACATCAACAAGTTTGAGTGGCTAGAGAGAGAGATCGGGCAAGAGAGCTTGAGAGCATCAATGGTGGAGTGAGAGAGGTAAGAGATGGGCGTGGTAGGTGGAGGAACCACCTTATATAGCAACCCACTAAAATCCAACAGTTACTGCGTTTTCAATACTGCAGCGGTACAACCGCTCCTTGTCCCGGTACAACCGGGACTCACGATGTAACTGCAGAACCCTACCAGGCGGTACAACCGGGCCATCGGGCGGTAGTACCGGTCATTAGCAAATAACCGGACCAACCGCCCAGCTACCGCACAACTACCGCACCAAAACAGAACGGAGTCACCCTTGAGGGCGGTAGTTGGGTGGTGCAGGGCCGGTGCAACCGCCTGGTCTTGATTGCTTGGGCGGCTAAGGAACAAGCGGAAGAACCGCTCGAACCTCCGGTTGTACCGGTTGAAAAGGAACAACCGGACCAACCGGGCCACCACCGCCCAGCCACCGCATCAAAACAGAAGCCTGACCGGTACATGGGCGGTGCATGGCCGGAACAACCGCTGCTGGACTATGCAGAGTCAGATGGCGGTACCACCGCCCGGAGGCAGCGGTACCACCGCTCGACAGCAGTAGAGTAGCGTCAAGAGCCAGCGGTACAACCGCTCGGACGAGCGGTACAACCGCTGGGAACACACAGCAAGGATTAGATGAAGATGGAGGCACTCTCTCGACAAGAAAAAGGGGGGATGGAGGTGAACAAGAATGGACTCCCCTATTCTATCCACAGTGGATTCCCTCTAGAGTGTACGGGATCCCTACGACCAAAGAGATAAAAGCGTAGAGGATTCCGTCTTCAAATGATTCCTTCGAGAGAGAACCACTAACCGATGAAAGCGTAATCATTGAGAACCTGAAACAAATAGCACAGGATTAGACCAACAAAGGGTTGTCATCATCATCCAAAACATAAGGTAGGGAAATGCCCTTACAATCTCCCCCTTTTTGGTGGATGATGACAACAACACGATACAAGATAGAAGACTATAGAATCTAGACGGAGCTCCCCCTAGATGTGAGCCCCAGGTCGAGACTCCCCCTAGATTCTATAGGCTAGACATATAAAGCATATAACATGAAGGTAGCCAACACAAAGAAACAAGAGCAAAAAACTACCAATTAAGACCAACAAGCATAACGAAGAGATAGCAGGAGTGGCACAAAATCCACACAAAACAAACGAGAACGACCAAAGTTCATCTGGAGACCACAGACAAGTTCAACACGAGACACACACTATGCAACCACCCATGTAACTCCCGAGTCCTATCACACTCTCTCCCCCTTTGGCATCAGGACACCAAAAAGGAAGAGAGCGAAGCTATCGCCCCAGGCTCAGTCCTCCTCCTCTGACTCCTCGGTAGCATCAAGGTCTTCATCATTGTCAGAATCTTCACCATCATCAGAAACTTCATCATCATCCCGATCTGAGTCCTCCATGATATCATCAGCAGCAGTAATGGTGGTGGAGGGCTGAGGAGGGGCTTCATCATCAGTCCAAGTGCTGTGGGAGGATATCCAACGCTCCTCCGGTGTGATGCTCTTCTCAGAACCACTCTGAACTGACATGCTTAGGTGCCTCATCATAGAAATTTGGCGACGCCGCGCAAGCTTCTCATTGACATGTGCCTCATACATCCTCTTCTGGATGTCAGACTGGAGGCAGAAGGTCTTCTTCACCTTGGCAGCGAGCTTGTCCACCCACGAGGGCTTGGCCCCTGGTTCCAACTCAAAATCCTCATCATCTGAAGTGGCATAGACATCCTCAGGAGCATTAGCCTGGAAACGTGGCTCGGCGTGCTTCTTCTTCTTAAGGAGCTTGACTTCATGATTGGTAAGATTGTCAGGAGAGGTGAGGGGCTCTCCAGGACGGCGAACTCCCCACACTGAGTTCAGAAAGCACATGACAAATGGAGCATAAATGGGGACCTTTCTGTAGATGACCATGTTGTACATCTCGTGCCACAGCCAGTTGGACACATCAGACGTCTCCCCAGATCCAACCTTGGTCTTCATAGCAACCATCAAGTCAACAAGATAGCCATGGATTTCATCTTGATTCCCCACTTTGGGCAGAAGCACATTGCGAAAAACACGATGTATGATGTCATAGACCTTCACCAAATCCTTAGATTCACCAATAATACCACGGCCCCGAATGTACAGAGGGGCAAGCTTCTCCTTAGGCATGGGGTCAGGATGATCATGGGGGCGAATGCCACCCCTTCCTTCCAGACCGGTATCATCGTACCCAATAGCATTGCAGAAGGTCCTCCAGGGAACTTGAAAGAGCTCATCACGACACATGAAAGTGAGGGTGCGCGCGTCATCTTCTCCAAAGTGAACGGTGGCATAGAACTGATGGATGAGTTAAACATCAAAGTCACAGTTGACAGACATGAGCTTGACAAGATCAAACTCCTCACAGAGAGCCAAAGCCTCACCAAAATACTCCAGGTTGTTCCGCCAATGATCAAGATCGATGGTCCACTGCTTGGCATATCTGTTCTTGTTGTGCTCAAAGAGTTCATGAACAATTCGTACTTGCATCTCATTCCGAAACTGAACAGTGGTCCAACGAGGAGCTACGGGAACCACATAAGGATTCTTTGAGCGGAAGGCTTCCCAATCCTTGGCTTTCCAACGGTGGAGTGGCATTATCACATGTTGTTTGACAGCGGCAGACTTTTCACGGCGAGTGGGCTTGGTGGGGATCACAACTTCCTCTTTAGAGTCAGCCGGGCGCGGAGCCCGTCGAACCCTCTTCTTGGTCTTGCGAGGAGCAGGGCGAGAACTGGAGCCACCTGAACACAAACACGAAGGGGACACACGAAACCAACAGGAATGAGAGGAAAGTAAACGAAAAATGCAACACACAGAAACCAGAACAGTGCTGTGGGTCATATATACTGGTTGAACCGGATCCCCCACCGGTAGAACCGCCCCACCGGTTGTACCGCCCGTCTGGGCAGTAGAACCGCTGACAGTGGCACTACCAGGGCAGTTAGATCTGTTCAAGACGTGCAAATCACTCAAGCAATATTCGGAGTTCTATGTACTGCACAGACACAAGAAAAACAATGGTCTCTCCCAACCAAAGAACAAACACAACACTAGGAGGATAAGGTAATGCCCTAGAACAAGAAGAAAACCTAGAACAAAGAACGAAGAACGAAGAACAAGGACATTACCACCATCCATGGGAGAAGACCGGAGGGCTTCCATGGAGAACCCTCGGGACCGAAGCGCGGGGCGCACTCCGGGACGAGGCAGAGGTGACCGGCGGCTAGGGCAAGGAGGAGGCGACTGGGGACGAAGGGAAAAAAAGAGAAAACCCTTCGCCCCGTCGGATATAAATAGGCCCGTAGCCGCACGGCGGTAGAACTGCTCCTAGGACCGGTTGTACTGCAAGTCAGGTGCTGACAGATTGTAGTGGGCGGTGCTTCCGTTTCCTGAAGAGCACCGGAAGTACCGCCCGGAGACAACCGGTAGAACCGGACGGAGAAGCCCCAGTGAAAATGGGCGGTACAACCGCCCAAGCACCGAAAGCGACCCAACTGGGGCAGCACAACCAGGTATCAGCAGTAGAAGCGCCCGTGACACCGGTTGTACCGCCCGATCACCAAAGCCCAGACCAAAAAGAAGAGAACAAGACAAACGAGACAACACAAAAGAAAAGGAAACACGAAGGGAAAACAAAAGAAACCGCACACAAGCTGGGCGAGCTCAGTCCTCTCTCTTAAGAGAGGGCGATGGCCGAAGCCACCTATGTTTGAGTCAAGTGGTATGGCACCGCGAAGAATTATCCTTGGGCTCATGACCAAAACTCGTCTTTGAAGCACAAATGCCATAAAAAATGGCTAATGTGAAAGAGGTGATCGATTTATGCATGATGGGGGGGGGGAGGGAGAGTTCATTGATAGAACAACACTCCCCCTATGTCTATGCCTACACCTAAACTAGACAACACGTTGAGTGTGGTGGGGTGTACGGGTTCAAGTCACATTGCTCAAATCAATGATATTTAGCTCATGCCTTAACTCGTGAAATCTTGCTTCATCCAAGGGCTTCGTGAAAATATCTGCAAGGTTATCATGAGTGTTGACATACTTGAGCTCGATCTCTCCTCGCCTAATGTGATCCCGGATGAAGTGATACAGAATCTCAATGTGCTTCGTCTTGAAGTGTTGTACCGGGTTGAGAGAAATCTTGATGGCACTTTCATTATCACACCAAAGAGGCACTTTGTCACAAATGACACCGTACTCCTTTAAAGTTTGCCTCATCCATAGGAGTTGAGCACAACAACTACCTGCTGCCACATACTCTGCTTCAGTGGACGAGAGAGACACACAACTTTGCTTCTTGGAAGACCAACTTACCAAAGAGCAACCAAGAAATTGGCACCCTCCGGAAGTGGACTTCCTATCCACTTTGTCTCCCGCCCAATCGGAATCCGTGAAACCTTCAAGCTTGAAATTTTCTCCTCTTGGGTACCATAAGCCAAAGTTTGGGGTATGAGCCAAATATCGAAAGATTCGCTTGACCGCCACATAGTGACTTTCCTTTGGTGCGGCTTGAAACCGTGCACACATCCCCACACTCAATATGATATCCGGTCTAGATGCACAAAGGTAAAGCAAGGAGCCAATCATGGAGCGATATACCTTTTGATCCACCGCTTTACCATTGGGATCGATGTCAAGTTGGCACTTGGTAGGCATTGGTGTAGAAGCCGGCTTGACATCACTTAGCTTGAATCTTTTAAGCATGTCTTGAGTGTATTTGGCTTGGTTGATGAAGGTTCCTTCTCTTCGTTGTTTGATGTCAAAACCAAGGAAGAACTTCAACTCTCCCATCGAAGACATCTTGAACTTGGAGGTCATGAGAGCAGCAAATTCCTCATTGAAAGCTTTGTTAGGAGAACCAAAGATAATATCATCAACATATAGTTGGCATACAAACAACTCCCCTTTGACCTTCTTAGTAAAAAGAGTGGGATCGATTTGTCCTACTTCAAATCCACGATCTTGTAGCAACTCGGTAAGGTGGTCATACCACGCCCGTGGGGCTTGTTTAAGGCCATAGAGTGCCTTATCGAGTTGATACACGTGATCCGGGAAGTAGGGGTCCTCGAACCCGGGGGGTTGCTTGACATAAACCAACTCATTAATGGGACCATTAAGAAAAGCACTTTTCACATCCATTTGTTGCAACTTAAAGTTGTGATGGGAAGCATAAGCAATCAACAAACGAATGGATTCAAGACGAGCAACGGGAGCAAAGGTTTCACCGTAGTCAATGCCCTCGACTTGGGAGTAGCCTTGTGCTACCAATCTTGCCTTGTTGCGAATGATGTTCCCATGAGCATCTTGCTTGTTCTTGAAGATCCACTTTGTTCCAATGACGTTGTGGTTCCCTGAAGGTCTTGGCACCAATCTCCACACCTTGTTGTACTCGAAGTTGTTTAGTTCTTCATGCATGTCATTGAGCCAATCCGAGTCTTCGAGCGCCTCATAGACCTTTTGGGGTTCAACACAAGAGACAAACGCATGATGTTCACAATAGTTAGCTAATTGTCTACGAGTGCTTACCCCCTTTCTTAGACTTCCAACCACGTTTTCCATGAGATGGCCTTGGGTTGTGAGTTTGGAAGCAATCTTCGCGGCACGACGCTCTAATTCTTCCTCGGGGGTGGAAGGAGGAAGGTTAACTTGATCATCTTGAGCGCCGTCTTGAGCTTGCTCATGATCTTGAACTTGCTCGAGGGGGAGAACTTGACCTTGGGCATCATTTAGAGGTTCACCTCCATCTTGAGGTTGATCTTGCCCTTGGTCTTGTTCATGGAGGTGAGGGCCTTCACTTTGTTCTTCGGAAGCGTGTGGGTCTTGGGGAGGTGATGGCTCTACTTGAGTGGAGCATTGTCCTTCTCCTTCGGCCACAAGGGGTTCCTCAATGGGTAGGATATGACCAATACCCATTCTTCTTATGGCTTGGGGAGGAATTTCATCACCTACATCACAAGTACCACTTTGCTCCACTTGGGAGCCGTTATTTTCATCAAACTCTACGTTACACGTCTCCTCAATGAGTCCGTTGGACTTGTTGAGAACATGGTAAGCATGAGAGTTTGTAGCATAACCAACAAATATGCCCTCATGAGCTCTAGCTTCAAATTTAGACAAACGAACACCTTTCTTGAGAATGAAACACTTACACCCGAACACCCGGAAGTACTTGAGATTGGGCTTGTTCCCGATGAGTATCTCATACGGAGTCTTGTTCAAGCCTTTGCAGAGATAGAGCCGATTGGATGCATGACAAGCTGTGTTGATGGCTTCGGCCCAGAAGTTGTATGGAGACTTGAACTCCGCCATCATGGTCCTTGCCGCATCCATCAACATCCGGTTCTTCCTCTCCGCAACACCATTTTGTTGAGGGGTATATGGTGCGGAATATTGGTGCTTGATCCCTTCATCACTAAGAAACTCATCCAAGGTGTAGTTCTTGAACTCGGTGCCATTGTCACTTCTTATTGTCAAGATCTTTGCATTGTGTCGATGTTGAGCTTCATTTGCAAAGTCGATGACGGTTTGTTGAGTCTCACTCTTCCTCTTTAAGAAGTATACCCACGTGTATCTTGAATAATCATCCACTATCACCAAGCAATACTTTCTACCCCCAAGACTATCAAAGGATGGAGGCCCAAAGAGGTCCATGTGGAGGAGCTCCAAGGGTCTCTTCGAGTAGATGATAGTCGTGGGAGGGTGAGCCGTCTCATGAAGCTTTCCTTCGATACAAGCACTACAAGCACGATCTTTGGCAAAACTAACATTCGTTAGTCCATGGACATGGTCCCCCTTGAGAAGACTTTGCAAAGATCTCATATTGACGTGGGCTAAACGGCGATGCCAAAGCCATCCCACATCAACTTTAGCCATTAGGCATGTCGCGGTCTTAGTGGGTTGCTCCGAGAAGTTAACCACATAGAGACCGTTCTCGACATGCCCAACAAAGGCTACTTTAGGAGTCTTGCTCCACAAGAGGGCCACGGTATCAATATCAAAGAAGGTGGCAAAACCCATGAGTGCGAGTTGACGAACGGAAAGTAAATTGAACACAAGGGACTCAACAAGCATGACTTTCTCGATCGTTAGATCATGAGAAATGACAACCTTGCCAAGACCCAATACCTTAGAATGTGAGGCATCACCCCATTCGACATTGGTGGGCATAGATGGGATATTGTGCACGTCCACCACCAAGTCCTTGCTCCCGGTCATATGATTTGTTGCTCCACTATCGAGCAACCATGATCCCCCACCGGAAGCAAACACCTACAAGAGATCAATGCTTGGTTTTAGGTACCCATTGAGTAATGGGTCCTTTGATGTTAGTAACAAGGGTCTTAGGAACCCAAATATACCATTCAATGTACTCATAAGGAGAACCAACAAATTTAGCATAAACATGTCCATCACTAGCACGACACAATACATAAGAGGGGTTAAAGTCGCCGGCTTTGTTGGGAGAGATGGCGTTGAGCTCTTTGGCTTCACCGCTCTTCCCATTTTTCTTCTTCTCCTTAGGAGCACCTTCTCCCTCCTTCACAAAGGTTTGCGTGAGCGGAGGAGGTCGATTGGTCTTGCTCTTCTTCTCCTTGTTCTTCTTCTTGTTCTTGGACTTGGGTGCGAACCTAACTCCCTCCTTTCCCACAACTTCCTTTTGATTGCTCAAAAGGTCATTTAGGTTCTTCTCGCCTTGTATGCATGACACAAGACCTTTCTCGAGTTGTTCCTTCAACTTGGCATTTTCCTCCACAAGATGCACATGCTCACAACATGGGTTAGTAGCATTTGCATTATCAATTAAGACCATGTGAGGAAATGTGGCCTTTTCCTTAGTTAGCTTAACTTGGAGTTGAGCATGAGACTCCTTGAGGGTGGCATGAGCACTTTTCAAGACCTTGTGGGCCTTGTCAAGTACATCAAACTCCTCCGTGATTCTAACATGATCAACCCCAAGTTTAGCCTTCTCGGAAGCTAGAACACGAGACACAACAAGAGCATGATCAAGATCTTTCTTTAGTTTAGCATGACCATCGTTGTGTGACTCCTCAAGAGCCAAACGATGCTCACGCTCTTCCTCAAGAGCATTAGAGAGATCCGATATCTCATCGGCATAGTCACGACTATGACTTTCCATCTTAGTGATGGTTTCTTCATGAGCCTCGATCATGTCATTGGCTTCACCAAGTTGTTCCAAGAGAGCAACGAAATGCTTCTTGGATTTGCCCTTGAGCTTACTAATGAAGGACTCAAATTCATTGATCTCCTCATTAGACCCCTTACCATTATCAAAGTCATCCATTGAAGGAGGGTTAGGAATAATTGTGGTTTTGATGTTGGGGGTTACCTTGTTGGTGGCCTTAGCCATGAGGCACTTGGCGGTGATGTTCTCGTTAGGTGCATCGAAGAGAGACACCCGAGGAGTTGAGACAATGGCAACGGATGCCATGGCCATTGTTTCACCATCTTCATCATCATCGTCATCCTCACTGTATTCTTCTTGAACCACCAACCCGCGAGAAGGAGTCTTCTTGGTGAAGTTGTTCTTGTTGGGGAAGGACTTGGCTTTGTCTTTTCGAATGAACTTGCCACCATTGTCTTGCCGCTTCTCGTATGGACAATCCGCAACGAAATGACTGACATTGCCACAGTTGAAACAAGTTCTAACTCGTTGCTTCCCTTTGAGGCCACTTGAGTTGTTCTTGTTGAAGTTGGGTCTTGTAGTCTTCTTACTCCAAAACTGTCTTGAGGCAAGAGCCATGTGCTCATGATAATCATACTTCGCGTCCTCGGGGTTTCTCTCCTCATATTCCTCGTCTTCTTCTTCTTCCACACTAACCTTGGCCTTCAAGGAAAGATTGGGCTTCTTTGCCCTTTGGGAATGGAGCACCGCATTGTCGGCGGTCTTATCCAAGATGTTCATTGCAACAAACTCATCCAACACTTCACCAGAGGTCATGGAGTGGAAGTCCGGTCTTTGGCGGATGACGGAGGACATGGCCTTGTTGTAGGGCATCATGGCCTTGAGGAACTTGCGCTTGATCCAGTTGTCATCCGTGTCCTTACTCCCATGATCTCGGAGTGCGACAGCAAGTTTGGTCACTCTTCGAAATAGCTCACGAGGTTCTTCATCCTCTTTCATTGCAAACTCATCGGCTTCATCTTGCACCACTTCATAGTTGGAGCGTTGAATGCTAGCACTTCCTCTATACATACGCTCGACACACTTCCATGCTTCTTTAGCCATGACATGAGGTCGAAGATGAGGAAGATCTTCGGGAAGGATAGCATCTTGGATGATGAAGAGAGCACTCTCATTGAATTGATTGTCCACTTCTTCTCGAGGGGTGAAGTTGCTTGGATCATGAGGATAGAAACCTTCTTCAATAATTCTCCAAAGGTTAGTATTCACATGTTTTAAATGACGCTTGAAGCGATAAACCCAAGAATCATAATCTTCATTTTTCACATATTTAGGAGGAGGACCGGCATGATTCAAATGAGTAGAGGGGATCGGTCCTCTATACACCGGGGGTTCCACATGGGCAAAGATGTCGGTGCCATTTCTACCACTAGTAGAAGGACTCTTTTCATTGTTAGCTCCCCCCTTATCGGAGTTAGCATCCGTCACCTTGTTAGTGGGATCACCCACTTTCATTGGTGAGGTAGATAGTTTAAGTCCCTCTAGAAATTCAGTAAACATGCTTTTAACCTCGGCCGTCATGGAGGTTTTCAATGTGTCTAAAGCCACATTGAATTCCTCACGTGAGACCGAGGTTCCCCCTTCGGCCGAAGACGAGATGGGATTCACACCGGAGTGTTCCTCTACACCGTCATTGACGTCAACCATACTCTTCGGACGGCAAAGTCCTTAATAAAGAGACGAGGCTCTGATACCAATTGAAAGGATCGATATGGTTGACTAGAGGGGGGTGAATAGGAAACTAACAATTTTTAGACTTTTATTTAACAATTTAAACCTTGCAATGAAATAGGTTGTCTAGATGTGCAACTATGTGGACAACCTATATGATGCAAAGACAATGAGCACACAAGCAAGCAATGGATATAGCACAAGTAAGCTTGCAAAAGTAAAGGGATAAGATAACCAAGAGTGGAGCCGGTGGAGACGAGGATGTGTTACCGAAGTTCCTTCCTTTTAAGGGGAAGTACGTCTCCGTTAGAGCGGTGTGGAGGCACAATGCTCCCCAAGAAGCCACTAGGGCCACCGTAATCTCCTCACGCCCTCACACAATGCGAGATGCCGTGATTCCACTATTGGAGCCCTTGAAGGCGGCAACCGGACCTTTACAAACAAGGTTGGGGCAATCTCCACAACAATTGGAGGCTCCCAACGAAACCACGAAGCTTCACCACAATGGAATATGGCCTCGAGGTGACCTCAACCGTCTAGGGTGCTCAAGCACCAAGAGTAACTAAATCCACACTAGAAAGTATGGGGGAAGTAAATATCCTTTGGTGGGAGTGTAGATCTAGGTCTCCTCCTTCAAACCATAGCACATCAACAAGTTTGAGTGGCTAGAGAGAGAGATCGGGCAAGAGAGCTTGAGAGCATCAATGGTGGAGTGAGAGAGGTAAGAGATGGGCGTGGTAGGTGGAGGAACCACCTTATATAGCAACCCACTAAAATCCAACCGTTACTGCGTTTTCAGTACTGCAGCGGTACAACCGCTCCTTGTCCCGGTACAACCGGGACTCACGATGTAACTGCAGAACCCTACCAGGCGGTACAACCAGGCCATCGGGCGGTAGTACCAGTCATTAGCAAATAACCGGACCAACCACCCAGCTACCGCACAACTACCGCACCGAAACAGAACGGAGTCACCCTTGAGGGCGGTAGTTGGGCGGTGCAGGGCCGGTGCAACTGCCTGGTATTGATTGCTTGGGCGGCTAAGGAACAAGCAGAAGAACCACTCAAACCTCCGGTTGTACCGGTTGAAAAGGAACAACCAGACCAACCGGGCCACCACCGCCCAGCCACCGCGTCAAAACAGAAGCCTGACCGGTACATGGGTGGTGCATGGCCGGAACAACCATTGCTGGACTATGCAGAGTCAGATGGCGGTACCACCGCCCGGAGGCAGCGGTACCACCGCTCGACAGCAGTAGAGTAGCGTCAAGAGCCAGCGGTACAACCGCTCGGACGAGCGGTACAACCGCTGGGAACACACAGCAAGGATTAGATGAAGATGGAGGCACTCTCTCGACAAGAAAAAGGGGGGATGGAGGTGAACGAGAATGGACTCCCTTATTCTATCCACAATGGATTCCCTCTAGAGTGTACGGGATCCCTATGACCAAAGAGATAAAAGCGTAGAGGATTCCGTCTTCAAATGATTCCTTCGAGAGAGAACCACTAACCGATGAAAGCCTAATCATTGAGAACCTGAAACAAATAGCACAGGATTAGACCAACAAAGGGTTGTCATCATCATCCAAAACATAAGGTAGGAAAATGCCCTTACAAGCGCCGTCTTTAAAGACAGGGTGCGGCATCCTTCCTGACGGTGATGACACAGAGGAACTCTCAATGAAAGCACCAATGTCGGTGTCAAAACCGGCGGATCTCGGGTAGGGGGTCCCGAACTGTGCGTCTAGGCGGATGGTAACAGGAGACAGGGGGCACAATGTTTTTACCCAGGTTCGGGCCCTCTCGATGGAGGTAAAACCCTACTCCTGCTTGATTAATATTGATGATATGGGTAGTACAAGAGTTGATCTACCACGAGATCAGAGACGCTAAACCCTAGAAGCTAGCCTATGGTATGATTGTTGTTCCTCCTACGGACTAAAACCCTCCGGTTTATATAGACACCGGAGAGGGCTAGGGTTACACAGAGTCGGTTACAATGGGAGGAGATCTTCATATCGCATAGCCAAGCTTGCCTTCCACGCCAAGGGAAGTCCTATCCGGACACGGGACGAAGTCTTCAATCTTGTATCTTCATAGTCCGGGAGTCCGGCCAAAGGTCATAGTTCGGCCATCCGGACACCCCCTAATCCGGGACTCCCTCAGCGTCCTTAAACTCCCCCCTTAAACCCTTGGTAATGGCGACATTCGTGGGGCAGAGGCGCACTCTATATAAGCCTTCCCCCAACTCCGTGGCTAGGGTTTGCAATCTTTCTAATCCATACACTCTAATCAATCAACTCCTGAGCACCGAGACGTAGGGTTATTATCTCCACCGTGAGGGGCCTGAAGTTGTAAATCCGAGTGTAACAACTCCGCCATAGCTAGGCTCTACCCTCCAATTCGTACCCCCAAATACCATTGTCATACTTACACCCGTGACAAAGGGTAGACACCCCCATGGGAGTGTGGAGAAAGACTTATGACAGTGAAGTGACGTGATCTCAACGAAGACTCGAATGAAATTATCTCCATGATGGGTTTTCAATGTCGATGGCCGAGTGTAATAATGGACACTACACACGACGAGAGAAACAACAATAGGGGTTACCCAATGGCGGCAGGGCCAAGATTTTGGGGCGAGCTATCATAGAAAATGCGCATCGTTGATTTCGGGGGCATGAATGGGATGAAGACGGGGCCGCAAACATGGATAATGACGTGAATGTATCATTGTTGTCATGGATCGATCGTTAGGGTAGGGATTTCACCCACCCATATGCCACCACAGAGGTGGAGGAGGGAGGTTGTCACGCCCAATATGCAACCCTATCCAAAAGGAACTCGAAGGTCCCACCAAGGATAGACCCGCATATTGAAACGCTTTTGCAAGGTGGATATCATTACATCAACATTACATAATAGATGGGGATACATACAAGAGGCAAACAATGCCACATGAATACAACATCACAACACATAAGAGCACCATCTGACTACGGATGAAACATAAACAGAAACTCAAATGACATCCACCCTGCTAGCCCAGGCTGCCGACCTGGAACCTATCCCCTGATCGAAGAAGCAGAAGAAGAACTCAACGCAAGCAAGCATCACTCTCGCGTCATGAACATCGCGTAACCTGTACCTGCAACTGTTGTTGTAGTAATCTGTGAGCCACGAGGGCTCAGCAATCCCATTACCATGGGTATCAAGACTAGCAAAGCTTAAAGGGAATGGAAGGGGGTAAAGTGGTGAGGTTGCAGCAGCGACTAAGCATATATGGTGGCTAACATACGCAAGTAAGAGCGAGAAGAGAGCAAAAGGAACGGTCGTGAAGCTAGCAATGATCAAGAAGTAATCCTGAACTCCTACTTACGTCAATCATAACCCAAAGACCATGTTCACTTCCCGGACTCCGCTGAGAAGAGACCATCACGGCTACACACGCGGTTGATGCGTTTTAATTCGGATCTGGTGTCAAGTTATCTACAACCGGACATTAACAAATTCCCATCTTCCTATAACCGCAGGCACGGTTTTCGAAAGATTATACCCTGCAGGGATGTCCCAACTTAGCCCATGACAAGCTCTCACGATCAACGAAGGAATAGACTTCTCCCAGGAAGACCCGATCAGACTCGGAATTCCGGTTTACAGACATTTCGACAATGGTAAAACAAGACCAGCAAGACCGCCCGATGCGCCGAAAATCCCGATAGGAGCTGCACATATCTCGTTCTCAGGGCAACACCGGATGAGCAATCCGTACAACTAAAACCAGACCTCAAGTTTCCCTGAGGGGGCGCTGCAAAGGGCTCTAGTTCGGACCAACACTTAGACAAGCATTGGCCCGGGGGGGGGCTGTAATAAAGATGACCCTTGGGTTAATTACTCCCAAGGGAAAAGTAGGTGGTGGTGAGGCAAATGGTAAAACCAATGTTGGGCCTTGCTGGAGGAGCTTTATTCAAAGCGAACTGTCAAGGGGGTCCCATAAATCACCCGACCGCGTAAGGAACGCAAAATCCGGGAACATAACACCGGTATGACGGAAACTAGGTAGGCAAGAGTGGAACAAAACACCAGGCATAAGGCCGAGCCTTCCACCCTTTACCAAATATATAGATGCATTAATAATATAAGAGATATTGTGATATCCTAACATAAACCTGTCCACCATGGAGCAATCTTCAACTTCACCTGCAACTAACAATGCTATAAGAGGGCTGAGCAAAGCGGTAACATAGCCAAGCAACGGTTTGCTAGGAATGGTGTCAAAGATTAGAGGTTCATGGCAATTTGGGGAGGCTTGAAGAACAATCGATAGGTAGCGCAGCAAAGCGATAGAACGAAGCAACTAGCATAGCAATGATAGTAGTGAGATCCAGGGTAGCGGTCATCTTGCCTGAAATCCCGCTAGGAAGAAGAACAAGTCCATGAAGAAGACAAACTGGAGTAGTCGAACGAATCCTCACAATCGCAACATTACCGGAACTAAGAAGCAATACCGGAAAGAAACAAACAACATGGTAAACACACAAGCATAATCATGGCATGATGCACAATCAAGTATGATGCATGTCCAGTTTAAAGAGGCATGGCATGGCAAAGTGCAACAAACAATACTACAAGTTAAGTGGAGATGAATATGCAACGAGTTGCATATTGACAAAACACCACATGTAGTTATTTAGTTTGATCTCATTATAAGCTACTCAACAATATTAGATGTTGTTAAACATGGCAAGAGGTGAAACATAAGTAAACTAACTATTTAGGCAAGTTTAAATGAGGTCGGAAGTAACAAAGAACAATTCCGGAAAATCCTCATGTGCATCTTTTAGATTTGGTACTGTTCTGCCTATTACATAATTTTAGAGTTGTTAAACACGCAAAGTAGTATCACCATGTTAAACTAGGCATTTTTCCACCACATTTACATATAAAGTTTATTTAAAACCGAGCTACGGTTATTTAGTTATGAAATGAATCATTTTAGCATGGCATTTATGCAAAATTAAATAAACAACAAGTTAAACATATTTAACATGGATGAAAGTGGCAAATTATTAATCTACACAAAATTATAAACATTTTGCATATATAATACATTTTAATATGATGCACGGTTCAAGAGTTATTAATGCATGAACATGGAGGGGTAATCTGTAAAACTGTAAACCGCTGGATAATTAGACAAATTCACAGATGCTAAAAAAACCTACGCGGGCCGAAACTGATTGGCCCAACAGTGCACAGGAGGGGGATCTGGAGGGGGCTGCTAACCCTGGGCCTTGGGCCGGTTTGGTGGAGAAGCTGGGCTGCAGCTGGGGAGGCCCACGCGGGCCGGCTGGATCAGGTGGGCACTGGTGACGCTGGGCCGCGGTTGCAGGAGATGGGGCAGAGGAGGCCTTGCACGGGCGACGCGGCTTCCAGCGAGGTCGCCGGCGGGGGCGGCGGCTCGACGAGGAACGGAGTGATAGGCGGTGGAGGAGGCGGATCCAGGGTGGGGATGCCAGATCCGGCGAGCGCCGACTGTCGGGGACATGGTTTCCGGTGACGAGGAGCTTTGGTGGCGCGGTTCCTACGAGAAGAAGCAGTGGCCCTGGCCATGAGTGAGAGAGAGAAGGTGAGACGGGGAGGAAGGAGGAGACGGGGAGGCGCGACCTGGTCGGCGGCGGCGGCGGAGCAGTTCGATGGCAGGGGCGGCGCACCGGCAAGGTGGCGCGCACCGGCGAGCGGGCGGACGGCCACGCGGCGGGGCGCTGCGAGGGGAGGCGCTCGGGCGCATGCGAGCGGGAGCCAGGCCCAGATGGGCTTTGGCGGGCCCCGATCTGGGCCTCACGGGCCTGAGGTGGAGGAGGCGCGCTGGGGGAGGCGAGGTGGCGCGCAGGGAGAGGTGGAGGGCGACGGCGCGGTGGCGGCTGACCTCTAGGGCGGCGCCAAGTGGCGGAGGAAGGCTGGTTAGCGCCGGCAATCAAGGAGGAGGCGGCGGCTGATGATTGGGGCACGATTTTCGAGGAGGGGGCGGAGGCTGCGAGGTGGGAGAAGGCTAGGGGTAGGTGGAGGCTAGGAAATGCCTAAAATGGACTAGGGGTTGATTATATAGGGTAGGTGGCTAGGGTTAGGGGGCTTTGAGACCGTTTCGGAGCCTCCGATCATAATCCGACGGATCTGATCGCGAGGGGGGTTTGGCAGGCCTAGGAGGGCTGCAGGAGGGCTGAGAGAAGAGAAGAGGAAAGCAGCCCGGCAGGGTTTTCGGAGACCGAAAACGTCCGACGATAGACCGGCTATATTGCGGTTGTAGGTTTAATGGTTGGGCTATCAAATGGACTCCGAATGCGACGAAACTTGGCAGGCGGCCTGTCTACACTATAATAAGACCGCACGACAAGTTGCAACCAATTCCGAGAACATTTTTATGCCACTTATAAAATAATATTTCGGAGGTGCTGCGGGCGCGTGCGAGTGTGGTCGGGCTCAGAACGGACAACGGAGAGAACCGGCGGAACACGAACGGATGCAAGTTTTGAAAAACATGCGGATGAAATGCAGATGATGACATGAGATGAGATGCATAACAAGAACAAAATGCAAAACAACAGATAAAACCCAACCACGAAGGAAAAAAATCATATAGCATCTCCAAAAAAGGCAAGAGTTGGAGTTATGAATATGGAAAGTTGTATCCGGGGCGTTACAACACTCCACCACTACGAGAGGATCTCGTCCCGAGATCTAGGATGGCACAGGAGGGAAAAGAAAGAGGAAGATAAGCGGTAAAACTAAGTTGCTTCTTCGACCAATGAGTGAAACCATGAACCTTGAGAGGTTGAGCAATTAGAGATGAACGAGATTGCAAACAATCCATTAGAAAAGAGGAACAAGGAACATTACGATAACTTGAAGGTTGCAAAGACATGAATCAAGAGTTTAATTGACAAGATAGGGTTCAAAACCACTCCGGTTACAACAAGATGAGAGAGGAAGAATTCGGGCAGCACTCCGGTTGAACATGGAAGGAATAGAACATGAACTTGACAAGATGAGATGATACTTGATGAAATCAACAACACACTACCTCCGAAACTATTGAAGGAATGGCACAAGGGGTAAGAAAGATTTCAGACAGCTCTCCGGTTGAGGAAGGAGGCAAAACTTGATAAGATGAGAGAACTCGAATGAAAACACGACACGTCGGTTAAATGGATAAGCATGAACAGAACATGATCTTGACAAAACAAGATGATGAGTGAAGAGAACAATATCACCATGACTCCGGAATGAAAGAATAGGAGCTAGATCGTTGAAATAGAAGAATGGAGAAGAAAATGCCAACTTGTACCACAAATCAGCTTGGAAAGCATCCTTGCAAAGAAGAATAGAACGTAGTTGTTGGAAAACCAACAACGAAACGAATAAACTTGTAGTGGGCTTATGGAAACATCTCAATGCTTGAAGTGAAATTCTGCCACTAACGAAAAACAATTGCTTGTTTGAGATCAAAGAAGAGATGAAAATTGCTTTTGCCGAGAGGATAGGAGAAAACTTGAATCATTGATAAGCACCACAAATAGAAACACTCCTTAGGGAAGGCTTTAGGTGAAATCTTTACCGAGCTAACTCCAACTAAGAGATTGATGGATTTAAAATACCTCATTCTTGAGAACATGTGAATCAAGAAACACGAACTCAAAATTATCAAGAATGGCATAACACCACCTCAAATGATAAGGTAGAAAGAATTGCACTTTGGAATGCAAGAAGAAGAGTACTTGAACTCCTCAAAACAAAACATGTGTTGAGCACCATGTTTAATTTTGAGTATAGCTTGACGGATCATAACTTCAAGAGAAATCTTGAAGAACAATTGAAGAATGAAAAGAATCCTTGATGAACCATCATGTAGAGCCTCCATGAAGAACTCCGGTAATACAAGGATGATAGAAAGAAAGAGAAGTTGAAAACACAAGGTGAAGCCTTGCAATGATTTAGATGGAGCTTCGCGACGAGATAATGCGGAAAACTTGGAACTCCGGAAAAAGAATAGGTGAAACACTAGAACCGAGAATTACTTCATCATGAACAATCTTCGGAAGAAAAGAATTGAATCACCTCGAGGAAATAAGAATAAGATTTATTGTATGCTTATCCTTCATCAAATTAAATTGATGGCAAGCAATGGATTTTGCATATTACTTATTCTCGTAGAAAGGATTAAGATAGATATAGTGCAAACTTGAGAAGGTATTGATGGAACCACCGGTGGGATTTGGAAACAATGAATGAATTAATTTATACGATAACAACGGAAGAGGAATGTTACACGAACCACCGTAAGAATTGAAAATGAACATAGCAAAGGCACAATTCACTGGGAAGAATTGGAAAACGAATGAAGATACTTGAGTGGATTTAGATACAAGTGAACGAAGAGATCATGAGCTTATTAGAGAACACTTGAATGATGCACCGGTTAAATTTGGAGAACAAGAGTTGAAGGTTGAGAATGAGAAATATTCAGAAATGATGGCATTCGGATTATCAATAAAGGAAGCAACTCCTGAAATGCGTCGGATGGGTGAAAAGAATTCTCACAATCTAAAATAATTATGAGAGGATGGCATCAAGCTTGAACTACACATCTTTGAGAGAACGGATAAGATTTGGAAGAAAACTCTTCTTTGGTCTTCAAAATCCGAGAATGATGACGAAGAACACGATCATGAATTGTTGAGATACTCCGGGATGAAAACTAGAAAGGTTGAACCAACGATGAAAGAATTTGAAAGATCTTGGAGAAGGATATGACTTATGAAGGTTCATTCTTACGTCAGACTTCGAAAGACTTTTGGAATGGCTCCGGATAAATTAGAAGAGTCAGGTAAGATCCTGGGAAAAGACCTGTGGGTTAGGGCCCACTCAAAAGAAAACACCACTGGAAATGATTTATTGAAAGGGGGGATGGCACCGGTTGAATTAAATGACTTGAATGAGATAAAACCTTGAAGTAACTCGAACGGATTAAGAATGGAAACATGATTCTTCCGAGATATCTTGAGCACTCCGGATAAGAATGGAGAGAGGTGAACTATTAAGAGGTGCACCAACATGGAAAAAACATTTGAAACGAGGAAAGGGATATTATCGACAAGGCTTGAATTGAAACCACCAGAGAAAAAAAAGAACGGAGGATGATGAACTGGAAACTGTTGAGCATCTTCATGGGAAATCACCGGATAAGAACATTGAAAGAAATGAATGAAGAGACTTCTCACAGATAAAAGGATACATGATTAAGAAATCTGAGTCCTTGAAGAAAAAGGGTGGGAGGGCGGGAAAACAAAGGCAACTTGGGGATGGATGACACAAACACCGATGAGAAAACTTAGAGTTGATCTTGCGGATATTGAAAATGATCGGATCCACTTGAAGAGAAGCACACCGGTTGAAAAAGAATTAACATGACGACCTCGATGATCAAGAAGGATTAGTATTAACATAGCAATATGAGAACACCGCTTAGGGAAGGTGTGGATTCAACATTTGACTTCGAAGCAACTCGAATACCACAAATAAAACAAAACAAAGGATTTGGCTCGCAGAATAAGCCGGAACAAATACATATGATAGAGATTTACCCAATCCCATATCATGCATCTGTCGGAAAGATATTCTAGGAGCTACTTGAATTCCCACCTATAAACTCCCGAAACTTTCTGGTTATGCAATCTGGTGTTGGGGATACAGGGGAAGCAATATATCTCACCCAAACTAACAATCCCTACATCCAAGTTGTATCCATCCGTCAACACATAACCAAGAAACCTTCGGAAATCGTGTACCTCAACCTTCGAAAAGCATCCGTTATACGACTTATGACAATACTCCCGAACTCCCCAGTACTGGGTGACGTCGAGGTTATCTCACCAACAACTGCATAAAAGAGATTTTCGATGTCGGCAAAACTCAGGTATTCCAGAACTGCAACGATAAAATTATGATGACAACACCTCGGGGCTCAACTCCCCGGGACACTGCCACAACCCCTAAATGTCAGGAGGCACCAAGAACAATGTTCTCGTCATAAGAATATCGAAACGATCCCAAGATACCCGCATGATCCTAAAAAAAATTAGTGAAATTTGAGGAGAGAAAAGACAAAACATCTACGTCAGGAGACCTCACCAGAGCGACGAAGGGGCTGAGGAGTAAAAAGAATCCTACTCTCCGATATATATAATCCTAAGACTCAAAATAGCTTTCTTCTAGACTCAACAACGGCCAACAATCAAGGGGGATCCTATGGTCGGTCGAGGCTCTGATACCAACTTGTCACGCCCAATATGCGATCCTATCCAAAAGGAACTCGAAGGTCCCACCAAGGATAGACCCGCATATTGAAACGCTTTTGCAAGGTGGATATCATTACATCAACATTACATAATAGATGGGGATACATACAAGAGGCAAACAATGCCACATGAATACAACATCACAATACATAAGAGCACCATCCGACTACGGATGAAACATAAACAGAAACTCAAACGACATCCACCCTGCTAGCCCAGGCTGCCGACCTGGAACCTATCCCCTGATCGAAGAAGCAGAAGAAGAACTCAACACAAGCAAGCATCGCTCTCGCATCATGAACATCGCGTAACCTGTACCTGCAACTGTTGTTGTAGTAATCTGTGAGCCACGAGGACTCAGCAATCCCATTACCATGGGTATCATGACTAGCAAAGCTTAAAGGGAATGGAAGGGGGTAAAGTGGTGAGGCTGCAGTAGTGACTAAGCATATATGGTGGCTAACATACGCAAGTAAGAGCGAGAAGAGAGCAAAAGGAACGGTCGTGAAGCTAGCAATGATCAAGAAGTGATCCTGAACTCCTACTTACGTCAATCATAACCCAAAGACCGTGTTCACTTCCCGGACTCCGACGAGAAGAGACCATCACGGCTACACACGCGGTTGATGCGTTTTAATTCGGATCTGGTGTCAAGTTATCTACAACCGGACATTAACAAATTCCCATCTGCCTATAACCGCAGGCACGGCTTTCGAAAGATTATACCCTGCAGGGGTGTCCCAACTTAGCCCATGACAAGCTCTCGCGATTAACGAAGGAATAGACCTTCTCCCAGGAAGACCCGATCAGACTCGGAATCCCGATTTACAAGACATTTCGACAATGGTAAAACAAGACCAGCAAGACCGCCCGATGCGCCGACAATCCCGATAGGAGCTGCACATATCTCGTTCTCAGGGCAACACCGGATGAGCAATCCGTACAACTAAAACCAAACCTCATGTTTCCCTGAGGGGGCGCTGCAAAGGGCTCTAGTTCGGACCAACACTTAGACAAGCATTGGCCCGGGGGGGGGGCTGTAATAAAGATGACCCTTGGGTTAATTACTCCCAAGGGAAAAGTACGTGGTGGTGAGGCAAATGGTAAAACCAATGGTGGGCCTTGCTGGAGGAGTTTTATTCAAAGCGAACTGTCAAGGGGTCCCATAAATCACCCGACCGCGTAAGGAACGCAAAATCCGGGAACATAACACCGGTATGACGGAAACTAGGGCGGCAAGAGTGGAACAAAACACCAGGCATAAGGCCGAGCCTTCCACCCTTTACCAAATATATAGATGCATTAATAATATAAGAGATATTGTGATATCCCAACATAAACCTGTCCACCATGGAGCAATCTTCAACTTCACCTGCAACTAACAATGCTATAAGAGGGCTGAGCAAAGCGGTAACATAGCCAAGCAACGGTTTGCTAGGAATGGTGTCAAAGGTTAGAGGTTCATGGCAATTTGGGGAGGCTTGAAGAACAATCGATAGGTAGCTGCCACGCCCAATATGCGACCCTATCCAAAAGGAACTCGAAGGTCCCACCAAGGATAGACCCGCATATTGAAACGCTTTTGCAAGGTGGATATCATTACATCAACATTACATAATAGATGGGGATACATACAAGAGGCATACAATGCCACACGAATACAACATCATCATACATAAGATCATCATTCAACTACAGATGAAAACACAAACAGAAACTCAAACAACATCTACCCTGCTAGCCCAGGCTGCCGACCTGGAACCTATCCCCTGATCGAAGAAGCAGAAGAAGAACTCAACGCAAGCAAGCATCGCTCTCGCGTCATGATCAACGCATAACCTGTACCTGCAACTGTTGTTGTAGTAATCTGTGAGCCACGAGGACTCAGCAATCCCATTACCATGGGTATCAAGACTAGCAAAGCTTAATAGGAAAGGAAGGGGTAAAGTGGTGAGGCTGCAGCAGCGACTAAGCAAGTATGGTGGATAACATACGCAAATAAGAGCGAGAAGAGAGCAAGCAGAACGGTCATCAACTAGTAATGATCAAGAAGTGATCCTGAACTCCTACTTACGTCAAACATAACCCAGAAACCGTGTTCACTTCCCGGACTCCACCGAGAAGAGACCATCATGGCTACACACGCGGTTGATGCGTTTTAATTCGGATCTGGTGTCAAGTTATCTACAACCGGACATTAACAAATTCCCATCTGCCTATAACCGTAGGCACGGCTTTCGAAAGATCATACCCTGCAGGGGTGTCCCAACTTAGCCCATGACAAGCTCTCGCGATCCACGAAGGAATACACCTTCTCCCAGGAAGACCCGATCAGACTCGGAATCCTGGTTTACAAGACATTTCGACAATGGTAAAACAAGACCAGCAAAGCCGCCCGGTGCGCCGACAATCCCGATAGGAGCTGCACATATCTCGTTCTCAGGGAAACACCGGATGAGACATCCTACAAGTAAAACCAAACCTCAAGTTTCCCCGAGGGGGCCCCGCAGTCTACTCGGTTCGGACCAACACTTAGACAAGCACTGGCCCGGGGGGGCTAAAATAAAGATGACCCTTGGGTTGGCTGACCCAAGGGAAAGGGTAGGTGGTGGTGAGGCAAATGGTAAAACCAAGGTTGGGCCTTGCTGGAGGAGTTTTATTCAAAGCGAACTGTCAAGGGGGTCCCATAAATCACCCGACCGTGTAAGGAACGCAAAATCCGGGAACATAACACCGGTATGACGGAAACTAGGGCGGCAAGAGTGGAACAAAACACTAGGCGAAAGGCCGAGTCTTCCACCCTTTACCAAGTATATAGATGCATTAATAATATAAGAGATATTGTGATATCCCAACCAAAATCCTGTCCACCATGGAGCAATCTTCAACTTCACCTACAGCTAGCAATGCTATAAGAGGGGCTGAGCAAAAGCGGTAACATAGCCAAACAACGGTTTGCATAGGAAAGGTGACAAAGGTTAGAGGTTCATGGCAATATGGGATGGCTTGATAAACAGATGATAGGTAGCGCAGCATAGCGATAGAACGAAACAACTAGCATAGCAATGATAGTAGTGAGATCCAGGGTAGCGGTCATCTTGCCTGAAATCCCGCTAGGAAGAAGAACGAGTCCATGAATAAGACGAACGGATGAAGCCGAACCAAGCGTAGACGAACGAGTCCTCACGATCGCAACGAAACAGGAACTATCAAAAAGAAGCACACAACAAGGTAAACACACCACACATAGACAAGACATGATGCCTGTAACGCCCTCGATGCGACTATATCTCCCACGTGTCGAGGCACGACTTAGAGGCATAATCGCATCGAAGGCATATGTCGCAAGTGAGGTAATCTTCACACAACCCATGTAATACGTAAGGGAAAGAGATACATAGTTGGCTTACAATCGCCACTTCACACAATACATGAGTAAAGCATTACATCATAAAGATACAATCAAGGTCCGACTACGGAACCAAAATAAAAGAAGAACCCCAAATGCGACAAAGGTCCCTGATCGACCCCAACTGGGCTCCACTACTGATCAACTAGAACGGAACAACACAAAGGGCAAGATCTTCATCGAGCTCCTCCTTGAGCTTGGTTGCGTCATCTGCACGGTAACATAGGCACCTGCAAACTGGTTTTGGAAGTATCTGGTGAGCCACGGGGACTCAGCAATCTCGCACCCGCGAGATCAAGACTATTTAAGCTCATAGGAAGGATGGAGTAATGAGGTGGAGCTGCAGCAAGCGACTAGCATATATGGTGGCTACAATCGCAAAAGAGAGCGAGAAGAGAGGGCAAAGCACGGTCGATAAAAGTATGATCAAGAAGTGATCCTATAACAACCTACGTCAAGCATAACTCCAACAACCGTGTTCACTTCCCGAACTCCGCCGGAAAGAGACCATCACGGTTACACACACGGTTGATGTATTTTAATTAAGGTCAACTTCGGGTTTTCTACAACCGGACGTTAACAAATTCCCATCTGCCCATAACCGCGGGCAC
>NC_041385.1:521035488-521035923 GCF_002162155.2 Triticum dicoccoides
GAGTTGTTTAATATGCAAATAAAGGTCACCATGATAAACTAGGCAAAATTCTACCCCATTTACATATAAAGTTTATTAAAATTGGAGTTACGGTTATTTAGTTATGAAATAAAGCATTTTAGCATGGCATAGGAGCAAATTAATGCAAACAGCATTTTTAACATTTCAAACATAGATGAAAGTTGGATATTATTAATCTACACAAAATTCTGAGCAAGTTTCATATACAAAGTTTTTACAAAGGATGCACCGTTGATTAGTTATTAAATGCATGAAGCTAGGGGGTTATTCTGCAAAACTGCAATCTCTGGAATATTAGACAAAATCGCAGGACGAGAAAAAAACATGATCGGGCTGAAACTGGGCAAGCCCAACAGAGAAAAAAATAGAGGAGGGGGCGCTGGGGGTCGGCTCACCCTGGGCCTTGGCCCATCT
>NC_041385.1:521036396-521047486 GCF_002162155.2 Triticum dicoccoides
TAAGAGAGAGAGAAAGAAGGAAGGGAAAAGAGCAGGGGAGGAAGGGCGCAGGGCACGGCCTGATTCGGTGGTGGTGGTTGAGGTCGCTAGCGGCGGCGATGGGCAGTTGGCTCGGGCATTGGTTGGCCATCGGGAGCGGGGAGAAGGAGACAGGGAGCAGGGGCTCTGGTTGGTGTGGTGGTGAAAGCGAGGAGGGGCTTTGGATCGGGGAGGAAGAGGATTGGATCTGGATCCCGAGGAAAATATGGTAGGTGGCGGCGGCTCGGCAGGACAAAGTCCCTAGATTTTAGGGTTAGGTCGGTTTATATAGTAGGGGACTAGGTTTAGGGGTATTTGGTCCCTCCGATCGTAATCGGACGGTCGCGAATAAAATATCTAGGGAGTCCAAATAAGAAAACGGTGACGTTTTGTAGACGTTTGGAGATGATCCGGACATAGCGGTAACGGCTGTCCGAGTCGGGTCCGGGACAACTTTCGGACGCGCGCGAGGAGGGTGGCGGGCTGACGAGAGAGGTTAGGTTGGACCTGGCGGTAGGTAGTGAGCTATGCAGACGGTCTCGGGCTGAGAGAAGAGAAGAGAGGGAGGCCCGGCGACTGTTTCCGGAGACCGAAAACGTCCGACGTTAGACCGGCTATAATGCCGCTATAGTTTAACGGTTGGGCTATCAAACGAACTCCGAACGCGATGAAACTTGGCAGGCGGTCTACCTACACTATAATAAGACCGCACGTCAACTCTCATCCCATTCCGAGAACATTTTCCGGCCACTTATAAAATACTATTTCGGACATGCCGCGGGCGCGTGCAAGTGTGTCTGGGCTCAGAACGGACAACGGAAGGAACGAGGAGACCGGGACGGATGCAAGTTTTGAAAACATGATGATGCAATGCACATGATGACACGATGAAATGCAACACGCAAGCCAATGACAAGACAACAACAACGAATAACTGAACGACACCTGGCACATCGGTCTCGGGGCGTTACAACACTCCACCACTACAAGAGGATCTCATCCCGAGATCTAGAATGGCACCGGAGAGAAACGGAAGAGGAAGAGAAGAGATAAAACTAAGTTGCTTCTTTGACCAACGAGTGAAACCAAAGAACCTTGAGAGGTTGAACAAATTGAAAGAAAGAATACAAAGGAGATGAACGAGATTGCAAACAATCCGTTAGAAAGAGGAACAAGGAACATTACGAGAACTTGAAGGTTGCAAAGACATGAATCAAGAGTTTAATGGACAAGATAGAATTCGAAACCACTCCAGTTAAACACAAGATGAGAGGGGAAGAATTCGGGCAGTACTCCGGTTGAACATGGAAGGAATAGAACATGAACTTGAGAAGATGGGATGTTACTTGATGAAATCAACAACACACTGCCTCCGGAACTA
Organism: Triticum dicoccoides; assembly: GCF_002162155.2. Taxonomy (NCBI): domain Eukaryota; kingdom Viridiplantae; phylum Streptophyta; class Magnoliopsida; order Poales; family Poaceae; genus Triticum; species Triticum dicoccoides. The sequence continues at coordinate 521,037,796 of NC_041385.1, forward strand.
TTGAAAGAATGGCACAATGGGTAAGAAGGATTTCAGACAGCTCTCCAGTTGAGGAAGGAGGGAAAACTTGATAAGATTAGAGAACTCGAATGAAAACACGACACTCCGGTTAAATGGATAAGCAAGAAAAGAACACGATCCTCACGAATCGAGATGGTGAGTGAAAAGAGCAACGTCACAATGCCTCCGAAAGAAATAATAGAAGATATATCATTGGAATAACAGAATGGAGAAGAAAATGCCAACTTCTGCCACAAATGAGTTTGGAAAGCATCCTTGCAAAGAAGAATTGAACGGAGTTGTTGGAAAATCAACAACGAAAAGCACAAGCTTGTAGTGGGCTTATGGAAAACATCTCAAAATTATGAGGTGACAACCGGCCACTAACGGAAACAATTGCTTGCTTGAGATCAACGAATAGATGAAAACTTCTTCCACCAAGATGATAAAGAGATAACTTGGATCATTGGCAAGCACCACAAATAGCAACATTCCCAATGGAAGGCTTTTAGGTGAAATATGACACAAGATAACTCCAACAACGAGGTTGATGGATTTAAAAATAACTCATTCTTAACAACATGTGAATCATGGAAAACATGAACTCAAATTATCAAGAATGACATAATACCACCTCCAAAGATACGGTAGAAAGAAATTGCACTCCGGATAGCAAGATGAAGAAGACTGCTTGAGCTCCTTAAAAGAATCTCGATGAAAACTTCAAGAAGGAAATAAATCCTTGATGAACCATCATGTAGAACCTCCATGAAGAACTCCGGTAAACAAAAGGAATGAAAAAAAAAGAGAAATTGAAAACACAAGGTGAATCCTTGCAATGATTTAGATGGATCTCCGTGATAATTAGATCTTGGAACTCCGGGAAAAAGAGAAGATGAAACAAATGAAACCGAGAATTTTAAGGGCCTCCGGAATAAAGAATTAATCACTTGGATGAACAAGAATAAGAATTATGTTATGCTTATCCTTCACCAATTAAATTGACGACAATCAACGGATTTGGCATACTACTTATTCTCGTAGAAAGGATTAAAAGAGATATAGCGTAAACTTGAGAAGGTCTTCAACGAACCACCGGTAGGATTGGAACAACAAATGAATTGATATGATGAACAAGGAAGAGAGATCTTGAAAGAACCACCGTAAGAATTGAAAATGATCGAAGTAGTGGTGCATCACCGGTAAGAATTAGCAAATGAACGAAGGTGCTTGAGACAAACTAGATACATGAGAACAAAGAGATCAAGAACTGATTATAGGATATTCGATAGATGCACCGGCAAGATAGGAGAATGATAACTGACGGCCGAGAATGAATAAACCTGAATTGATGGACTCCGGATGACAAACTGAGAAGACTCTTAAATTGCTCCGGAAGGGTGAAAAGAATTCTCACAATCAAAACAATTATGAGAGGATGGCAACCAGCTAGAACCCCGAATCTTGAAGAGAATGGAGCAAGATTAAAGAGAAACTCTTCTTCGGTCTTCAAATGATGAGAATGACGACGAGAAACACTACCAATAATTATTTAGGCACTCTGGAAGAATCAAAAGCGAAGAGGTTGAGCCAACTATGAAAAGAATTTGAAAGATCTTGGAGAAAAGCATTTGACTAATGATAACTCATTCTTACGTCAAACTTGGAGAAGAATTTAGGATAGCTCTGGGAAAATAGAAGAGTCAGGTAAGATCCTGGGAAAAGACCTGTGGGTTAGGGCCCACTCAAAAGAACACCGTTGAAAAGATTTAAAAGAGATGTTGCACCGGTTGAGTTAAATGGCTTGAATGAGGGAACATCCTCGAAAGAACTTGAACGAAAGCAGAGTGGAAACACGAATCTTCGAGATATCTTGAGCACTCCGGAATAACAAATAGTGAGAAGTAGAATGATAATGAGGTGCAGCGGTATGAGAAGACATTGAAATGAGGAAAAAGGTATGATCAACAAAACTTGACTTGAATCCACCGGATAAGAATATTGACGGGAAAAGAATGGAGAGATTTCCACCAATTAAATGGATACTTGAATAAGAATCTGGGTCCTTGGAGAAAAACAAAGGGAGGGAGGGTGGGAAAAACAAATGCAACTTGGAGATGGATGACACAAACAACGTTGAGAAGAACTGATACTTGATCTTGTGAATGTTGAAATGATCGGAACCACTTGGAGAGAAAACACGCCGGTTGAAAAGGATTAACATAACAACATCAATGATCATGAAGGATTGGTATTTACATCGGAGTATGAGAACACCATTTGGGGAAGGTATGGAATCAACACTTGACATTGAAGCAACTCGAATACCACAACTCAAAACAAAAACAAAGGACTGGCTTGCAGAATAAGCCGGAACAAACATATGATAGAGATTTCGTCTGAAGTTTTCGTGGTGGGGCCTACACGGGCTCGATTGTACAGCACCATCATGTACAAGGCAGTGCACATGACATACGAAGCGTCCCCGAGTCGGCATAGCCAAGGACTCTTTAAGACACAACGAGACCACTGTAAAACCAACCATGAATAGGCGGACCACTAGACGTCGAACCCCAATTTCATATCATACATCTGTCGAAAAGATATCCTAAGAGCTACTTGAATTCCCACCTATGAAACTCCCAAAATTTTCAGGTTATGCAATCAGGTGTTGGGGATACAGGGGAAGCATAATATCTCACCCAAACTAACAAATCCTACATCCAGCTGTATCCATCCTTCAACACATAACCAAGAAACCTTCGGAAATCATCTACCTCAACCTTCGAAAAGCATCCGTTATACAAGTTATGGCAATACTCCCGTACTCACCTCAGTACTGGGTTATCGGGGTTATCTCACCAACGAACTGCATAAAAGAGATTTTTGATGTCGGTGTACTAAACTCAGGTATTCCAGAACTGCAACGATAAAATTATGACGACAACACCTCAGAGCTCAACTCCCCGGGACACTTCCACAAAACCCCTGACAGGAGGCACCAAGACAATGTTCTCGTCATAAAACCATCGGAACGATTCCAAGATACCCGCGTGATCCTAAAAAATTTTTTTAGTGAAATTTGAGAAGAGAAGAGTCAAAACTCTACGTCAGGATGCCTTACCAGAGCGATGGGGAGACTGGGAAGTAAAAAGATTCCTAACTCTCCGATATATAATTCCTAAATGACTCAAAACATCTTTTCTAGACACAACTCGGCTGCTAAAAACGATCAAGCAATGGGGCTCCTAAGGTCGGGGAAGGCTCTGATTACCAACTTGTAACGCCCTCGATGCGACTATATCTCCCACGTGTCGAGGCACGACTTAGAGGCATAATCGCATCGAAGGCATATGTCGCAAGTGAGGTAATCTTCACACAACCCATGTAATACGTAAGGGAAAGAGATACATAGTTGGCTTACAATCGCCACTTCACACAATACATGAGTAAAGCATTACATCATAAAGATACAATCAAGGTCCGACTACGGAACCAAAATAAAAGAAGAACCCCAAATGCGACAAAGGTCCCTGATCGACCCCAACTGGGCTCCACTACTGATCAACTAGAACGAAACAACACAAAGGGCAAGATCTTCATCGAGCTCCTCCTTGAGCTTGGTTGCGTCATCTGCACGGTAACATAGGCACCTGCAAACTGGTTTTGGAAGTATCTGGTGAGCCACGGGGACTCAGCAATCTCGCACCCGCGAGATCAAGACTATTTAAGCTCATAGGAAGGATGGAGTAATGAGGTGGAGCTGCAGCAAGCGACTAGCATATATGGTGGCTACAATCGCAAAAGAGAGCGAGAAGAGAGGGCAAAGCACGGTCGATAAAAGTATGATCAAGAAGTGATCCTATAACAACCTACGTCAAGCATAACTCCAACAACCGTGTTCACTTCCCGAACTCCGCCGGAAAGAGACCATCACGGTTACACACACGGTTGATGTATTTTAATTAAGGTCAACTTCGGGTTTTCTACAACCGGACGTTAACAAATTCCCATCTGCCCATAACCGCGGGCACAGCTTTCGAAAGATAATACCCTGCAGGGGTGTCCCAACTTAGCCCATCACAAGCTCTCACGGTCAACGAAGGAATAGACCTCCACCCGAGACATTCCGATCAGACTCGGTATCCCGGTACAACAAGACATTTCGATAGGGTAAAACTAAACCAGCAACACCGCCCGAATGTGCCGACAAATCCCGATAGGAGCTGCACATATCTCTTTCTCAGGGCATACTCAGATGAGCGCTCCGTACAACTAAAACCAAACCTCGAGTTTCCCCGAGGGGGCGCTGCACAGGACTCTAGTTTGGACCAACACTCAGAGGAGCACTGGCCCGGGGGGTAAAATAATGATGACCCTCAGGAGCGCGACTCCCAAGGGAAAAGAAAAGGCTAGGTGGCAAATGGTAAAACCAATGTTGGGCATTGCTGGAAGAGCTTTACTTAAGGCGAACTGTCAAGGGGTTCCCATTATAGCCCAACCGCGTAAGGGACGCAAAATCCGGGAACATAACACCGATATGACGGAAACTAGGGCGGCAAGAGTGGAACAAAACACCAGGCATAAGGCCGAGCCTTCCACCCTTTACCAAGTATATAGATGCATTAATTAAATAAGATATATTGTGATATCCCAACAAGTAAACATGTTCCAACAAGGAACAACATCTCCATGTTCCAACAAGGAACAAACTTCAATCTTCACCTGCAACTAACAACGCTATAAGAGGGGCTGAGCAAAGCGGTAACATAGCCAATCAACGGTTTGCTAGGACATGGTGGGTTAGAGGTTGAACATGGCAATTTGGGAGGCTGACAAGCAAATGGTAGGCATCGTAGCATTGGCATAGCAAGAGCGAGCAAACTAGCATAGCAAAGATAGTAGTGATTTCGAGGGTATGATCATCTTGCCTGAAATCCCGCAAGGAAGAAGAACGAGTCCATGAAGAAGACAAACGGACGTAGACGAACGGATCCTCACAACCTCGACGTTATCGGAACCAACCCGAAGAAGCAATCACCGGAAAAGAAGCACACAACATAGTAAATAACCAACACATCAACATGGCATGATGCACAAACGAGTATGATGCATGTCCGGTTTAATGAAGCATGGCATGACAAAGTGCACAAGCAGTTCTACAAATTAAGTGGAGATCAATATGCAACGAGTTGCATATTGACGAAACACCACAACAAGTTATTTAGTTTGATCTTGTTTATGTACTCAACAATATTAAATGTTGGTTAACATGGCAAGAGGGTGAAGCAAAGTAAAACTACCTATCTAGTCAAGTTTAAATGAGGCCGGAAGCAACGAACAACAATTCCGGAAACTCCCCATATGCATATTTTAGATTAGGTCCTGTTCTGCCCTAAACACAATTTTTGAGTTGTTTAATATGCAAATAAAGGTCACCATGATAAACTAGGCAAAATTCTACCCCATTTACATATAAAGTTTATTAAAATTGGAGTTACGGTTATTTAGTTATGAAATAAAGCATTTTAGCATGGCATAGGAGCAAATTAATGCAAACAGCATTTTTAACATTTCAAACATAGATGAAAGTTGGATATTATTAATCTACACAAAATTCTGAGCAAGTTTCATATACAAAGTTTTTACAAAGGATGCACCGTTGATTAGTTATTAAATGCATGAAGCTAGGGGGTTATTCTGCAAAACTGCAATCTCTGGAATATTAGACAAAATCGCAGGACGAGAAAAAAACATGATCGGGCTGAAACTGGGCAAGCCCAACAGAGAAAAAAATAGAGGAGGGGGCGCTGGGGGTCGGCTCACCCTGGGCCTTGGCCCATCTACAGAGAGAGGCCGGCGGATCTGGCTAAGGAAGCTGGGGAGGAGGCCGAGCGAGGCTGGACCGCGGGGAGAACGATTGGGCCGGCCCACGCGGGCGCGGTCAACGGAGGGAGCTGGGCTGGACGCGGAGGCGCGCGCGAGCTGGGCCTGGGCGCGGTCGGCGTTCGTCTCTGGATCGATGCCGAAGCAGAGGAGGTCGAGCGGTCAACGGGTACGGCGAGGCCCTCGTCTCCTCGTTCGATGCCAGGTGAAGCAGAGGGCGGAACGGCATCCTGCTTGTTCGTTCGCTCGAACCGAACGAGGCAGAGGTGTGGCCCTCGCCGGGAAGAAGCAGGACGGCGGGGACCCGAGGTGGAGCAGCCGGCGTGATGCGGATCCATGTGCAGAAGAGGGAACGAGGCGCTCGACTACTGCTGCTGCTTGCGACACGGCGTCCACGGCTGCTCCTGATTCGGTGCTCCGGCGAGAAAGGGGGTCGCCGAGGAGGCTGTTCCTGCGCGGATCCGAAGGGTGGCGATGAGGACGAACGGCGGTCATGGCAGCTCGGTTCCCTGTGAAGAAGAAGAGAACAAGGGGAGAGTTGCACATAAGAGAGAGAGAAAGAAGGAAGGGAAAAGAGCAGGGGAGGAAGGGCGCAGGGCACGGCCTGATTCGGTGGTGGTGGTTGAGGTCGCTAGCGGCGGCGATGGGCAGTTGGCTCGGGCATTGGTTGGCCATCGGGAGCGGGGAGAAGGAGACAGGGAGCAGGGGCTCTGGTTGGTGTGGTGGTGAAAGCGAGGAGGGGCTTTGGATCGGGGAGGAAGAGGATTGGATCTGGATCCCGAGGAAAATATGGTAGGTGGCGGCGGCTCGGCAGGACAAAGTCCCTAGATTTTAGGGTTAGGTCAGTTTATATAGTAGGGGACTAGGTTTAGGGGTATTTGGTCCCTCCGATCGTAATCGGACGGTCGCGAATAAAATATCTAGGGAGTCCAAATAAGAAAACGGTGACATTTTGTAGACGTTTGGAGATGATCCGGACATAGCGGTAACGGATGTCCGAGTCGGGTCGGGACAACTTTCGGACGCGCGCGAGGAGGGCGGCGGGCTGACGAGAGAGGTTAGGTTGGACCTGGCGGTAGGTAGTGAGCTGTGCAGACGGTCTCGGGCTGAGAGAAGAGAATAGAGGGAGGCCCGGCGACTGTTTCCGGAGATCGAAAACGTCCGACGTTAGACCGGCTATAATGCCGCTATAGTTTAACGGTTGGGCTATCAAACGAACTCCGAACGCGATGAAACTTGGCAGGCGGTCTACCGACACTATAATAAGACCGCACGTCAACTCTCATCCCATTCCGAGAACATTTTCCGGCCACTTATAAAATACTATTTCGGACATGCCGCGGGCGCGTGCAAGTGTGTCTGGGCTCAGAACGGACAACGGAAGGAACGAGGAGACCGGGACGGATGCAAGTTTTGAAAACATGATGATGCAGTGCACATGATGACACGATGAAATGCAACACGCAAGCCAATGACAAGACAACAACAACGAATAACTGAACGACACCTGGCACATCGGTCTCGGGGCGTTACAATGCCCAACAAGCATGATGCATGACCAATCTAGATGAAGCTACTCATCGCAAAAGATGATGCAAACAAGAGCAACACATCAAGACAAGTTTAAATGAGGCCGGGAACAACATATAACAATTCCGGTAAGTCCTCATATGCATATTTCGAAATTGGTCCAGATCTGAATAAACCTTATGTTCAAGTTGTTAAACATCAATTTAAGATGCACCAAGATGATCTACACGAGATTCTAGTCAAGTTACATATAAAGTTCATTAGATTTGGAGCTACGACCTAGAAGATATGAGCAAAACAAGTTAAACATGGCATTGATGCAAAATGCATACAAACAACAAGCAAACACCTCAAAACAAGGATTCAACATGATAATATGAAGCTACATGCAAAACTAAACAAGTTTCATATATAACACACTCAAAACGGAGCAACGGTTCAACACACACACATGAAACAAGTTTAAAGGACAAGCTGTCCAAAACAGCAACTAGGCATATTGCAAACATCAAAACAACATGCTACAGCATCTCAACATGAAAACAAAAGACATGGGCATGATGTACAGGTAAAGCATAACAAAACATGAACACTGAGCTATCTCCAGAAATCACTAGAACATGCTCAAACACACATGGTAAGATTGCAAGTTATAACAATTTCAGACTTTGCAGAAAATAACATCACGATGCAATGTTTAGAGCTATCAAACAACATGTTACAGGAAGTTATCATAGAAAACAAAGGCATGGCATGAACCTACTAAATGCATAGATCAAAAGTCCCTTACTGACCATAAGCCAAAAAGGATCAGAAAATATGTTGGCACCCACGTAAACATAGCAAGTTATATTACAGATTCAAACATGGCAGAAACAGAATTATGAAAGCATGTTGATGAGCTTGTGCAACTCACTATAGAGCATTACATGGCATGGCAAGGCAACCAACAGTAAGAAGACATATTTGTGAAGCTAAGCATGGCAAGATCAAGTTCATAGGATGCATGGATCACTAGCAAAACACATGGGAACAAGTGAACTTAATGTTAACAGGCTGACAGCAACATTATCAAGCAACTTTGGAGCAAGATATGAACAAGCTACAGCAAGCTATAAATGCTACCAGGGGCATGTATGGATAGAGGATGACATGTAGATCAAAACATGTTTAGTGAGCATCTCCAGATTATGCATAGAATGATTAGTAGCAACATGTTTATATAGCATCACGAAATAACAGATTCAGCCTAGCAAAACAGCAACATCATGTACACTACTTAACAAGCTCGATTCACTCACCACAAGTCATTGAATGACAATATAAGCATAGCATCATCAAGAAGACATGTTTGTGAAACAAACCAAGTCAAGAACAAGTCCATAGCATGCAAGGGTCAACTACAACAAGCTTGGCCAAATTGAATAACATGTAAACAATCTGCCAGGAAACATTTTGAAGCAAAAGTAGAGCACGAAAATGACATGCTAGGCTACTCCATAATTGCAACAAAGAGCATGAATGGATAGACAATAACCAATTGTTCAAAACACCCTTACTGAAGTATCTCTAAATATACATGGATGTCTCTGTAGCATCATGTTTACATGGCATCAAAATAACAGCAGAACAGGGACTAAAATCAGCAACATCACGATGCCTAGTTTGCATGCTTGTGCTAGTCACCACATTGATCACAAAAATACATGGTAAGCACCTCTGTAAAGAAGACATGGCATAGTTCAAAACACATTTAGACGTCAACCTCATAGGATGCACACATCAATCATGGAAAAATGACAAAAGAGCTCGTTCTGATAACAGACAGCAGAAAACATCATGAAGCACTCTTACAACGATGATTCAGGCATCAAGGTGACCTCAAATGAAAATGATGCAATGGAATGAAATGATGTACTCGACGAGATGAACAATTTGACATATTACACGCACAAAACGAAGCTATGGATGCAGAGATACGGCATGACGAACATGGCATGATTATGAGCAAAATCTGGGACTTAGGCAAAATTTGGGGAGGGGAAAGTCAACCTTCGTGGACGGATTTCGAAGCAGCAACCAGAGACTCGCCGGAGAAGGATGGAGATGGCCGGAGAAGCACCGGAGAGGTCAGGGACGAGGTGCTCCCGGCCGGATCCGGCCGGATCCGGGCAAGGCGGCGGCACACACGGCCGCGGGGGCCGACGGCGACCGGACGGAGGCGGGGCGAGGCTGCGCTGGAGGAGCTCCGGCGAGCTTCGGCCGGGCGGCGAGG
>NC_041385.1:521047904-521050091 GCF_002162155.2 Triticum dicoccoides
GGCGGAGCGCGTCGGGCCGGGCGGCAGCGCGCGTCGGGCCGGGCGGCGGCGCGCGGGCGCGGGCGGGCCGGCGGCGCGGGGAGCCGGCGGCGCCCACGTGGCGCGCGGGGAGTGGAGGAGGGAGGCGGCGGCGTTGAGGTGTCGGCGTCCTATTGGACGGGGTGATGTGGAAGTTGGACATGTCCGGTCGGAGTGGACATGTCCGGTGGCGGCGGGGGAAGAGGCTAGGGTTCATCTGCGCGAAAAATCCGGGAGGGACACATATTTATAGGTAGAGGGAGCTAGGAGACTCCAAATGAGGAGCGGTTTTCGCCCACACGATCGTGATCGAACGACAGAGAGTATGGAGGGGAGTTAGATGGGTTTTGGGCCAGTTGGAAGGGGTGTTGGGCTGCAAAGAGAGAGGGGCTTTACGGTTACCCGGTTAACCGTTGGAGTACCAAACGATCTCCAAATGGCACGAAACTTGACAGGCGGTCTACCGGTGCTATACCAAGGCCGCTTGACAAACCTCGGGCCATTCCGAGAAAGTTTAATACCCACTCACAGCAGGAGATGAAAAGGGGAACGCCGGAGAGCATAGGAGCGCCGGATTGCAAAACAGACAACGGGGAAAAGGCTCGGATGCATGAGACGAACACGTATGCAATGCAATGCACATGATGACATGATAAAATGCAACACGCAAGCAAATGACATGGCAACGACGGCGAATAACTGGCAGACACCTGGCGCATCGAATCCGGGGCGTTACAGTAGCGCAGCAAAGCGATAAAACGAAGCAACTAGCATAGCAATGATAGTAGTGAGATCCAGGGTAGCGGTCATCTTGCCTAAAATCCCGCTAGGAAGAAGAACGAGTCCATGAAGAAGACGAACGGGAGTAGTCGAACGAATCCTCACAATCGCAACATTACCGGAACTAAGAAGCAATACCGGAAAGAAACAAACAACATGGTAAACACACAAGCATAATCATGGCATGATGCACAATCAAGTATGATGCATGTCCGGTTTAAAGAGTCATGGCATGGCAAAGTGCAACAAACAATACTACAAGTTAAGTGGAGACGAATATGCAACGAGTTGCATATTGACAAAACACCACATGTAGTTATTTAGTTTGATCTCATTATAAGCTACTCAACAATATTAGATGTTGTTAAACATGGCAAGAGGTGAAACATAAGTAAACTAACTATTTAGGCAAGTTTAAATGAGGCCGGAAGTAACAAACAACAATTCTGAAAAATCCTCATGTGCATCTTTTAGATTTGGTACTGTTCTGCCTATTACATAATTTTAGAGTTGTTAAACACGCAAAGTAGTATCACCATGTTAAACTAGGCATTTTTCCACCCCATTTACATATAAAGTTTATTTAAAACCGAGTTACGGTTATTTAGTTATGAAATGAATCATTTTAGCATGGCATTTATGCAAAATTAAATAAACAGCAAGTTAAACATATTTAACATGGATGAAAGTGGCAAATTATTAATCTACACAAAACTCTAAACATTTTACATATATAATACATTTTAATATGATGCACGGTTCAAGAGTTATTAATGCATGAACATGGAGGGGTAATCTGTAAAACTGTAAACCGCTGGATAATTAGACAAATTCACAGATGCTAAAAAAACCTACGCGGGCCGAAACTGATTGGCCCAACAATGCACAGGAGGGGGATCTGGAGGGGGCTTCTCACCCTGGGCCTTGGGCCGGTTCGGTGGAGAAGCTGGGCTGCAGCTAGGGAGGCCCACGCGGGCCGGCTGGATCTGGTGGGCACTGGTGACGCTGGGCCGCGGTTGCAGGAGATGGGGCAGAGGAGGCCTTGCACGGGCGACGCGGCTTCCGGCGAGGTCGCCGGCAGGGGCCGCGGCTCGATGAGGAACGGAGTGATAGGCGGTGGAGGAGGCGAATCCAGGGAGGGGATGCCAGATCCGGTGAGCGCCGACTGTCGAGGACACGGTTTTCGGTGACGAGGAGCTTTGGCGGCGCGGTTCCTGCGAGAAGAAGGAGTGGCCCTGGCCACGAGTGAGAGAGAGAAGGTGAGACGGGGAGGAAGGAGGAGACGGGGAGGCGCGACCTGGTCGGCGGCGGCGGCGGAGCAGTTCAGTGGCCGGGGCGGCGCACCGGCGAGGTGGCGCGCACCGGCGAGCGGGCAGACGGCCACGCGGC
>NC_041385.1:521050496-521054346 GCF_002162155.2 Triticum dicoccoides
GCTGCGAGGGGAGGCGTTCGGGCGCAGGCGAGCGGGAGCCGGGCCCAGATGGGCTTCGGCGGGCCCCGATCTGGGCCTCGCGGGCCTGAGGTGGAGGAGGCGCGCTGGGGGGCGAGGTGGCGCGTAGGGAGAGGTGGAGGGCGACGGCGCGGTGGCGGCTGACCTCTAGGGCGGCGCCAAGTGGCGGAGGGAGGCTGGTTAGCGCCGGAAATCAAGGAGGAGGCGGCGGCTGATGATTGGGGCGCAATTTTCGAGGAGGGGGCGGAGGCTGCGAGGTGGGAGAAGGCTAGGGGTAGGTGGAGGCTAGGAAATGCCCAAAAATGGACTAGGGGTTGATTATATAGGATAGGTGGCTAGGGTTAGGGGGCTTTGAGACCGTTTCGGAGCCTCCGATCGTAATCCGACGGATCTGATCGCGAGGGGGGTTTGGCAGGCCTAGGTGGGCTGCAGGAGGGCTGAGAGAAGAGAAGAGGAAAGCAGCCCGGCAGGGTTTTCGGAGACCGAAAGCGTCCGACGATAGACCGGCTATATTGCGGTTGTAGGTTTAACGGTTGGGCTATCAAATGGACTCCGAATGCGACGAAACTTGGCAGGCGGCCTGTCTACACTATATAAGACCGCACGACAAGTTGCAACCCATTCCGAGAACATTTTTATGCCACTTATAAAATAATATTTCGGAGGTGCCGCGGGCGCGTGCGAGTGTGGTCGGGCTCAGAACGGACAACGGAGAGAACCGGCGGAACACGAACGGATGCAAGTTTTAAAAAACATGCGGATGAAATGCAGATGATGACATGAGATGAGATGCATAACAAGAACAAAATGCAAAACAACAGATAAAACCCAACCACGAAGGAGAAAAATCATATAGCATCTCCGGAAAAGGCAAGAGTTGGAATTATGAATATGGAAAGTTGTATCCGGGGCGTTACAGAGGTGAACCTCGCACATGTCATTGTCAGTGCAGTGTCACGCAACGTCCTACACGCAAACGTCAAATACAGAATAGTGTAATCAAAAGGGGTGGATCTTTTTTATCCGAGGGCGGAAAGAACGTTACAGGCGCGGAGGTTAGGTCGCACATGACCTCACCGCCACCGTCCGCCTTGTGGCTTAGCCCGACCACATCCTCCGGCAAAGATGAGGGAGTGAAGGAGTAGTGGGTCGGTCTTTGGAGGGTGTTTTCAGGGGATCCAGAGTCGGCCGAGAGCGCCCCGGGGGGCTATTGCATTGGGGAGGGGGGGTGCAAAGGATAATCAAATGGAAGTGTTGTCCTAGTAGTGTGACTTATACATAAATTTATGGGTTCTTTTTCGTTTGATCGCGCTATCAATGCTCTTGAGCATCGGTGTTTTTTCCTCGATTATAGTGGTTTATAGTTTGTCTCGGTAATTAATTTCTTTGCTTTTTTCAATCTTCTCTACTTATAATCTCTTCCTGCCAATCCAACATAAAGCATTGGTTCAACATTTTGTGTTGCAAGTTAGGGGCGTGTCTCTGTCCACGTTACAATGGTGTTACATTCCGACCTATAGAGTGTGTGCAAGTCATCAAACTCATTTGGTGTTAGTCGGTCTTGCGTAGATTTTGTCCTCTCTATAGTTCTTTCGCTTGAGGTTTGAAGGAACTGGAAGGGGCAATAAGTAGAGCCCGGGGTGGCAATTTTCGAGGACCATGCACTTTTATTCCACGAGAGAGTTCTTTTTCTTGTTATGGCTTCAGTTGTTTTAATTCTTTTTCGTTGTTTTTATTTAATTAATAAAGCTAATTATGAAAAAAAAAGAAACTATAGTGGCACAAACTTAAAATTGTTAAATTATAGCGTTCATACTTACACTTTGTGGAACACATTTTAATGTGAACTATTGGCATTCAAAACTTATCTCTGGTATCATCAACATCATGGATGTTTATAACGGATGCTTTTTTTTTGGCGATAAATGAGGGGATACACACTTGCGTGGGTATAAGCTTCTTTGAATTGGACAAAAAAATAGAAATCGAACTTCGTATTATTGGATTCTCGTAGGTTTCCTGAATTTGGGAAAGGGGATATATAATGTGAAGATCTGCACCAAGTGCTGGAGATCGCAGCAACGTCCAAGACGACGACGCTTTGTGGTGGAACTTAAATAGTGTGGCCGTCGGAAATCATAAGCACATGGAGCCTTTTTTTCTTCTTCCTTGGAAACATAAACTTCATCACGAGGCACGGCCTTGCTGTCATCCTTTTGGATCACAGCGTACTTGCCCCCTCATGAGAGCGTATGGTGTGATCCATCTACGCGCACCGCTCAGATATTGGCCATGCAGCACGCATTTGGGCTGAGATGGACGCTCTGGTCTGAAGTAAAATCCTGCCGATTTTTCTGGCGACGAAGTCATCCACGTACGTGGTCGCTCGCAGCATTTTCCCACCCGTGCACCACCCTCACATGCGCCATGCCGTGTTCGTCTCCTGGCGCAGTGTGCCACCACCTGCATGACAGTCTACGATCTGAACTTTGGTTTCGCAGCGCGCAGTACTAATATGAATTTAATAACAAGAAATCTCTGTCGCACGAGAAACACAACTTGTCTGATTCTATCATTGCGCGGTAGAGGCACAGTCAGGCAGCATAATGTTCAATAGCCATCCGACTGAAATTTATAACGCAGCGGAGTAAATTATTACAGCATCATTGCTACCACGGCAGAGAAGAACACGGAGAGAGTATTGTGGCATAAATTTGTACGACCGCTGAAAAGAAACACGTCGGCGAAAAGGAATGCGTCTTTTGCAAGTATACTTGCAAACATTGTGGCCGAAAGAGCCATCAAGAGAACGCCGTTTCCAATATTTGGTACAGTACGTATGAGAATAATATTTCCCATGTCCGTCTACGTATCCTGAGGCTTTGTCAGCTCAATTCTGTGGCCCTGTCAAGGAGCTTTACAAGATTCGTTCTCGGTATAAAATAGAGCAGACTGAACGCCAGACCTGCCCATTTCCCCCGTGTTTTGTTAAGGCTGGTCATAGTGGGAGTAACATAGGTAGTAACATAGATGCCACATAAGCAAAATTGATGATGTGGCAAGTAGTTAATGAGGAGAGAGGCAAATAGAGTAACATAATATATTACCATCACATAGCGGTTTCCAATGCATAATGAGTCTACAAAGTAATAAATGAAGACAACTATGTTACCACACCTATGACACCACCCACTATGAATGTAGTAACGTAGACTAGTAACATATGTATGTTACTAGTCTATGTTACTCTTCACTATGACCAGCCTAAGTGAACCCAACCGCATATGCAAAACAATCATGGATGGATGGATACATGCATGCATGCATTGCATGCAAAGCGGCAGGCAGGTACAAAGCACCCTTCCGAGCAGAAAAAAAAGAAGAGTTTTTTTTAAATAAAACACAAGAGTGTGCTATAGCACCCACTATCCGGGCGAGAATTAAGAAACATCCGGCGAGTAGAACAAACGAGAATGATCGGAAAAAGGGAGAAAAAAACATATAGGAGAAAACAGAAGGGAGATGATGGGCTTGGTCTCATGGTCTGGTCTCCCTTAGCTCTAGGGTGGGGTAGCAGGGTGCCGGGCAGCGTAGGCAGGGCCCATCTGCGGTAGACAAAAGGGAACGCACCGACCGCCCGGTTGGTGGAGGCGACGACCGGGTCGACGGCCACAGCCTTTCCCGATCGAGAGCCAAGATTCTGACCAATGACCATCCAGCGTAGCGTCCTCCCCGCGCGCGAAAAAACATAGCGTGATGAGCAAGCGAGCAAAAATGCTACTACACGTACGGCCTTTTACGGGACTGCTACAAACCCTTCCATAAAATCTCA
>NC_041385.1:521054513-521061860 GCF_002162155.2 Triticum dicoccoides
CTGATTTTCACCCGTGTGGGGCCCCTCACACCCCCATCATCCAGTTAAAATATGCCAAATCAGAGATCAGCCTGTAAATTTAAGTAAGCTTCCGTATGTCTAGCAAAACTCGCGAGCGAGTGAGTGAGGCGCCGATCGATTCGACGGACAGCTACGCAAACACCATTTTTGTTCTAAAAAAGAAGATGTACGCAGACACAACTGGCTACCAACGTAGCCGATGTCTATGTTCATACGCAATCTGCACAGTCACGTCGTGATTGTGACGGGAGCAGCAGGAAATCTTGTTGTTGTTGATCGATGCGAGCATACACTAGGACTAGGGGGTAGGAAAAAAGAGCGGAGAATGCATGCCAGAATGGGACGGCGTCCACCGCACCGCACAAAGAAGAAACCGCGTCCGATCCGTCCGGCCGAGACGAACCCGACACCACTCTCTTGCAAGCCAGCCAACGCCAACTACCTCCGGGTGTTGGAGCCAAATCCGGCAGCGCATGCGGATAAAAATGAGGTCAACCGCGCGCGCCCGTTTCAGGCTCATGGCCCATGGACCCGCTCCACGTTCTGCCCACGCGCACCCGAGTTAACATGATCTTTTTTGTCTTGGCTTCGGGCCATGAGGATTAAGGAGTGAGCTCCTCCCGTCCCGTGGCTCGCAAAGGGTTGGAAAACGCGCATGAGCCTGTGATTGCGTGCTTGGCCGCTTGCTTTGGCCTGGCCCTGCACTGCAGGGAACCGTGGCAAACATCGATGATCATGGAGCACCGACGTACAGATCACCACGGCCTCTTAGACTCTAGGATCAATTAACAGTAGCATCACGTCAAGTCCACCAGTCCATTTTGCCTTTGCGCGTCCTGACACAAGGCTGATCCTGCATGCTATAAACAAGTCGTCGTATCGTACAGTACGTATACCCACCCAAAAGTCAGCAGCTCTGCGTATATTATATCCATGCATCCAGCTCCGGACCGACAGGGCGCAAGGGAGGGAGTGAAGTGCTGCTACCTAAGCTAGGATTATTAGGTCATCGCACCAAACTGCAGGACATTCCGAGCTGTGAAATCGGCCTAACTGCATTGATTAGTCGTATCCATCAGATGCACTAGTACATGCATGAAGAGATAATTTTTTACGTGCAAGTGCAAAGATGAGCTGAGCTGAGCTGAGCTGAGCTGCCAAGCCACGGCCACTTGCATGCAGGAAAATGCCAAGTCGTCCACGTTGCCTGCACGATGCACGCCACGCCACGCCCCGCCCAGCAGCACCTGACCTGCCGATCGATGGCCGATGGGCCATGCGTTTGAAATGGCGACCTCAGTTTAGATCCAGCCACCATCATGTTTTATACTAGAGACCTCCTAACCGTTGGCGCTCGAAGTATAAAACATATACTAGGAACGCAAGTACCACTGCACCATACACGATGTGTTGTTCTGCAAGTAGGAAAAAGTGCTACTTAACCTTTCTTTTAGTGAAACATTTAACTAAAAAAATCTGAAAATAGGTTGAAAAGTTCATTGATTTTGAAATTCAAGTTCATCGATTTTGAAAACTAGTCCATAAAAGTTCATAAAAAATTGAAAAAAGTTCATCGGTTTTGAAAAAAGTTCATCGATTTTGAAAAAAGTTTATAGATTAAAAAAAATTCACTGAATTCAAAAAAAATTCACACAAAAAAATGAAAAAAGTTCATCTATTTTAAAAAGATTCATCAAATTTGAAAAAAGTTTATCGATTTTAAAAAAAATGTTCATTGAATTTAAGAAAAGTTCATCGATTTTGATAAAAGTTCATTGAATTTGAAAAAGTTCATCGAGTTTGATAAAAAGTGCACGCATTTAAGTAAAGAAAAAAGAAAGGGAAATGCGAAAAGAAAACGGAAAAAGGAAAAAAAACGCCTAAATATTGGCCAGCAAACGGCCTAGAGAAAGAATAAAAAAAAGGAAGAAAGTTTGTAAGCGTAAATGCGTTGTTATCCTAGTGTTGAGTGCGCTGATCTGTGAATTGATCGATCACATGTTCGATCCCTCGCTTGTGCGCATCATTTTTTGCTGTAGTTTCAACAGGAGAAAAAATGTGACGTGGCCGCCCCAGGGCAGTGCATGGGGTGTGCGTCCTGTACCGTTAATCCTATTTCGGGCGCTTAAGGCGCCGAATAGGAACCAGCATTATACTCTGTGTTTGCGTACACAGGATCGACGACCTTCTTCGCAAAAAAAAAAAAAAAGGATCGACGACCTTGACTGCAGCCGGGACGAGTCAATGGCACGCCAGCGGCCAGCCTATCCACAGGAGCCGCGCGGGCTGCGGGTGCGTCTATACGGAAAATCGTATAGGACGCACACGGGATTTCCTATTTGGCGCATATGCGCCCGCTTGCGAACCGGCGCCTGCAGCGCTCGCGCGATGGGCCGGCCCAATATCTTTTTTTTCTTCTCCGTTTTAATCAGCAAAAAAATCTGTGCTTGCTGTGAATCGAACCGGGAACCTCCCGCACGTAGTACAGCGGGCGCAACCAGCACACCAACCCACCTTATTCGTTTAAAATGAACTTTCACATTCCTTTACCCTTTTCCGTTTTACCTTTTTCTGTTTTTTCTGTGTTAGCTTTCTTTTACGTTTTTTTTTCAATTCAATGAACTTTTTTTAAAATCATTGAAATTATTTTCGAATTTGATGAACTATTTTCTAGTTTGATGAATTTTTATCGAAATCAATGAACTCTTTTCAAAATCCGATAAACTTTTTATCTAAATCAATGAACTTTTTCAAAATTCGTGAACTTTTATGAAAATCGATGAACTTTTTCAATTTCCTGAACTATATTGAATTTCGTGAACTTTTTCGATCCGTGAACTTTTTTCAAACTATCGATGAACTATTTTCTAATTTGCTGAACTTTATCGAAATCAATGAACTCTTTTCAAAATCCGATAAACTTTTTATCTAAATCAATGAACTTTTTCAAAAATCGTGAACTTTTATGAAAATCGATGAACCTTTTCAATTTTCTTGAACTATATTGAATTTCGTGACTTTTTAGATCCGTGAACTTTTTTCAAACTCGTGAACTTTTATGAAAATTGACAAACTTTTTTCAATTTTCTTGAACTATATTGAATTTCATGACCTTTTTCGATCCATGAACTTTTTTCAAACTCATGAACTTTTTAAAATTCGTTAACTTTTCTGAAATTAGTGGACCTTTTCAAATTTATGAACTTTTTCTTGAACTAGTGAACTTTTTTCAATTTTCGTGAGCTTTTCTTTAATATCTGAACCATTACTTTTTGAAACAATTTCGTGAACTTCTTTTTAATCTGGGAACTTCTAAAGTTTTGGACCAGCGCAGCCGTAATTATACTTAAATAACATGCAGTACCAATGGTAAGTATTATGAGGTGGCTGCTGCTGCTGCTGCTGCTGCTTGTTCGTGGGCCGGCCCAGTGCGGGGCGCTGCAGGCGCCAGGAGCGCGAACGGGCGCCTGCAGCGCCGTATAGGAGCTCCCGACGCACACTGCGGCAAGTTGTCGAGCTTTTCGCACAAGGTTTCGCTAGCGAGGGATGATTTGGCCCGGCCCATCGAGCGCTTCAGCCATCCCGATTTTGGGAACCTTCCAGGAGGTTCCTAGCTGTTTTTTTTTCCTGTTTTCGAACCTTCTAGGAGGTTCCTCAACTCTTTTTTTTCTATTTTTCTTTTTCCTTTTTTCTCTCTCTATTTTTCTGTTTTTATTTTCTTTCCTTATCCTTCTTCGTATTTATTTCAAAAATTCGTGTTTTTAAAAATCGTTTATTATTTACAAAAAGAACGCACTTTACAAAAAAATGGGATTTTAAAAAAATGTTATTGTTTCCAAACATTGTTCAGGTTTTCGAATTGATTCCGCAGTTACTAAAAATGTTCGTGTTTTCAAGAAACTTTTGCGTTTCCAAAAATTGTTCATTAATTTCAAATTTTGTTCTTGTTTCCAAAAAATGTTTGTGTTTCCAAAAATTGTTCTGTTTACAAATTTGTTTCGCAGTTTAAAAAATCTTCATTTCTTCAAAACCCTTTCATATTTCCAATTTTTTTCGCAAATTTCAAAATTTGTTCTTATTTCAACAAAATGTTCGTGTTTTCAAAAAACTTTTGCGTTTCCAAAAATTGTTGCTGTTTTAAAATTTGCTTGCAAATTTAAAAAATTGTTCTTATTTCCAAAAAATGTTTGTGTTTCCAAAAAAAAATTGTTTACGAATTTGTTCCACAGTTTAAAAAATGTTCGTAGTTTCAGAAAACTTTTTTGTTTCTGAGAATTGTTCGCAAATTTGAAATTTTGTTCTTGTTTTAAAAAAATGTTCGTGTTTTAGAAAACTTTTGCGTTTCCAAAAATTGTTCCTGTTTTAAATTTTGGTTTGATAATTTCAAAATTTGTTCTAATTTCCTAAAAATGTTTTTGTTTCCAAAAATTGTTCTGTTTACAAATTTGTTCCACGGTTTAAAAAATGTTTGTATTTTCAAAAAAAATTTGTGTTTCCGAAAATTATTCGCAAATTTAGAAAATTGTTCTTCTTTAAAAAATATTCGTGTTTCCAAAAGTTGTTCATGTTTCCAAATTTATTCTACAGTTTAAAAAAATGTTTGTGTTTCCAAAAAAACTTTGGTGTTTCCAAAAATTGTTCCTATTTCAAGTAAATCTTCATATTTTAATTTCGTTTTGCAGTTTTAACGAATTTTCACGTCTAATAGTTTTGTTTAGAGTTTCGAAATAGTTTTCCTGTTTTCAAGAAAAAAGTTCAGATGTTCAAATGCTTTTTGGTTATTTTCAGAAATTGTTTGCATTTTTAGAAAATCTTTGTATTTTTTGTCCAAATTTGTTAAAAGTTTTTGAAAAGTGATCATGTTTCGTAAAAAAAAATTAAAATATACAAATAGGACTTCTTTAAACCGGAGCAATTTTTGGAAACCTGAACATTTTTTAAAATATACTAATTATTTCTGAAAACATAACATTTTTGAACTTGCGAACTAACGTCAGTATAGAGATCATTTTTGGAATTTCATTTTTTTTTCAAAAACACGAAAAAGGAAAAAACAGAAGAAAAAAGAAAAAGGAAAAGATCTGCGTTGCTTTCTGGTTCTTATAGGATTGCTCTGTTCGTAAATCATTTAGTGTCATTGATTATTCTGGCTAGCGGAACATGGTCTAATGCAGGAGGTCGCGGGTTCGATCTCTTGTAGCGTTTGACTTTTTTGCGAATTTATACTACAAGTGCTCGTTCGCTAGTGGGCCGGCCCTGTTGGATAGCCTGTGCGTTTGCCCGACAGTCAGCTAGGAGCTCCCCGTCTATACCTCGCTTATAGCGAGTTGGACGCCCTTGCGACCGTGGCCCGGGCCCAACGAGCGACTGCACTCGCACTTCTAACTAGTTAGCGTGTTTCTCTTCTGTTTTCTGCTATTTTTTTTACTTTCGTTACTGTTTAGAAATAATTGTATTTCGAAAATCCCTTTGAATAATTGTTTGAAAAAAATAAATCATGCATTTGAACAAATATTAAACGTGTATAAAGAAGATGTCTGGATGTATAAGAAAAATGTATGATGTGCACGAAAAAAAAGACATAAAAAATATATTTGAAAAATGTTAACCATGTATATAAAAAATGTTAAACCTGTACTAAAAAATGTTTCAGATGTATGCCAAACATGTACAATGTGTATAAAACAATAGGCATCAAAACATGTATATTTAAAAAAATATATTTCAAAAATGTTAAACATGTAATAAATACATTTTATTCACGTATATAAAAAATGTATGATATACATGAAAAATAGACACCAAAATATATATTTGTAAAAATGTTAACCATCTATATGAAAAATGTTAAACCTGTATACAAAATGTTTTTTGATGTATACCAAAAATATACAATGTGTATCGGAACAATAGAGATCAAAACATATATTTAAGTAAATGTTCATCATGTATTATAATAATGTTAAAAATGTATTAAAAATGTTCTTGACATATATGAAAAATGTACGATGTGTATTAAAAAATGTAGACATGTGTTGAAAAACTATAAAGACAAATAAACAAAAATAAAGAAATAAAAAGCAAAGAAAACCCCAATGGCTACACTAAGGAAATCACATAGAAAACTAAAGTAAAGAAAATAACAATTGAAAACAACAATGGAACCAAAGAAAACACATAGAAAAAAATAAAAAGGCAATGAAAACGGAAGAAGACCATAAACAAAACACAGACAGGAAGAAAGAAAGAAAGAAAGAAAAAGAAGGAAAGAAAAAACCCGATGAGATCCGGACAGTCCAATCAAAAGAAAGGAAAAAAGGAAAAAAACCAATGAAACTGAGAGAGCTGCGAGCGTCTTCTCCTGAGCGGGCTACCGAAGGCGAAACAAACAGAGAACTGGGCCGGCCCAGTTGCCACGCGAGAGAAAAATCCTTCAGAGAGAACAGTTATCTGACTCACACTAAGCGAGAATTAGCTCTCGTGCGTGGGTCGCGCGAAGGCAGGGTTCCTGGTCCAGGCAGCGAATGTGCAGTCCAGACAGGACACAATATCAAATCAGGAATTAGTAACTGCATCCAATATTCAAAAAGTCCCAATTTATGTAGAGCAACTAACTAACGGGTACCCCTACGGTGATACCCAGCAGGCACTTTTGGTTGCTTGGAGCGCGACACTTGGTGCACCAGCAGCCTCCACGTGTTGAGTGCTGGCCGCACCCTGCAATAGCACAAGGTTTTCCCCTTTTTTTTTACGTGTTTCTGTTTTTTTACCTTTTCATGGTTCTTTTTCTAGGTTTTGGCTTTTTAAGGTTATTTTAGTTTCCTTTCGAGAAGCTTACTTTTTTGTGCTTCCGCAAGAAGCACAACCATGGTTCCCCCAAAAAGGAATAGCACAACATGTGCTTCCGTGAGAGACACAATTTTGATTTCATGAAAAAAAACAGAAGATGTGCTGCCAAAAAAAAGTTAAATACGCAACTGTGCTACCACCTCTGTTTTTTCTTATTCCCGTTTGGGTTTTTGTGGGGTTCTTTCGGCTTCATTTGGGCTTTGTTTTTATCCACGTTAATTGTTTCTTCCTTTTTTTTCACTTTTCTTTGTTTCTTTTGACTATTTATTTTCCTTTCCGATTAATTTCTTCGTTTTTCTTCTTTATTTACAAAATTTCCTGCACGTATTAAATTAATGAAGTTTGTAAAATTTGTAAGTAGTTTAGTTTTGTTGATCATTATTAAATGTATATGAATATTCCTACAGTTTATGGACGTTTTTAAAGAATCCAGAACATTTTTAGAAATGCTTTTTTATTTTTTGAATTTCGGGCATA
>NC_041385.1:521062386-521069445 GCF_002162155.2 Triticum dicoccoides
ATATCAAAATTCTGAGCAGTTTTACGTTCATGAATTTATTTCTAATCTTACAATTATAAAATTATAAAATCCATAAACAAATCAAGCAGATTATTTTGGGGGAAACAAGCTGAAAAGCCAAAAATAAGAAATTGGAATATCTTCGAGTCATATTGGGCCGTCGGCCTAGGCAATCTCACTGTGGATATGCTCAACTATGTGACGCATCGAGCGTCATATAGGATATCAAGTAATTAGAGCCGGGCTTAGCATGCAGACTCAAGGGCTACTACATGGGTCGGCTCAAATATGAGAGAAAACGTTATTATTCGCTTATGCCAACAGACATATACTACCTCCATCCTGGTTTATTGGTTCCCATTGTATTTTGTGTCAAATTTTGACCATATATTTAACTAACAAAATATTTATGCATGTCAAAAAAATTATATCATTAAAAATTATGTATAAATACGAATCCAATGATATAATTTTTGTTGACATGCATTAACATTTTATTAGTTAAATATTTGGTCCAAATTTGACATAAATTACAAAGGGGACTGATAAACCAGGACGGAGATAGTACTACTTAGAGTACATGGGCTGGTGGGAATCCAGGAGTGAACGAGCGATGAAGATAACGAGCTCATCTGAGCTCGTGCTCAGAACAACACGTTCGGATGAATAACACCTAATGTCACAAGTCATGAGTCGGAGCCCTCGAAGAGCAAGTATAATAAGGTCTAGTCAGCAGGCTTATAAGAGTTGTCATGTCATTAAAATCCTACTTGGAGGAGTGAGAAGAGAGGAGAGAGAGTGAAGCAGGCTCTTATTCTACAGCCTAGCTATAGCACATGAATCAAGAAAATGTAGTATGCACTAAAAAGTACACTTTCGTGATGATACGTATTTGTCACGGTAGGTCACGTTTTTTGTCATGCATATACATCCATGACGATTTTATGACAGAATCAAGATAGTCATGCCCGTGTTGTCGTAGAAGTGTTCAATGACATTACCAAAATTATCATCACGGAAGTGTCCACTTCCATGACGATAAATCGTGCGTCACAGAAGTGCTTTCGTCAAGGGTGACTGACACGTGGCATCCATCGTAACGGGACGCGTTAAGTTATCGGGTCCGGTTTTGGATCCGATAACCCGTTGATAGCCCGGACCAATGGGGATTTTCCACGTGTAAAATTCTCATTGGCCGACGGAACCACGTGTCAGCTCCGCGTTGGCACAAGTGTTACTCATCCAATGGTTGGAGATGCACCTATGATATGTTGACACATGAACGGTCCCAAAAGTGGCCCATAAAGTTTAAATGGGCCCCCAACTAAAGGTCCACAAGATTTAGCGAACCATAATGGGCCGGCCCAGCTAAAGACCCACAAGATTTTGCAGACCATAATGGGCTGGCCCAGCTAAAGGCCCAACATTCTTAGTTAAGGCATGTACGGCTAGTGTCAAATCGGCCCGTCAACGACCCGTCCTAAACTTGTCATCATCGCGGCCCATGGTCACTTCTGTCCCGTTAACAGTCCGCCAAGTATTTGGGACGAATTACGGCCTGGTGTATTTCCGGCCTGTTAAAGGTCCTACTTCATTTGGGCCCATTTATAGGCCATTGAAACTTTCGGCCCATAAACAACCGTGAAGGATTTGGGTCATATTCGGCCATGTGTGACATTCGGCCTGTTAGAGGCCCACTATAGATTTGGGCCACTTTCAGCCTGTTGTGATTTTCGGCCTGTTAACGTCGGACGAAATCCATGGGCCATATGTGGCCCAACATCACATTGGGCCTATTAACGACCCATATAAAAATGACACTAATCAAGCCCGACCGAATTTCCGGCCTGTTAAAGGCCCGTGTAGTAGGTCGGTGCATTTACGGCCCGTCCGAATTTCGGCCTGTGAACGATTCGCATTGTAAATGGGCCACCATTTCGGCCTGCTAAGACCAGTGGGTTATTTGGCACAATCAGGGCCCAATCTCACTTTCGGTCTATTAAAGGCCCATATTTTTTATGGACTCGAGATATTTACACCTGTAAACGGCCTATTGTTACTGAGAGCCCAAATTATGTTTAGGCCTGTTAAAGGCCCACTATGGGCACATGCCTACAAGAAAAATATGAAAGCTTATGCTGATTTAGGCCCAGATATTTTTAGTGGGCTACATGCAAATTTCGACCCATAATCATTTTAGTCCAATTGGAATGGGCCCGACGAATGTTGGAATGTTGGGCTCCTATGAAGCTTTCGGGTGAATACATTACTAAGATAAACCTAAACTATACAAAAATAGCGTCGTAATTACTGCAGCCTTTGGTAGCATCATAAATGTTGTATCACAACAAAATAAATTCCAACCATACAACAAAAGGCATGTTGGCATAAAGTTTACAGTCCTTGCAGATAAAAGCACCATCAGATGTATAGAAGCACATATCCTTTGACCCGAGTGCTAATGTTTCAAGCTGTAGAATCTGATGGAGCAACACGATCTTCACCTTTTTCTGCCATTGCTCTTGAACAACGAAGCGAATGTCTGATAGTCTGGTTTCAAAACCATTCATATCTTGACGGCATTTGTCAACCACTATTCTTGTTTCCAAAACGACGTCCATTAGGGATTGGACTTGTGTCTGGAGCACAGATATATCACTCTGTCTAGCCGGAAGATTTTGTTCAGTAGGCGATTTGGACGAGGTTACCTTGACAACCAACCCAGAATTATGCAGGAAGGTGCTTTTTGCACTGTTAGTCGAGAGATACTGACGCACTGCAGCAAGAGGTGATATTGTGCATGTGGTAGCCTCGTCATCTTCAGGTGGTTGTGGCTGTTCAATCATTTGTTCCCTAGCTTGCTGAAAGTTTGAACTTGTAGATTAGTGTACCAGATAAGTTACTAATGAGACAACAACAAACAAAGTAGGTTTCACGTTTATTCATAACTTATTTCGGTGAACTACTATAATACATTAGCATGTATTGTAGTGCCAACTACATAATAAAATCACTTTCAGAACATATGTCCATGTAGCATGCCTACTGTATTGTCTATTTCCTCACATTCATTGACATCTAAGGATAAAGAGACATGGTTTAAAGTAGGATGAACATAGTATGGCATCATTCATATCATGGGCAAACAAATATAAAACAAATAGACTATTTTATCATTGTGTGCGCACGTGAACATCACAACTAGATTACCGATCAAGACCAAAAGAATATCCTTAATCTCTTTTAAACCATGTAAGATGAAATGATACGTTAAGACAACTGTGTATAAAAGTGAACAGAGTAATTGACATTGGTTGCAAGCCAAGCAATTAAATGAACACATTACAGTACCAATCATTTCAAAGGTAGGAGGAGTAAGGACTTACAACAGTGGCTTGAACTAGTGTGCTCATGCCCTTCATCTTGCTGGTGTGGCAATCCTTGAAGATTTGCACTGCATTCGGTTCAGGTTCTTTTTGGTCCGCACGGGCTTTCCTCTGTATTTGGAACAAGTCAATATAGATACGATAATATGGCACAGAAAAAAGAAGGAAGTACCAGCTATTTATAAGAGCCTCGCAGTGTGCAATATAGCTACGGGATCCTGTTGTTTGTTGGAATTTCACTTTAGAACGGTTGGTCTTGCTCTTCAAACAATTAGCCTAGAAGAAGATACACTTGTAAGGCACATACATAAATACAAGTTCAATATGTGGTCTGATCAAATACATATAGCCTACCTGATACTTTGGATCAGACCAGTGTTTAACAAGGGCTGTCCAGTCTTCATCTGTAATATATTCCACTAGAGATGTGTGAGGCCCCCGATTCAATCGTACACTAATCATGCACGCAAACGTGTACGATCAAGATCAGGGACTCACGGGAAGATATCACAACACAACTCTAAAACATAAATAAGTCATACAAGCATCATAATACAAGCCAGGGGCCTCGAGGGCTCGAATACAAGTGCTCGATCATAGACGAGTCAGCGGAAGCAACAATATATGAGTACAGACATAAGTTAAACAAGTTTGCCTTAAGAAGGCTAGCACAAACTGGGATACAGATCGAAAGAGGCGCAGGCCTCCTGCCTGGGATCCTCCTAAACTACTCCAGGTCGTCGGCAGCGGCCTGCACGTAGTAGTAGGCACCTCCAGTGTAGTAGGAATCATCGTTGACGGTGGCGTCTGGCTCCAGGGCTCCAGCATCTGGTTGCGACAACCAGGTAGAAGGGAAAGGGGAAAAGAGGGAGAAAAGCAACCGTGAGTACTCATCCAAAGTACTCGCAAGCAAGGAGCTACACTACATATGCATGGGTATATGTGTAAAGGGCCATATCGGTGGACTGAACTGCAGAATGCCAGAATAAGAGGGGGATAGCTAATCCTGTCGAAGACTACGCTTCTGGCAGCCTCCGTCTTGCAGCATGTAGAAGAGAGGAGATTGAAGTCCCCCAAGTAGCATCTCCAAGTAGCATCTCCAAGTAGCATCTCCAAGTAGCATCTCCAGTAGCATCGCATAGCATATTCCTACCCGGCAATCCTCTCCTCGTCGCCCTGCGGAAAAGCGATCACCGGGTTGTCTGTGGAGCTTGGAAGGGTGTGTTTTATTAAGTATCCGGTTCTAGTTGTCATAAGCTCAAGGTACAACTCCAAGTCGTCCTGTTACCGAAGATCACGGCTATTCGAATAGATTAACTTCCCTGCAGGGGTGCACCACATAACCCAACACGCTTGATCCCATTTGGCCGGACACACTTTCCTGGGTCATGCCCGGCCGCGAAAGATCAACACGTCGCAGCCCCACCTAGGCACAACAGAGAGTCCAGCACGCCGGTCTAAACCTAAGCGCGCAGGGGTCTGGTCCCATCACCCTGAGCACACCTGCACGTTGCGTGGGCGGCCGGAAGCAGACCTAGCCTAGCAGGCGTTCCAGTCCAATCCGGCGCGCGCCGCTCCGTCGCTGACGTCTGAAGTGCTTCGACTGATACCACGACGTCGGGATACCCATAACTACTCCCACGTAGATGGTTAGTGCGTATAGGCTCGTAGTCGACTCAGATCAAATACCAAGATCTCGTTAAGCGTGTTAAGTATCCGCGAACGCCGAACAGGGCCAGGCCCACCTGTCTCCTAGGTGGTCTCAACCTGCCCTGTCGCTCCGCCACAAAGTAACAGTCGAGGGCCGTCGGGAACCCAGGCCCACCTCTACCGGGATGGAGCCACCTGTCCTTTCAGCCCCCTCGTCAGAATCACTTGCGGGTACTCAATGAGCTGACCCGACTTTAGTCACCATCTGTATAGTATGTATGTATGTATAGTATATACCCGTGATCACCTCCCAAGTGATCACGGCCCGATAGTATAGCAAGGCAGACTGACAAGAATGTAGGGCCAATGATGATAAACTAGCATCCTATACTAAGCATTTAGGATTGCAGGTAAGGTATCAACAGATGTAGCGACAATGTCAGGCTATGCATCAGAATAGGATTAACAAAAGCAGTAACATGCTACACTACTCTAATGCAAGCAGTATAGAGGAGAATAGGCGATATCTGGTGATCAAGGGGGGGGGGGGCTTGCCTGGTTGCTCAGACAAGGAGGGGTCGTCGGTGACGTAGTCGTACACGGTGGCATCAGCGTCGGTCTCGTAGTCTACCGGAGATAAGAGGGGGAAGAAACAATGAATACAATGCAAACATAAACACGACGATGCGTGACGTGACAATGAGCGGTGCTAGGTGTGCCCTAACGTGGTATGAGGTGGTACCGGTTAAGGGGGGAAACATCCGGGAAAGTATTCCCGGTGTTTCGCATTTTCGGGCAGAGGAGCCGGAGGGGGAAAGTTGCGAGTTCGATAGGTTAGGGGTGTGTGGCGGACGAACGAACTGCGTATCCGGAATCATCTCATCGTTCTGAGCAACTTTCATGTTGAAAATATTTTAATCCGAGTTACGGATTAAAAGATATGATTTTCTAAAGATTTTATTAATTTCTGGAATTTAATTAATTATTTAAATTCAACATTATCCAAAACAGTATTTGCTGACGTCATCATGACGTCAGCATGACGTCAGCAGTCAACAGAGGTGTTGACTGGTCAACTGACGTGTGGGTCCCACTAGTCATTGACTGTTTAGTCTAATTAGTGTTTAACTAATCTAACTACTGTTTAATTAAACTAATTAGTTAGTTAGGTTAATGTAATTATGATTAATTAACTTAATTTATTCCTT
This sequence comes from Triticum dicoccoides, assembly GCF_002162155.2. NCBI lineage: Eukaryota > Viridiplantae > Streptophyta > Magnoliopsida > Poales > Poaceae > Triticum > Triticum dicoccoides. The sequence continues at coordinate 521,068,631 of NC_041385.1, forward strand.
AATATAATTGATTAATTAAATTATTATTATCTATTTATTTATTTTATTTATTATTTTTAATTCCTTTTTTTTAACAAAACGTTCTAGGACTGGGGCCCACTGGTCATAGGCACAGGGCCTTAACGGGCATACAGGCAGGCGGGTGCGGGCGAAGCCGCAGCCCTGCCCGGTAACGAGGCAAGGCCGGAATGGGGCTGGAGCGGGCGCGTGGGCGCCGGTGCCCGACGCGGCCAGTGGGGAAGGAAGGGGGCCGGCGCGACTAGTGGTCAGGGGGCGCGGACCAGCGAGGCTGCATCGCCGGTGAGGCGAGGCCGCGCACACGCGGGTGAGCAGCGTGTAGGCGCGATGTATGGGCGCGGGCGGGACAAGGCCGCGGTGAGCGCGACGAGCGCGAGCGCTCGTGGACGTGGGTGGAGGCAAGGACACCGAGTAGGGCCACGACGAGTGCGACGCGTTCAGTACGGGGGGGAGGGAGCACGGGGCGGTGCTCACGTTCGATGCAGGGAAGGGGCGGCGTGGCTCGATGGCGTCCGGCGAGGAGGAGGATGGGGACGAGCGACGGTGGGGAGGCATTCCGGCGGGGAGGTCCAGCGAAGGCGCTCCGGGACGGCTTCGGGCGACGGAGTCGGGGTGGAGGCGGCGATGACGGGGCGGCGAGGAGGCAGGCCGTTGAGGTGGTCCGGCGAGGGAGGCGTGGTTGAGGCGACGGGGACGAGGGCACGGCTTCAGGTGGGCGCCGCGCAAGGGAGAGGAGGGGCGCGGACGAGTCCGGGAGGAGGGGCGCCGGCGGCGCCTTGCATCGGCCGCGGGCGTGC
>NC_041385.1:521074331-521077512 GCF_002162155.2 Triticum dicoccoides
GATCGTAAGAATGGCAAGTGTAAGTAGTTATCCATAAGGATTTATCGGTGGTCGGGAATAGCAAAAGTGATGGGCACAAAGTCTCGAGAGAATATCAAAGAGTATCTCCGAAATCTTCTGGTGCAGTCGGTGACCATCTGGACTGAAGGGGCTCTCCGGGAGAAAGTATTTTCGAGAACCTAAAGTTAGTTTTTAGTAAAAATCGTTTAACCCGAATAGAAGAGGGTTCAGAATCCCAGAGTAAAGGTCGAGGAATAAAAGATCCTAATACCTCCCGATGGCGACGTGGGCCCATGGGCCACACAGCCATGTTAGTAAAAGTTTTTCAACGACTAGACTCGACTTCGGCCAAGGAGTTGGAAAGGGGGATTCCTACAGGCAGTCGGCTCTGATACCAACTTGTGACGCCCCCGATTCAATCGTACACTAATCATGCACACAAACGTGTACGATCAAGATCAGGGACTCACGGGAAGATATCACAACACAACTCTAAAACATAAATAAGTCATACAAGCATCATAGTACAAGCCAGGGGCCTCGAGGGCTCGAATACAAGTGCTCGATCATAGACGAGTCAGCGGAAGCAACAATATCTGAGTACAGACATAAGTTAAACAAGTTTGCCTTAAGAAGGCTAGCACAAACTGGGATACAGATCGAAAGAGGCGCAGGCCTCCTGCCTGGGATCCTCCTAAACTACTCCAGGTCGTCGGCAGCGGCCTGCACGTAGTAGTAGGCACCTCCAGTGTAGTAGGAATCATCGTCGACGGTGGCGTCTGGCTCCAGGGCTCCAGCATCTGGTTGCGACAACCAGGTAGAAGGGAAAGGGGAAAAGAGGGAGAAAAGCAACCGTGAGTACTCATCCAAAGTACTCGCAAGCAAGGAGCTACACTACATATGCATGGGTATATGTGTAAAGGGCCATATCGGTGGACTGAACTGCAGAATGCCATAATAAGAGGGGGATAGCTAATCATGTCGAAGACTACGCTTCTGGCAGCCTCCGTCTTGCAGCATGTAGAAGAGAGGAGATTGAAGTCCCCCAAGTAGCATCTCCAAGTAGCATCTCCAAGTAGCATCTCCAGTAGCATCGCATAGCATATTCCTACCCGGCAATCCTCTCCTCGTCGCCCTGCGGAAAAGCGATCACCGGGTTGTCTGTGGAGCTTGGAAGGGTGTGTTTTATTAAGTATCCGGTTCTAGTTGTCATAAGGTCAAGGTACAACTCCAAGTCGTCCTGTTATCGAAGATCACGGCTATTCGAATAGATTAACTTCCCTGCAGGGGTGCACCACATAACCCAACACGCTTGATCCCATTTGGCCGGACACACTTTCCTGGGTCATGCCCGGCCGCGAAAGATCAACACGTCGCAGCCCCACCTAGGCACAACAGAGAGGCCAGCACGCCGGTCTAAACCTAAGCGCGCAGGGGTCTGGGCCCATCACCCTGAGCACACCTGCACGTTGCGTGGGCGGCCGGAAGCAGACCTAGCCTAGCAGGCGTTCCAGTCCAATCCGGCGCGCGCCGCTCCGTCGCTGACGTCTGAAGTGCTTTGGCTGATACCACGACGTCGGGATACCCATAACTACTCCCACGTAGATGGTTAGTGCGTATAGGCTCGTAGCCGACTCAGATCAAATACCAAGATCTCGTTAAGCGTGTTAAGTATCCGCGAACGCCGAACAGGGCCAGGCCCACCTGTCTCCTAGGTGGTCTCAACCTGCCCTGTCGCTCCGCCACAAAGTAACAGTCGAGGGCCGTCGGGAACCCAGGCCCACCTCTACCGGGATGGAGCCACCTGTCCTTTCAGCCCCCTCGTCAGAATCACTTGCGGGTACTCAATGAGCTGACCCGACTTTAGTCACCATCTGTATAGTATGTATGTATGTATAGTATATACCCGTGATCACCTCCCAAGTGATCACGGCCCGATAGTATAGCAAGGTAGACTGACAAGAATGTAGGGCCAATGATGATAAACTAGCATCCTATACTAAGCATTTAGGATTGCAGGTAAGGTATCAACAGATGTAGCGACAATGTCAGGCTATGCATCAAAATAGGATTAACGAAAGCAGTAACATGCTACACTACTCTAATGCAAGCAGTATAGAGGAGAATAGGCGATATCTGGTGATCAAGGGGGGGGGGGCTTGCCTGGTTGCTCAGACAAGGAGGGGTCGTCGGTGACGTAGTCGTACACGGTGGCATCAGCGTCGGTCTCGTAGTCTACCGGAGATAAGAGGGGGAAGAAACAATGAATACAATGCAAACATAAACACGACGATGCGTGACGTGACAATGAGCGGTGCTAGGTGTGCCCTAACGTGGTATGAGGTGGTACCGGTTAAGGGGGGAAACATCCGGGAAAGTATTCCCGGTGTTTCGTGTTTTCGGGCAGAGGAGCCGGAGGGGGAAAGTTGCGAGTTCGATAGGTTAGGGGTGTGTGGCGGACGAACGGACTGTGTATCCGGAATCATCTCATCGTTCTGAGCAACTTTCATGTTGAAAATATTTTAATCCGAGTTACGGATTAAAAGATATGTTTTCTAAAGATTTTATTAATTTCTGGAATTTAATTAATTATTTAAATTCAACATTATCCAAAACAGTATTTGCTGACGTCATCATGACGTCAGCATGATGTCAGCAGTCAACAGAGGTGTTGACTGGTCAACTGACGTGTGGGTCCCACTAGTCATTGACTGTTTAGTCTAATTAGTGTTTAACTAATCTAACTACTGTTTAATTAAACTAATTAGTTAGTTAGCTTAATGTAATTATGATTAATTAACTTAATTTATTCCTTAATATAATTAATTAATTAAATTATTATTATCTATTTATTTATTTTATTTATTTTATATATTATTTTTAATTCCTTTTTTTAACAAAACGTTCTGGGACTGGGGCCCACTGGTCATAGGCACAGGGCCTTAACGGGCATACAGGCAGGCGGGTGCGGGCGAAGCCGCAGCCCTGCCCGGTAACGAGGCAAGGCCGGAATGGGGCCGGAGCGGGCGCGTGGGCGCCGGCGCCTGACGCGGCCAGTGGGGAAGGAAGGGGGCCGGCGCGACTGGTGGTCAGGGGGCGCGAACCAGCGAGGCTGCATCGCCGGTGAGGCGAGGCCGCGCACACGCGGGTGAGCGGCGTGTAGGCGCGATGTATGGATGCG
>NC_041385.1:521078273-521084712 GCF_002162155.2 Triticum dicoccoides
TCGTGGGAAGGGGGAGAGAGGAGTGGGGGTGTGGGGGTTTAGGGTTTCGGTCGAGGGGGGGTTATGGGGAGTGGGGTGGGCCGGCCTGGTGGGTTGGCCCAGTGGGGGGTTGTGGCCTGCTGGGCCGAAGCCCAGTGGGGGGGGTTTGCTTTCTCCTTTTTTTTAGCTTTGTTTTCTGTTTTCTTTTCTTTATCTATTTTCTTTTAATTTCTGTTTTATAAAATATAAGTACAACTCCTAATTTAATGTTATAATTTATTCTACTGCCCCAAAAGTTTGACACCTAATTAAAATAGTTTGTATTATTATTATTTTTAAAAGGCATTTAATTAATTGTTATAGCTGCTATTTTAATTAGTTTAGAGCCTTTAAACATTTTATAAAATTTGTGATTTCTCCACTAGTATTACCCATGATTTATTTGACACATTTTGGACATTTTAGTTTTAATGTTTGAAAACTTTTGTTGTTCGCCTAAATCTCAAATTTGAATTTGAATCGTTTTCGAACTAACGCGAGATTAGCGATAGTATCGGAGGTGATGTGGTGTCATTAGCAGAGGTTACTGTAGCTTGATTATCCGGGCGTCACAAGATGTTTGGGCGATTTCATTATTAGCCTTGCCTTCAAAATGAGATTTTCTAAGGTGGTACCGATACTATCGCAGAGCAGACTGAAAACATGAGTGCATACTTGTTTAGTTGCATCATCTTTCGGATCCAACTTGAACCTCATCTATTGAAAAAAGAATGTGAGTCTTATTAGGAGGAAGCTTGAAAGTATGGGACAGAGCAAGACAATATTACTAACTGCGATGAATAACATTACTTATGGATAAATGGTCAAGGAAGGTGTCAAACTGGGTATTGTCTTTGTCATTCCTGTACTGGATCCACGTTGGGAGGATACGTGCATGACACCTAATGGCAACGGCTGTCTCTAATACTAACTTGGCTGACTCTGTAGCATCACGTGGCCTTATTAAACCTGCCTCAAAATGGATCTCCATTCTTCCTCCTTTAGATTTTGTTAATCTGTCAAGCATTATCCCTGATGTATGTTTCCGCTTGCGCCGTGGTGCTAGTTCAACAACGAATATGGAAAGTGTTAGTGTACATCAAACTATGAGAGTACATATAAAGGAGCATGCAACTGCAACTTGACTCGGTCAGGTACCGTCTTGGTGTTGATGCTCATGAGGTTCATCTGATCTTGCCAAGTCCTGTTGTGCTAGCAGTGCTTCAAAAGTAGTGTTAGGTGTGAAGGCGTCTTGGGAACTGCCCAGTTCTGGAGCAAACGAACGAGTAACTCGTTGGGATGCTGGTACAGTTGAAGCGGATGCTGCAGCTGGTGGAGCAGGTGATGCTGTGTTTGTAGATTTAGCCGGTGGACTTGGACCTTCTACTGCACTATAAGTACCAGTAGAGTCTCGAGGGCAGATCCTTTTCCGTTTCACCCGACGAGTAACACCATTCCCTACTATATTCTTTTCCTTGCTCTTTTTTGACTTTGCTATGTCAAGCCATACCCACAACACAAAAGAATAAAATTGCTCTTCAGAACTCATTGATGCATGATACAGACAAGCAATACTTTGATGTAAGACAACCGTATGAGGATGGAATATGTAAGAAAAACAGGACGGCGTGACATATTTAGAGCTACGATGTGTAAACTAAGCAGAAGGATTTTCAAGAAAATATAAGTAATGAAAGCTAGACACCATATGAAAGATGCAACCAATATTACTCTCCCAAGTTAAAAGTGTCTTGTCATAAGTGGCAATTCGAAAAATTAGAAGTAGTACAACATAGAAATCAATGCAAGATGCAACAACCACCATCAAACTTCCATGTTAAAAGCGTCCAATCATGAGTGACTGATGCAGGATACACGACAACAGTACTTTGATGTAAGAACATGGTATGATAGATAGATGCAGTGTATTCTAGACACAGAAAGCCATGTCATATGCACATGTATAACGTATAAACTCAGTAGGTGCAATTTAATCAAAATAGAAGAAATACAGGCTGGACAACATATGCAACATGAAACCAATTATCACACTGTCAACTTAGAGCAAGCACCTGTGATGGTGGAGTACGGGAGATGAACTCATCATGTAGACTTGGGACTTCAACTTCATTAGCAGTAGTAGTGGCAAATCTAGAGAGTCTCTGTTTGCGTCAGTGCGGAGGACCACCAACATCCCCTAACTTACTATTTTCCTTCCTATTTTGTAATATTGCCTTATGAAGTCAAAACCACAAGAAGACGAATAAGATTAGCTCTGCATAACTGGTTGATGCATGATATAGACGAACAATACTTTGATGTAAGGAAAGCGGAGGATAGGAGGATGGAATATATACAAAAAAAGACATCATTGCATATTCACACGTACGATAGGAGGATGGAATATGTATGAAAAAATAGTAAGCAGAAGGCATTTCAACAAAATTATAAGAAATGAAAGCTTGGCACCATATGAACATGCAACCAATATCACTCTATCAGGTAAAAAGTGTCTCATCGTAAGTGCCGTTTCAAGAAATTAGAAGCAGTACAATCTAGAAGTCAATGCAAGATGCAACCTACATCACAGTCCCAAGTTAAATATGTCTTATGGGTAAGTGATCGTTGCAGGTATAAGTTGTAAGCTACACAGATGCAATTCAACATAATCAGAAGCAATACAAACTAGACATCATACGGAACACGCAACCACATATAATAGTTCCAAGTTAGAGCAAGCACCTATGATGGTGTATTAGGGGAGATGTGCTCATCATGTACACGTATGTTCTAGAAATAGGAACACGTGTCATATTCACAAGCATTATATGTGAAGTAAGCAGATGCAATTCAACACAGTTAGAAGCAATACAAGCTAGACATCATACGCAACATGCAACCACACATAATAGTGCCAAGTTAGAGCAAGCACCTGTCATGGTGGAGTAGGGGAGATGTGCTCATCATCTACAAAGCTACGTTGATTGTCTAGCCTTGCTTGTCTTGCGAATCTTGTTGGGAGGATGGCGGAGTAGAATCTGTAGAGACCCTCCGTTTCAGTTGCTCGGAAGGACCACCATCATCCAATGCCTTACCAATTTACCTCCACTTTATTGATTTTGCATTGTGAGGTCAAACCGACAAGAAAAAGGAATATAATTTGCTCTTCAGAACTCATTCATGCATGATACTGACGAACACTACTCTGATGAAAGGCAAAGTCATGATACGAGGATGGAATATGTACGAAAAACTAGACGGCTTGACATATTCACACCTATGATGTGGTAACTAAGCAGAAGGCACTTCAACAAATTAGAAGCACTGCAAGCTAGACACCATATGGAAGGTGCAATCAATATCACTCTACGAAGTTAAAATTGTCTCGTCATAGGTGGCGTTCATCAAACTAGAAGCACTACATGCTAGAAATCATATTCAAGATGCAAACCAATATCACACTGCCAACTTAAAGGTGTCCCATCACAAGTGACTGATGCAGGATACACAAGAAGAGTAGTTTCATGTAAGAACATGGTGTGATAGACAGATATAGTATGTACCAAAAAGAAGAAAGCGTGTCATATTCACATGTATCATGTGTAAGCTAAGTAGATGCAGTTTACACTAATTAGGAGCAATACAAGCTAGACACCGTATGCAACATGCAACCAGATATCACACTGCCAAGTTAGAGCAAGCACCTTGGATGGTGGAGTAGGGGAGCGGAGACTTGGACCTTGTAATGCACTAGCAGTACAAGGAGAATCCGTACAGATGCTCCATTTATGTTGCTGCAGAGGACCACCATCATCGCATTCCTTACTCTTTTCCTTCCTCTTTTTTGATTTTGCCTTGTCAAGTCAAACCCACAAGAAAAAGGAATAAAATTTGCTCTTCAGAATTCATTGATGCATGATACTAACGAACACTACTTTCATGTAAGGCAGCCGCATGATAGGAGGATGGAATATGTATGAAAAACAGGACGGCGTGACATATTGACATGTATGATGTATAAAGTATAAACTAAGCACAAGGTGTTTGAACCTGTTAGAAGCAATACAAGCTAGAAACCATATGAAAGATGAAACCAATATCACTCTGATAAATTAAAAGGTTGGCCTAACAAATGTATTTGACCAAATTAGACGCAATACATGGAAACAGGCTAGAAATAATCTGCAATATGCAACGAATAAAGGTGTCTCATCGTAAGTGATTGATGCAGGATACAGAAGAGAGGTAGTTTCATGTAAGAACATGGTTAACACATAGATGTAGTGTGTACCAAAAATAGGAAGGCATGTCATATTCACAGGTATAATGTGTAAACTAAGCAGATGCAATTTACCCTAATTAGAAGCATTACAAGCTAGACACCATATGCAACATGCAACCACATATCACACTGCGAAGTTAGAGCAAGCACCTGCGATGGTGGTGTAGGGGAAGTGCGGTCTTCAAGTACAGAGCTACGTTCAATTTCTTCATTTAGGCTTGCCGTTTCTTGAGAATCATGTGGAGAGGATGAAACTGCACTCTTTATAAGAGTAGCGTGTCTCATACTAACCCATGGGCGTGACTATCTCATCATAAGCGATAGATGCATGATACACAAGAATAGTAGTTTGATGTAAGAACATGATGTGATAGGCAGATGTAGCATGTACCAAAAATAGGAAGGCATGTCATATTCACATGTATAATGTGTAAGCTAAGGAGATGCAATTTTTAACAAATTAGGAGCAATACAAGCTAGGCACCATATGCAACATGCAACCAGATATCACACTGCCATGTTAGAGCAAGCACCTGGGGTTGTGGAGTAGGGGAGATGAAATTTGGAACTTGCACTGCAGTAGGAGTAGCAGGAGAATCTGCAGAGATCATCTGTTTCGGTTGCTCCAGAGGACCACCATCATTCCGTGCCTTCGTCCTTTTAGATTTTTCCTTTGTCAAGTAAATACACAAGAAAAAGGAATGAAATTCGCACTTCCAAATTTGTTGATGCATGATATTGACGAACACAACTTTTATGTATGGCAACCACATTGTAGGAGGATGGAATATGTATGAAAAACGCTAAGCAGAAGACATTTCAACAAACTAGAAGCAATGCAATCTAGACACCATATGAAAGATCCAACCAAAATCGCTCTACCAAGTTAGATGTGTCTCATTATAAGTGTCACTTCAACAAATTAGAGGCGATACATGTTTGAAATGATATGCAAGATGCAACCAATATTACACTGTCAACTTGAAGGTGTATCGTTAGAAGTGACTGATGAGGGATACACAAGAAAAGTAGTTTGATGTAAGAACATGGTTAATAGAAAGACGTAGTATGTACCAAAAACAGAAAGACATGTCATATTCACAGGTATAATGTGTTAACTAAGTAGATGCAATTTAGCCTAATTAGAAGCATTACAAGGTAGACACCATATGCAACATGCAACCACATATCACACTGCCAAGTAAGAGCAAGCACCTGCGATGGTGGTGTGGGAGAATTGCGGTCATCAACTAGAGAGCTACGTTGACTATCTTCATTTAGCCTTGCTGTTTCTTGAGAATCATGTGGGGAGGATGGCACTGCACTCTTTAAACAAGTAGCGCGTCTCACAGTAACCCAGTGGGGTGACTGTCTCATCATAAGTGATTGATGAGGGATACAAAAGAGCATTAGTTTGATGTACGAACATGGTTAATAGACATATGTAGTATGTATCAAAATGTAACATCCCAAATTTTCAATTTGGTATGTTATACATTAGATCATCATTGCATATCATATTTTTTCCATGCATTTTGGGTTGATCCTAGAAATTCTACGCAACTCAAGGACCCACAGAGAGAGTTGGGGATTTCCTTATTTTCATATTTGAGTTTTCTCAAATTTTGAAAAAAAGATCATTTGATTTTAGTTATTTTCTCTTCGAATATTTCTTATATGAAAATAAAAGAGAGGGGATAAAATGACTTTCCCAAAATAAAGAATTATTGGAGGTTAATTATGAAAATCAAATAAGAATTTCATGTGTACTTTTTGCTATTTTATTTGAATTAGGAAAAAATGCATTTTTCAAAATTGCATTAGAGGCCCAAATAAATGTTCACTTTGTCCATTATATTTTTAGAGGACGGGGAAAATTTATTTCAGGATTTTTGGAGTCTGTTTAGTATTTCTTTTCTTCGTTTTTCTGTGCAGCGGAATATTTAAAAAAAAACGAACCGACCTTACCGGGTTGTGTCCTCCTAGGACACCGACCCGGCAGGCCTTTATAAGCAGAAGGCCCGACCCTAGCCAGCCGCCGCCCCGCCGCCTCAATTCCCGTGCCGCCGCCGCTAGTCGTTGTCGCCGCGCCGTCGCCTCGCCGCGCCGTCACCCTGTAGCGCCGTCGCCGCCGCCCGT
>NC_041385.1:521085417-521195243 GCF_002162155.2 Triticum dicoccoides
CCTCGCCGCCGCCGCTGCCTAGCCCGCCGGAGCCGCCGCCAACCCCCGCCGGACCTCGTCGAGGTAGCCCGCCGCCGCCGCCGGTTTTCGTTAGAAAAACGTATGGTTTTTTTCGAAAATCCTAAGTTATATATATATCCGTTTTATTTTGTTTTCCCGGTTTAGTTATTTAGCGAACACTCATTCGTACATTCGTTTTAACGAATGGTGTTCACCCGTTAGCCGCAGACAGCGAACGTTGTTCGTTAGTCTGTTTGTCAGTTTTTCTTTTTCCAAGGTTTTTCCGCGATTATTTTCGATCGCGATTTCTGCCCTGATTTTTGTTTTAGTTTACCTTTTCGCTCGTTTATCGGAATCAGACGATTCAAGCGCCTAGATCTTCGTCTCGAAGCCCTCTTTCTGTTTAATCAACTTGAACAAGATTTTGGTACTGTAAAATTTGACTTTAGTCCAGATTAGTAAACGGATCTTGTTTCTTTCGCAGTTTGAGTTTCATTGCTTCGTTTGATTTGATTCTTTTTGCAAACCAGAGTTCTTAAGTTGAAATTTCTGGTTAGATCTCTTATTTGAGTTTTAGACTTTTGCCCTACTTCTAGTTGAGTGATTATTGTATGCTTTGTTTTTTTGTGCTAGAGTAACCGGAGTGCGAAGCGTGCTACTACGAGTCCCTAGGTTTCACAGATCATCAGCAAGGCAAGTAACACTTTGATCATACCTCTTTACTACCTAGTTTTATCGCATTAGATCAATCCTCAAACAAGTGCATGGTTAGGATCTGTTTAACATGTGGGTTCTGGGAAGTAGATGATGAGGTAGAACCTATTGCCATGTTTACTATCAAAACCTTTGGGAGTTACTTCTATGTTACCTATATTGCCATGCTATGCTCGTAGACGTGGTTTGGTTCAAGTGATTCATGACAGATGTGAGAGTTATTATTAATGGTGAACTTAAGGTGGCTACTTAAATACACATCTGGGTGGATTGCTTGTGGCACCCTGGAGTACCCAGTGGTTGTCAGGGCACCTGGAGAATCCAGTGTTGTCCTAGGATATCCCGGAGTACCCGTGTGATTATCCTATGGTCCGCCACCCAGGCTCAAAGGGATCATAAGATTATTCATGCTAGAAACTTCCATGTGCAGCCACAAGCTATTATGGGCTCTAGCATAGTTGAGTAAGTTGCAAGACATCTTTCAGTGGTGGGCTAGCAGATGTAGGGGAAAGTAGGTGTAACTGTCCACCCAGAGTAAAGGGTTATTGTTTCAGAAAGACTGTGTCTCGTTTCTCCGACCATGGATGTATTCGAGTCTTGTGGGGAAAAGTGCACAAACCTCTGCAGAGTGTACAAACTAATCATGGCTAGCCATATCCCCGGTTATAGATGTTTTGAATATCTAGTTCTTGGATTATCATGTTGATTTCATCACTCTAATATAATTTGATTGGATTTAATGATGATGCTTAATTGGGATTGAGTTGGAGGAACCTTCTCAATGTTTAACAATCACCATGATAGTTAAATAAAATTTATTCCTTTGTTGTAGGGAAAAATTGGCTTTATGCAAAACTGTAACCATAGAGCTTTGCACTAGCCAAATATGCATGTAGTGATAGCATTTATTTTTTTAATTACCCTATGTGTTACATTGCCAGCATATTCCATGTGCTGACCCATTTTGGGCTGCAACGTTTCATGTTGCAGAGTTTTCAGATGATGAGTAAGGTGCCACAGGTCGTTGTCTTTCACTCAGTGATGCCGTTGGAGTTGATGGACTCACTTTATCTTCCAAGCCTTCCGTTGTTATCGTTTTTAGATGGCCTTAAGCCATATTATTGTAATAAGTTCTCTTTTGAGACATTCGATGTAATAAGTGTGTGATTGAGCCTCTGTTATAAATCCTCGAGTACTGTGCGTGTCAGCATTACCGATCCAGGATGACACCGATGCATAGAGATCAGACTATTTGAGGTCTGGTCGCTACAAGATGGTACCAGAGCACACACCGACTGTAGGACATGACCACTAAGCTTAAGCCCTAGATCACTACTCTCTTCTCATTTCTGACTCCTCTCCTTTTCTACTCTATAGGATGGCGGATGCAAGGAACAAGTTCACACAACCGGATGAAGATACACCTTTTGGACGACACTTGAAGGAAGTTACTAGATACCTGAACATCGAAATACCAAGTTTCACCGGGACCTACATCGCCACTTTACCTAAAGAGGAGCGTTGTATGATTCGAGTTCAAGTTCCAGGAAGGACGTTCATGCCAGTCACTGAGCCCATAGAGTTTTCCTTTGATGCACCCACCCGGAGTCTAGGAAAGAGCATGGCAGCCCACATCACCATGGGACGCATTGGAGAAGTTTACCACAAGGATCTCAAGGATACTATCTACCAGATTTGTGGGCACCGAGATGAGCAATGGGAGATGATCAGAACCAAGAGGGACATGTCTATTACAGCTTTCATCCAGGAGTTAAACCAGCACATTCGTCGCTAGGAGAACCAGATGTGCGCAAGCATGATAGATCTGAAGAAGGCAATGACCAGGATCACGGAGCTAGAGGAAGAACTCAAGTCTACACGTGATGGATATGAGGAGGAAATGACGATACTCGTGGAGAAGAATGATGATTTGACAAGGAACCTAGGAGTATTCATGGGAGACCCCGCGCCAGGAGGAGAAGACAACGATTCCGCTTGTTCGGAGAACTACATCACCATCGACGACACCGACTCGGACCCCGATGATAGCGATGATGACTATGTTGATGAAGTTGGAGCAGATATCATGGAGTCTTCCACCAATCAAGTTTTCTAGTCGACCACCATACCAGCAGTAGTATATCCCCCATGTATATAGTATAGTCCGAGCACTTTTGTAATGATAGTTAGACCGATTGTATGCCCTTGCTTGAATTGATTGAAGTGATATGTTTGTGTTTGTCTCATGTGCATATGTGTAGTGTTTTCCCTCTAGATCTCATTCTATTCTGTTTTCTCATCTTTTCTAAACCCATCAGATGCCTCCGAGATGCGACAATGGATTTGCTTTCCCGCCGGAGCTCACCCAATTGATCCAGCAGCAGAATACCCTGATGCAGTTACTACTCCAGAACCAGAATCAGGGGAACAACAACAACAACCCACCACCATAACCACCTGATGATCACTTAGCTCGTTCCTTAAGGCTGAATCCGCCAGTGTTCTCCAGTAGCACCGAGCCGATATTTGCAGATGATTGGCTCCACAAGATTGGAAGGGAGTTGACCACTGCAGGATGCACAGATGCAGAGAGAGTGCAATTTGCCACACATTAACTTGATGGACCCACATCATCATGGTGGGAGAATTTCACAGCCACTTACCCCATCAACACTGTCACATGGGACCCGTTTCAGCAGGTTTTCCGCACTGCCCATGTTTCAGTAGGATCTATGGCCATGAAGAAGTGCGAGTTCCACAACTTGCACCAGGGAGGACGCACAATGGGCCAGTATGTTGATGATTTTAGTAAGTTAGCACGTTATGCCCCAGATGACGTTGTTACGGATGCAGCTAAGCAGGAGAAGTTTCTGGAAGGACTGAATGATGAGATGAGCATGCAGTTGATGGTGGCAACCTTCAACAACTACTAGGAGTTGGTAGATAGAGCTCTTATGATTGAAGGGAAGCAACAGCAGATTGACAATCGCAAGAGGAAGTACGGACAAGGGAAGTACAATTCAGGAGCTCAGCAGAGACCCCGTTTTACCCCGAACTCGGGAGGACACATTCACCATAACCATGGAGGTCACAATTCCAATGTAGGGAGTTCTCACAACCATAGTGGCCCCAAGAATGGGAATGGGAATGGAGGAAGCAACGGTCAGAACCGTTCCAACCCAGCAACGCCCGGCAAGAAGGATCTAAGTCACATTACCTCTTTCAAGTGTGGGAAGAATGGACATTACACCATGGAGTGTTCTAAAGCAAAGAATGGAAATGGCAATGGAAGCTCTGGGAAGAAGCCCAACCCTTTCAACAGGGGACAACTGAACCACGTTAACGTGGAGGAGGTTGAAGCGCAACCAGATGTAGTAATAGGTAAGTTTTTGGTTAAGTCATTTACTACAATCGTTCTTTTTGATACTGGTGCATCGCATTCATACATATCAAGGGGATTTGTGGTTAAGTATAAGTTGCCAACCAAAGTTCTTAGAACACCTATGTTAGTAAGCTCGCTGGGAGCAGAGCATATGGCAAGCCAAGGATATTTTTAGATGCCATTGACCATAGGTAGGCATGTTTTCCCCTCAGATCTGATAATTCTGGAGTCGCAAGGTTTGGATGTGATTTTGGGTATGGATTGGCTATCGATGTATGGAGGGAACATTGATTGCGCCAGTAATTTGATTATGCTCACCACCCCAGAAGGAAGGAGAATTAAGTATGTATCCCGGCATGTGCCGAAGAGGACTCAAGTGAATTCCTTATCCGGAGTTGTACAGGAGGAAGTACCAGTGGTGAAGGATTTCCCTGACGTATTTCCAGAAGAGTTGTCAGGCATGCCACCGAATAGAGACATCGAGTTTTTGATTGAGCTTTTGCCAGGCACATGGCCAATATCTAAGAGACCGTACAGGATGCCCACAAAGGATTTGGAGGAAATTAAGAAGCAGATTAAGAAGTTACTGGATAAAGGGTATATTCACCCAAGTTCGTCACCTTGGGGATCACTAGTGCTTCTAGTGGAGAAGAAGGATGGATCGTTGAGGATGGTTGTTGATTATCGTGGATTGAATGAAGTGATAATCAAGAACAAGTACCCACTACCGATGATCAATGATTTGTTTGACCAGTTGCAAGGAGCTAAAGTATTTTCCAAGATCGATTTGCAATCAGGATATCACCAGCTGAAGATTCGAGAGCAGGATATACCTAAGGCAGCTTTTACCACAAGGTACGGGCTATATGAGTATATCATTATGTCATTCGGCCTGACTAACGCACCTGCATATTTCATGAACATGATGAACAAGGTGTTTATGTAGTTTTTGGATAAATTCATCGTGGTGTTCATTGATGATATATTGGTTTACTCGAAGAATGAAGAAGATCATAAGGAGCATTTGCGTTTGGTACTTGGGAAGCTCAGGGAACATCAGTTATATGCCAAGTTCAGCAAGCGTGAGTTTTAGTTGAAGGAAGTTGGATTCCTCGGACATGTTATATCCGGAGAAGGAATAGCAGTAGACCCCACCAAGGTTGTCACTATGACAAACTGGGAAGCACCCACATCAGTTGGAGAGATCCGGAGTTTTCTTGGACTCGCAGGATACTACATGAGGTTCATTGAGAATTTCTCGAAGATTTCAAAGCCCATGACGGAGTTGTTGAAGAAGGACACCAAGTTCAAATGGACTAAGGAATGTGAGGCCAGCTTTCAGGAGTTGAAGAAACATTTGGTTACAGCTCCAGTGTTGATTCTTCCAGATCAACGCAAGGATTATCAGGTGTATTGGAACGCTTCTCGTCGAGGACTTGAAGTAGTGATTATGCAGGAGGGAAGAGTTGTTTCATATGCCCCACGACAACTTAAACCCCATGAGTTGAATTATGCTACACAAGATTTGGTCTTAGCAGCCGTAGTGCATGCGTTGAAGACGTGGAGACATTTTCTCATCGGAAACCATTGTGAGGTGTACACAGATCACAATAGTTTGAAGTATATCTTCACGCAGAAGGAGTTGAATCTCAGACAGAGGAGATGGTTGGAGCTCATCAAGGATTATGATATGAGGTTGCATTATCATCCCGGAAAGGCTAACGTAGTAGCCGATGTGTTGAGCCGCAAGAGTCATGTCAATACACTCATGACTGGAGAATTACCCAAGGAGTTAGCAGAGGATCTTTGCGAGCTAAGTTTGGAGATATTTCTGAGAGGCTATGTAGCAGCATTGGAAATTCAGTCTACCTTGATGGATAAGATCATAGAAGCTCAGAAGACGGACAAGGAGATTGCCGAGATAAAGGAAAGGATGAGCAAAGGAAAGGCCAAAGGATTTCGTGAGGATGAACACGATACCTTATGGGTTGAGGACTGCATATATGTGCCTAATGACCCGGAGATTAGGAAGTTGATTCTGCAAGAGGCCCATGATTCGCCATATTCGATTCACCCAGGAAACACCAAGATGTATCTAGATTTGAAGGACAATTTCTGGTGGACCGGAATGAAGAAGGATATTGCTGAGTATGTAGCAGTTTGTGATGTATGTCAGAGAGTGAAAGCAGAGCATCAGAAGCCAGCAGGATTGCTACAACCATTGCTGATACCCGAATGGAAGTGGGATAAGCTAGGCATGGATTTTATCACGGGATTTCCCAAGACTCATTAAGGCTATGACTCAATATGGGTTGTAGTCGATCGTTTAACGAAGGTAGCTCATTTCATCCCAGTGAAGACCACTTACACCAGTGCTAAGTTGGCAAAGATATACATGACCAGGATCGTATGTCTGCATGGAGTTCCGAGGAACATTGTATCAGATAGAGGAACCCAGTTTACCTCAAAGTTCTAGAGTCAATTGCATGAGACTTTGGGTACCAGGCTAGAGTTCAGTACAACCTTTCATCCACAGACAGATGGACAGACCAAGAGAGTCAATCAGATTCTGGAGGACATGTTGAGAGCTTGTGCGCTCGATTATGGATCCAGTTGGGACAACAATTTTCCATATGCAGAGTTCTCTTACAATAACAGTTATCAAGCCAGTTTGAAGATGGCCCCTTTCGAAGCCTTGTACGGAAGGAGGTGCAGGACACCGTTGTTGTGGGATGAAGTTGGAGACCGCCAGTTGTTTGGACCAGATTTGATTAAAGAGTCTGAAGAGAAGGTTAAGCTGATTCGTGATAGACTCAAGGTAGCCCAGTCTGGGCAGAAGAGCTATGCGGATTCTAAATGCAAAGAGACAGTTTACAAAGTCGGAGACAGAGTGTATCTTCGTGTGTCCCCACTTTGAGGAGTTAAGCGATTTGGAGTTAAGGGAAAGTTAGCACCACATTTTGTGGGACCATACAAAGTTTTGTAACGTATGGGAGAAGTTGCCTACAAGTTGGAATTGCCAGAAGGATTGTCAGGAGTTCACGATGTGTTCCACGTTTCCCAGTTGAAGAGGTGCCACGCAGAGATGGCCGATATTCCTCTAAGAGATACAGTGCCACTGGAAGAAATTCAGTCGGATAGCGATTTGACCTACGAGGAGAAACCAGTGAAGATTCCCGAGTTTGCCAGCCGAGTCACATGCAACAAGGTTATTAAGTTCTGCAAAGTACAGTGGAGCCACCATACCGAGGATGAAGCCACCTGAAAACGAGAGGAAGACCTACGGAAGGACCACCCGCACCTATTTTCTAGCCAATCCGAATCTCGAGGGCGAGATTCATCTTAAGGGGGGTAGGTTTGTAACATCCCAAATTTTCAATTTGGTATGTTATACATTAGATCATCATTGCATATCATATTTTTCCATGCATTTTGGGTTGATCCTAGAAATTCTACGCAACTCAAGGACCCACGGAGAGAGTTGGGGATTTCATTATTTTCATATTTGAGTTTTCTCAAATTTTGAAAAGAGGATCATTTGATTTTAGTTATTTTCTCTTTGAATATTTCTTATATGAAAATAAAAGAGAGGTGATAAAATGATTTTTTTCCCAAAATAAATAAATATTGGAGGTTAAATATTAAAATCAAATAAGAATTTTATGCGGAGTTTTTGTTATTTTATTTGAATTACGAAAAAATGCATTTTTCAAAATTGCATTAGAGGCTCAAATAAATGTTCACTTTGTCCGCTATATTTTTAGAGGACGGGGAAAATTTATTTTAGGATTTTTAGAGTCCGTTTAGTATTTCTTTTCTTCATTTTTCTGTGCAGCGGAATATTAAAAAAAACGAACCGACCTTATCGGGCCGTGTCCGCCTGGGACACCGACCCGACAGACCTTTATAAGCCGAAGGCCTGACTCGGCCGAAACCCTAGCCAGCCGCTGCCCCGCCGCCTCGATTCCCGCGCTGCCGCCACCGCCGCTAGTCGTCGCCGCCGCGCAGCCGCCTCGCCGCGCCGTCGCCCCGCAGCGCTGCTGCCGCCGCCCGTTCCGCTGCCCGCCGCTGGATCCCCTCACCACCGCCGTTGCCCAGCCTGCCGGAGCCGCCGCCGACCCCCGCCGGACCTCACCAAGGTAGCACGCCGCCGCCGCCGGTTTTCGTTAGAAACCCGTATCTTTTTTTCGAAAACCCTAAGTTTTTTTATATAGATCGGTTTTATTTTGTTTTCCCAGTTTAGTTATTTAGCGAACGCTCATTCGTACGTTCGTTTTAAAGAACGGTGTTCACCTGTTAGCCGCAGACAGCGAACATTCGTTCGTTAGTCTGTTCATCAGTTTTTCTTTTTCCAGGGTTTTTCCACAATTATTTTTTATCGCAATTTCTGCCCTGATTTTTGTTTTAGTTTATCTTTTCGCTCATTTATCGGAATCAGGCGATTCAAGCACCTAGATCTTTGTCTTGAAGCCCTCTTTCTATTTAATCAACTTGAACAAGATTTTGGTACTGTAAAATTTGACTTTAGTCCAGATTAGTAAACGGATCTTGTTTCTTTCGTAGTTTGAGTTTCGTTGCTTCGTTTGATTTGATTCTTTTTGCAAACCAGAGTTCTTAAGTTGAACTTTCTGGTTAGATCTCTTATTTGAGTTTTACCCGTGCTTCTAGTTAAGTTTTTATTGTATGCTTTGTTTGTTTGCGCTAGAGTTCCCGGAGTGCGAAGCGTGCTACTACGAGTCTCTAGGTTTCACGGATCATCAGCAAGGCAAGTAACACTTTGATCATACCTCTTTACTACCCAGTTTTATAGCATTAGATCAATCCTCAAACAAGTTCATGGTTAGGATTTGTTTAACATGTGGGTTCTGGGAAGTAGATGATGAGGTAGAACCTATTGCCATGTTTACTATCTAAACCTTTGGGAGTTACTTCTACGTTGCCTATATTGCCATGGTATGCTCGTAGACGTGGTTTGTTTCAAGTGATTCATGACAGATGTGAGAGTTATTATTAATGGTGAACTAAAGGTGGCTACTTAAATACACATCTGAGTGGATTGCTTGAGGCACCCTTGTAACACCCACGATGCGGCTATATCTCTCACGTGTCGAGGCATGACTTAGAGGCATAACCGCAAGGTGGTTTTGTCGCAAGAAGGGTCATCTTCATACAATCCCATGTAATGAACAAGAATGGGATAAAGAGTTGGCTTACAATCTCCACTTCACACAATGAACATATAATTCATCATTCAGAGTACATACATAGTCTGAGTACGGACGAAGCAAAAAGAAAAGAAGATAACCCAACTGCTAGATCCCCGATCGTCCCAACTGGGCTCCACTACTGATCAACATGAAATGAAACATAGCAACGACCAAGATCTTCGTTGAGCTCCCATCTGAGCTCGGTTGCATCACCTGCACTGGTATCATCGGCACCTGCAACTGTTGTGATAGTATCTGGTGAGTCACGATGACTCAGCAATCTCAAAACCCGCGAGATCAAGACTATTTAAGCTTATGGGTAGGAAGTGGTATTGAGGTGGAGTTGCAACAAGCACTAAGCAAATATGGTGGCTAACATACGCAAATAAGAGCGAGCAGAGAAGCAACGGAACGGTCGAGAAGCTAGAAGTGATCAAGAAGTGATCCTGGAACTACTTACGCCCAATCATAACATAAAGACCGTGTTCACTTCCCGGACTCCGTCGAAAAGAGACCATCACGGCCACACACGCGGTTGATGTGTTTTAATTAAGTCAATTGTCAAGTTCTCTACAACCGGATATTAACAAATTCCCATCTGCCACATAACCGCGGGCACGGCTCTCAAAAGTTTATACCCTGCATGGGTGTCCCAACTTAGCCCATCACAAGCTCTCATGATTAGCGAAGGATATTCCTTCTCCCGGGAAGACCCGATCAGCCTCGGAATCCCGGTTACAAGACATTTCGACAATGGTAAAACAAGACCAGCAAGACTGCCCGACTGTGCCGACAAATCACGGGAGGAGCTGCACATATCTCGTTCTCAGGGCACACCAGATGAACACTACATACGGCTAAAACCAACCCTCAAGTTTCCCCGAGGTGGCGCTGCAAGTGGCTCTAGTTCGGACCAACACTTAGAGAAGCACTGGCCCGGGGGGGGGGGGTTAAAATAAAGATAACCCTCGGGGTTACAGACCCCAAGGGAGGGTTATATGTTGTTAGGCAAATGGAAAACCAATGTTGGGCCTTGCTGGAGGAGTTTTATTCAAGGCGAACTGTCAAGGGGTTAACATAAACCCGACCACGTAAGGAACGCAAAATCAAGGAACATAACACCGGTATGACAGAAACTAAGGCGGCAAGAGTGGAATAAAACACCAGGCATAAGGCCGAGCCTTCCACCATTTACCAAATATATAGATGCATTAATTAACATAAGAGATATTATGATATCCCAACATAACCATGTTCCAACATGGAGAAATCTTCAACTTCACCTGCAACTAGTAACGCTATAAGAGGGGCTGAGCAAAAGCGGTAACATAGCCAAACAACGGTTTGCTAGGAAGGGTGAAAAAGTTAGAGGCTGACATGACAATATGGGAGGCATGGTAAACAAGTGAAAGGTAGGGCAGCATAGCGATAGAACAAAGCAACTAGCAAGCAAAGATAGAGGTGATATCGAGGGTAATGGTCATCTTTCCTAAGATCCCGATAGGAAGAAGAACGAGTCCATGAAGAAGACAAATAGACGTAGTCGAACAAATCCTCACAAACACAACATTACCGGAACTATCAAGGAGAAGCGCAACCGGAAAGAAGCAAACAACATGATAAACACACAAGCATAAACATGACATGATGCACAGACAAGTATGATGCATGACCGGTTTAATGAGGCATGGCATGGCAAAGTGCAACAAACAACACTGCAAATTAAGTGGAGCTCAATATGCAACGAGTTGCATATTGACGAAACACCACATTCGAGTTATTTAGTTCACTCTCGCTTAGGTATACAACAATATTAAATGTTATTAAACATGGCAAGGGGTGAAGCATATGAAAACTACCTATCTAGGCAACTTTAAATGAGGCCGGAACAACAAACAACAATTCTGGAAAATCCTCATGTCCATATTTCGAATTTGGTACTGTTCTGCCATAAAGCATATTTTATTGCTGTTAAACAGGAAAATAAAGTGCACCAAGTTAATCTATGCATTTTTCCACCCCATTTACATATAAAGTTTATTAACGTTGGAGCTAACGTTAGTTAGTTATGAAATAAATCATTTTAGCATGGCATTTGAGCAAATAAACACAAACAGCATTTTAAACGTTTTTAACATAGATGAAAGTAGCTGAATATGAAAGTACAGGAAAAACTAAGCATTTTACATGTTTACATCATTTTAAACCGATGCACGGTTAGTGAGATATGATATGCATGAAGATAAGGGGCCAATCTGTAAACATGCAGTTTTCTGGATAATGTCTAAATTCGCAGCAGGGAAAAAAACACACCGGGCCAAATCTGCTGAATGTTGGGCCAATAGAGAGGAGGGGTTGGGGGTCTCTCACCATGGGACATGGCCCGGTTGGTGTAGCAGGCCGGCTGAGGAGGCTCTGGGGCAAGAGGCTACTGGGCCACACGGCGTGGACGCGGTCAACGCGTGCGAGCGGAGCGATCAGGACTTGGCGCGATGCAGAGGACGGGCAGAGCAGGTTCTGGCGAAGGTGGAGCCTCTCCGGCAAGGCGAGGACGGGGCGGTGGCTGGCGCGGTGCCACGCGGGAAGGAGGGCGCCAGTCATGGCGGGGCTTGAGCTCCTGGTTCCCTAGGAAAAAACAACAACGGGAAAGCACAGTGAGAGAGGTTCCTGGGAGGAGGACAAAGAGGAGGTAGGACGAAGAGGTTTTCGGCGACCTGCTGCTGGTCGGGGCAACGAGGGATGGCGAGGAAGCGGCTTGGGGTGGCGACTATGGGGAAGGGGAGCAGTGCGGCTGCTGGCAGGAGCTCCAAGCTTCGGTGGCCGCAGCCATGGTGCGGTGCTCCTGCGAGGAAAACAGAGATGGGCGAGATGTGAGAGGAGAAGGAACCGGAGGAAGGAAGGGGAAGGAAGATAGGGAGGAGGGCGACGGAGTCTAGCCTGGCGACTCGGGATCGAGACCTTCTTGATTTGGAGGTCGGGGCGCCATGGGGCTGTAGAAGCTCGGGGACAGGGCTCATGGCTGACAACGGGAGCGAGGAGTCCTGCATGTGCTCAGGGAAGCAGGAGGCATGGTGGAGCTCGAGGCCGAAGGGCTCGGTTGCGGGAGGAGCTCGGGTTGGCCGAGCGTGCAAACCGAGGAGGAGAGGAGTGGTGGCTGCGAGATGGGGATGGAACGGTGGATGGGACAGGGGAGATCCGAGGAAGGGAGGCAAGTGAGTGGGTGGTAGCGGCGATCGGGAAGGATGGGACAAGAGGGCCAGGATCTAGGGTTTGGACCTATTTAGTAAGTAGGTGGCCTATGTATATACTAAAGGGGGATGATTTGTATCCTCCGATCGTGATCGGGCGGTCTGGAATAAATAGGTAGGGAGTCCAAATAAGAAAACGAAGATATTTTAGGGATGTTAGGGGATGATTCGAATCCAACGGAGATGACTGAGTGGGTCAGGTTCGGGGCAGGTTTCGGACACGCGCAAGAGGGGGTCGGTGGTTGTGCAGAGAGGTTAGGTGGTCAGACAAGAGGGACTCGAAAAACCCGGTTGGTCTCGGAATGGTCAAAGGAGGCAAGGGGAATGCGGAAACTACGAACGGGTGCGAGTTTTATGAAAACATGCGGATGCAATGCACATGATGCCATGAGATGAGATGCATGACATGAACAAAATGCAAAACAAAAGACAAAACCCAACCACGAAGGAAATAACATATCACGTAGCCGGAAATGGCAAGAGTTGGAGTTACAATTATGGAAAGTTATGTCCGGGGTGTTACAATACTCCACCACTACAAGAGGATCTCGTCCTGAGATCTAGGATGGCACCAGAGAGAAATGGAAGAGGAAGAGCAGAGGTAAAACTAAGTTGCTTCTTCTACAAATGAGTGAACCCAAAGAACCTTGAGAGGTTGAAAAGTTGAAAGAAAGCACACAACGGAGTTGAACACAATTGAGAGCACTTCGGTAGAAAATAGAAACAAGGAACACCATGTGAACCTTGGAGGTTGCAAAGCTATGAATGACGAGTACAATGAAGAAGAAGGAATTGGAACCACTCTGGTTGAAATGAGATAAACAAGGAACAAGGAATATCAAATTCGGATAACACTCCGAATGAAAGAGATGCGAGACTTGATAAGATGAAAAGAACTTGAAGAGATGACACAACACTCCGGTTAAATGGATAAGCATGAAAATAACACGATCCTCAAGTCGAGATGATGAGTGAAGAGAGCAACATCACAATGCCTCCGGAACGAAAGAATAGAAGCTAGATTGTTGGGATAAAGGGACGAAGAAGAAAATGACACCTTCTGTCATAAATGAACTTGGAAAGCATCCTTGCAAAGAAGAATTGAACGGAGTTGTTTGACAATCAACAACGAAAAGCACAAGCTTGTTATGGGCTTATGGCAAACATCTCAAAATGATGAGGTGACAACCGGCCACTAACAGAAACAATTGATTGGTTGAGATCAATGAAGATAAGAAAAACTTCTTTCACCAAGAGGATAATTGGAGAACTTGGGTCATTAATAAGCACCACAATTAGAAACATTCCTTCAGAAAGGCTTTTAGGTGAAATCTTTACCATGATAACTCCAAGGAAGAAAATGATGGGTTTAAATATCTCATTCCTGACACTTGTGAATCATGAAGCATGAAGGAAATTGTCAAAATGACATAACACCACCTCAAAAGATAAGGGAACAAAAGTTGCATTCGGGAATGCAAGAAGAAGAATGCTTGAACGCCTCAAAACAAAACATGTGTTGAGCACCATGTTTAATTTTGAGTATAGCTTGGCGGGTCATAACTTCGAGCGAAATCTTGAAGAACAAATGAGGAATGAAAGGAATCCTTGACGAACCACCATGTAGAGCCTCCATGAAGAACTCTGGTAATAAAAGGATGATAAAAAGAAAGAGAAGTTGAAAACACAAGGTGAAGCCTTGCAATGATTTAGACGGAGCTTCGCAACGAGATAATGAGGAAAACTTGGAACTCCGGAAAAGAAAAAGATGAAACACTAGAACCGAGAATTACTTCATCATGGACAATCTCCGGAAGAAAAGAATTGAATCACCTCGAGGAAATAAGAACAAGATTTATTGTATGCTTATCCTTCATCAAATTAAATTGATGACATGTAATGGATATGGCATACTACTTATTCCCGTAGAAAGGATTAAGAGAGATATAGCGCAAACTTGAGAAGGTATTGATGGAACCACCAGTGGTATTTGGAAACAACGAATGAATTAATATGATAACGAAGGAAGTGAAATCTTGAACGAACCACCATAAGAATTGAAAATGAGAGTAGCAAAGGCACAATTCACCGGGAAGAGCTGGAAAACGAATGAAGATACTTGAGGGGATTTAGATACATGAGAACAAAGAGATCATGAGCTGACTAAAGAGTATACTTGAATGATCCACCTGTAAGATTTGGAGAAAGGAAGCAACTCCTAAAATGTGTCGGATGGTTGAAAAGAATTCTCACAATCAAAAACAATTATGAGAGGATGGCATAAAGCTAGAACCATGAATCTTGAAGAGAATGGAGCAAGATTTAAGAGAAATCTCTTCTTCGGTCTTCAAATATTGAGGATGATGATGAGAAACACCACCATGAATTGTTGAGACACTCCGGGAGAATGAAAAACAAAGAGGTTGAGCCAACAATGAAAAATAATTTTGGAAAACATCTGACTGATGAAATTCATTCTTACGTCAAACTTCGAAAAGAATATGGGAATGGCTCCGGGAAAACTAGAAGAGTCAGGTAAGATCGTGGGAAAAGAGTTGTGGGTTAGGGCCCACTTGAAAGAAACATCATTGAAGGATTGCTTGAAATAGAGATTGCACCGGTAGAATTAAATAGCTTGAATGAGAGAAAAACCTGGAAGTACTCGAACAGATTAAGAATGGAAACATGATTCTTCTTAGATATCTTTAGCACTCCGGATACGGATAGAGAGGTGAACGATTATGAGATGCACCGGCATGGGATAGCATTTGAAACGAGGAAAGGGATATGATCAACACCGAAAGCGTCCACTGGAAAAGAATACAAGAATGAAGATGAACTTGAAGCTCGTGAGCATGTTCACGAGGGATGACCGGATCAGAACATTGATTGAAAAGAGTGAAGAGACTTCACATGAATAAATGGATACTTGATTAAAATATATGAGTCCTTGAAGAAAAGGGTGGGAGGGCGGGAAAAACAAAGGCAACTTGGGGCAGATGGAATGGATACCATTGAGAAAACTTAGAATTGATCTCGCGAATGTTGAAATGATGGGATCCACTTGAAGAGAAGCACACCGGTTGGAAAAGAATTGACATGACAACCTCAATGATCAAGAAGGATTAGCACTCCCATAGAAATATGACAACACCATTTAGGGAAGGTATGGATCAACACTTGCCATTGAAGCAACTCGAATACCACAAATAAAACAAAACAAAGGATTTGGCTTGCAGAATAAGCCGGAAACAAACATATGATAGAGATTTCATCCGAAGTTTTCGTGGTGGGGCCCACACGGGCTCGATCATACATCACCATCATGTACAAGGCAGTGCACATGACATACGAAGCATCCCCGAACCAGCATAGCCAAGGGCTCTTTAAGACACAACGAGACCACTGTAAAAACGACCGTGGATAGGCGGACCACTAGACATCGAACTCCAATCTCATATCATGCATCTGTCAGAAAGAAAAAAAACTAGAGCTACTTGAATTCCCACCTATAAACTCCCGAAACTTTCTGGTTATGCAATCTGGTGTTGGGATACAGGGGAAGCAATATATCTCACCCAAACTAACAATCCCTGCATCCAGTTGTATCCATCTGTCAACACATAACCAAGAAAACTACGGAAATCGTGTACCTCAACCTTCGAAAAGCATCCGTTATACAAGCTATGGCAATACTCCCGAACTCCCGCCCTAGTACTGGGTGGCGTCGAGGTTATCTCACCAACAACTGCATAAAAGAGATTTTCGATGTCAGCAAAACTCAGGTATTCCAGAACTGCAACGATAAAATTGTGACGACAACACCTCGGAGCTCACCTCCCCGGGACACTGCCACAACCTCTAAATGTCAGGAGGCACCAAGAACAATGTTCTCGTCACAAGAATATCGGAACGATCCCAAGATACCCTCGTGATCCTAATTTTTTTAGTGAAATTTGAGGAGAGGAAAGACAAAACATCTACATTAGGATACCTCACCAGAGCGACGAAGGGACTGAGGAGTAAAAAGAATCCTACTCTCCGATATATATAATCCTAAGACTCAAAACATTTTTGTTCTAGACTCAACAACGTCAGCAATTCGATCAAGCAGGGGGCTCCTAAGTCGGGGGTGGCTCTGATTACCAACTTGTAACACCCACGATGCAGATATATCTCTCACGTGTCGAGGCACGACTTAGAGGCATAACCACATGGTGGTTTTGTTGCAAGAAGGGTCATCTTCACACAATCCCATGTAAGGAACAAGAATGGGATAAAGAGTTGGCTTACAATCGCCACTTCACACAATGAACATATAATTCATACATCATTCAGAGTACACACATAGTCCGACTACGGACAAAGCCAAAAGAAAAGAAGATAACCCAACTGCTAGATCCCCGATCATCCCAACTGGGATCCACTACTGATCAACATGAAACGAAACATAGCAATGACCAAGATCTTCGTTGAGCTCCCATCTGAGCTCGGCATCACCTGCACTGGTATCATCGGCACCTGCAACTGTTGTGATAGTATCTGGTGAGTCACGAGGACTCAGCAATCTCAAAACCCGCGAGATCAAGACTATTTAAGCTTATGGGTAGTAAGTGGTATTGAGGTGGAGTTCCAGCAAGCACTAAGCAAATATGGTGGCTAACATACGCAAATAAGAGCGAGAGGAGAAGCAACGGAACGGTCGAGAAGCTAGAAGTGATCAAAAAGTGATCCTGAAACTACTTACGCCCAATCATAACACAAAGACCGTGTTCACTTCCCGGACTCCGCCGAAAAGAGACCATCACGTCTACACACATGGTTGATGCGTTTTAATTAAGTCAATTGTCAAGTTCTCTACAACTGGATATTAACAAATTCCCATCTGCCACATAACCACGGGCATGGCTCTCGAAAGTTTATACCCTGCAGGGGTGTCCCAACTTAGCCCATCACAAGCTCTCATGATCAGCAAAGGATATTCCGTCTCCCGTGAAGACTCGATCAGCCTCGGAATCCCGGTTACAAGACATTTCGACAATGGTAAAACAAGACCAGCAAGACCGCCTGACTGTGCCGACAAATACCGATAGGAGCTGCACATATCTCGTTCTCAGGGCACACCGGATGAACACTACGTGCAGCTAAAACCAACCCTCAAGTTTCCCCGAGGTGGCGCTGCAAGTGGCTCTAGTTCGGACCAACACTTAGAGAAGCACTGGCTCGGGGGGGGGGGGGTTAAAATAAAGATGACCCTCGGGGCTGCAGACCCCAAGGGAGGGTTATAGGTTGTTAGGCAAATGGAAAACCAATGTTGGGCCTTGCTGGAGGAGTTTTATTCAAGGCGAACTGTCAAGGGGTTCCCATAAACCCGACTGCGTAAGGAACGCAAAATCAAGGAACATAACACCGGTATGACGGAAACTAAGGCGACAAGAGTGGAACAGAACACCAGGCATAAGGCCGAGCCTTCCACCCTTTACCAAATATATATATGCATTAATTAACATAAGAGATATTGTGATATCCCAACATAACCATGTTCCAACATGGAGCAATCTTCAACTTCACCTGCAACTAGCAATGCTATAAGAGGGGCTGAGCAAAAGTGGTAACATAGCCAAACAATGGCTTGCTAGGAAGTGTGAAAAAGTTAGAGCCTGACATGACAATATGGGAGGCATGGTAAACAAGTGAAAGGTAGCGCAACATAGCGATATAACAAAGCAACTAGCAAGCAAAGATAGAAGTGATATCGAGGGTAATGGTCATCTTGCCTGAGGTCCCGATAGGAAGAAGAACGAGTCGATGAAGAAGACAAACAGACGTAGTCGAATGAATCCTCACAAACGCAACATTACCGGAACTATCAAGGAGAAGCGCAATCGAAAAGAAGCAAACAACATGGTAAACACACAAGCATAAACATGACATGATGCACAAACAAGTATGATGCATGACCGGATTAATGAGGCATGGCATGGCAAAGTGCAACAAACAACATTGCAAATTAAGTGGAGCTCAATATGCAACGAGTTGCATATTGATGGAAAACCACATTCGAGTAATTTAGTTCACTCTCGTTTAGGTACACAACAATATTAAATGTTATTAAACATGGCAAGAGGTGAAGCATATGAAAACTACCTATCTAGGCAAGTTTAAATGAGGCCGGAACAACAAACAACAATTCTGGAAAATCCTCATCTCCATATTTTGAATTTGGTACTGTTCTGCCCGAAAACATATTTTATTGTTGTTTAACAGGAAAATAAAGTGCACCAAGTTAATCTATGCATTTTTCCACCCCATTTACATATAAAGTTTATTAACATTGGAGCTACGGTTATTTAGTTATGAAATAAATCATTTTAGCATGGCATTTGAGCAAATAAACACAAACAACATTTTAAACGTTTTTAACATAGATGAAAGTAGCTGAATATGAAAGTACAGGAAGAACTAAGCATTTTACATGTTTACATCATTTTAAACCGATGCACGGTTAGTGAGATATGATATGCATGAAGATAAGGGGCCAGTCTGTAAACATGCAGTTTTATGGATAATGTCTAAACTCGCAGCAGGAAAAAAAACACATCAGGCCAAATCTGCTGCATGTTGGGCCAACAGAGAGGAGGGGCTGGGGGTTTCTCACCATGGGCCATGGCCCGGTTGGTGCAGCAGGCCGGCTGAGGAGGCGCTGGCGCAAGAGGCTGCTGGGCCACACGGCATGGACGCGGTAAAGGCGTGCGAGCGGAGCGAGCAGGACTTGGCATGATGCAGAGGACGGGCAGAGCAGGTTCTGGCGAAGGCGGAGCCTCTCGGCAAGGCGAGGATGGGGCGGTGGCTGGCGCGGTGCCACGCGGGAAGGAGGGCACCGGTCATGGCGGGGCTTGAGCTCCTGGTTCCCTAGGAAAAACGACAACGGGGAAGTGCGGAGAGAGAGGTTCCAGGGAGGAGGACGAAGAGGAGGTAGGACGAAGAGGTCTCCAGTTAACATCGATGAAGCTAGCACGAAAGCTATAACCTTAGAAGAGGAGAACAAATCGCAGAAATGAAATTAAATCTTTATGTACTGACTCCTAAGTGAATTATTTGGGATTGTGAGGTGAAAGAAATCATTTTATCCACTAATAGTGGCCAAATTGGCCGACCTGCTACTGGTCGGGGCGACGAGGGATGGCGAGGAAGCGGCTTGGGGTGGCGACGATGGGGAAGGGGAGCAGTGCGGCTGCCGGCAGGAGCTCCAAGCTTCGGTGGCCGCAACCATGGTGCGATGCTCCTGCGAGGAAAACATAGATGGGCGAGATGTGTGAGGAGAAGGAACCAGAGGAAGGAAGGGGAAGGAATACAGGGAGGAGGGCGACGGAGTCTGGCCGGGCGACTCGGGATCGGGACCTTCTCGATCTAGAGGTCGGGGCGCCATGGGGCTGTAGAAGCTCGGGGACGAGGCTCATGGCTGACAACGGGAGTGAGGAGTCCTGCGTGTGCTCGGGGAAGCAGGAGGCGTGGTGGAGCTCGAGTCCGAAGGGCTCGGGCGCGGGAGGAGCTCGGGTTGGCCGAGCGTGCATACCGAGGAGGAGAGGAGTGGCGGCTACGGGATGGGGATAGAACGGTGGATGGGACAGGGGAGATCCCTGTTGGGGAACGTAGTAATTTCAAAAAAATTCCTACGCACACGCAAGATCATGGTGATGTATAGCAACTAGAGGGGAGAGTGTTGTCCACGTACCCTCGTAGACCGTAAGTGGAAGCATTATGACAATGCGGTTGATGTAGTCGTACATCTTCACGATCCGACCTATCCAAGTACCGAACGTACGGCACCTCCGAGTTCAGCACACGTTCAGCTCGATGACGATCCCCGGACTCTGATCCAGCAAAGTGTCGGGGATGAGTTCCGTCAGCACGACGGCGTGGTGACGATGATGATGTTCTACCGGCGCAGGGCTTCACCTAAACTCCGCGACGATAGGACCGAGGTGGAATATGGTGGAGGGGGGCACCGCACACGGCTAAGGAATGATCACGTAGATCAACTTGTGTGTCTAGAGGTGCCCCCCTGCCCCCGTATATAAAGGAGGGAGGGGGAGGTGTGGCCGGCCCCCAAGGGGTGCGCCTGGAGGAGTCCTACTCCCACCGGGAGTAGGACTCCCCCCTCTTGCCTTGGTGGAGAAGGAAATGGGGGAGGGGAAAGAGGAAAGGGGGGCGCCGCCCCCCCTTCCTTGTCCTATTCGGACTAGGGGGGAGGGGGCACGCAGCCTGCCCTGGCCGGCCCTCCTCTTCTCCCTCATGGCCCACTAAGGCCCATTAACCCCTGGGAGGGTTCCGGTAACCCCCCGGTCTTCCGGTAAAATCCCGATTTCACCCGGAACCATTCCGATATCCAAATATAGGATTCCAATATATCAATCTTTATGTCTCGACCATTTCGAGACTCCTTGTCATGTCCGTGATCACATCTGGGACTCCGAACAACCTTCGGTACATCAAAACTTATAAACTTATAATAAAACTGTCATCGTAACGTTAAGCGTGCGGACCCTACGGGTTCAAGAACTATGTAGACATGACCTAGAACTATTCTCGGTCAATAACCAATAGCGGAACCTGGATGCTCATATTGGCTCCTACATATTCTGCGAAGATCTTTATCGGTCAAACCACATAACAACATACGTTGTTCCCTTTGTCATCGGTATGTTACTTGCCCGAGATTCGATCGTCGGTATCCAATACCTAGTTCAATCTCGTTACTGGCAAGTCTCTTTACTCGTTACATAATGCATCATTCCGTAACTAACTCATTAGCTACATTGCTTGCAAGGCTTATAGTGATGTGCATTACCGAGAGGGCCCAGAGATACCTCTCCGGCAATCGGAGTGACAAAACCTAATCTCGAAATACGCCAACCCAACATGTACCTTTGGTGACACATGTAGTACTCCTTTATAATCACCCAGTTACGTTGTGACATTTGGTAGCACCCAAAGTGTTCCTCCGGTAAACGGGAGTTGCATAATCTCATAGTTACAGGAACATGTATAAGTCATGAAGAAAGCAATAGAAATATACTAAACGATCAAGTGCTAGGCTAACGGAATGGGTCATGTCAATCACATCATTCTCCTAATGATGTGATCCCGTTAATCAAATGACAACACATGTCTATGGTTAGGAAACATAACCATCTTTGATTAATGAGCTAGTCAAGTAGAGGCATACTAGTGACGTTATGTTGGTCTATGTATTCACACATGTATTATGTTTCCGGTTAATACAATTCTAGCATGAATAATAAACATTTATCATGATATGAGGAAATAAATAATAACTTTATTATTGCCTCTAGGGCATATTTCCTTCAGTCTCCCACTTGCACTAGAGTCAATAATCTAGATTACACAGTAATGATTCTAACACCCATGGAGTCTTGGTGCTGATCATGTTTTGCTCGTGGAAGAGGCTTAGTCAATGGGTCTGCAACATTCAGATCCGTATGTATCTTGCAAATCTCTATGTCTCCCACCTGGACTTGGTCCCGGATGGAATTGAAGCCTCTCTTGATGTGCTTGGTCCTCTTGTGAAATCTGGATTCCTTTGCCAAGGCAATTGCACCAGTATTGTCACAGAAGATCTTCATTGGTCCCGATGCACTAGGTATGACACCTAGATCGGAAATGAACTCCCTCATCCAGACTCCTTCATTTGCTGCTTCCGAAGCAGCTATGTACTCCGCTTCACATGTAGATCCCGCCACGACGCTTTGTTTAGAACTGCACCAACTAACAGCTCCACCGTTTAAAAACACGTATCCGGTTTGCGATTTAGAATCGTCCAGATCAGTGTCAAAGCTTGCATCCACGTAACCATTTATGACTAGCTCTTTGTCACCTCCATATACGAGAAACATATCCTTAGTCCTTTTCAGGTATTTCAGGATGTTCTTGACCGCTGTCCAGTGATCCACTCCTGGATTACTTTGGTACCTTCCTGCCAAGCTTATTGCTAAGCACACGTCAGGTCTGGTACACAGCATTGCATACATGATAGAGCCTATGGCTGAAGCATAGGTAACATCTTTCATTTTCTCTCTATCTTCTGCTGTGGTCGGGCATTGAGTTTGACTCAACTTCACACCTTGTAGTACGGGCAAGAACCCTTTCTTTGCCTGATCCATTTTGAACTTTTTCAAAACTTTATCAAGGTATGTGCTTTGTGAAAGTCCAATTAAGCGTCTTGATCTATCTCTATAAATCTTGATGCCCAATATATAAGCCGCTTCACCGAGGTCTTTCATAGAAAAACTTTTATTCAAGTATCCCTTTATGCTATCCAGAAATTCTATATCGTTTCCAATTAATAATATGTCATCTACATATAATATCAGAAATGCTACATAGCTCCCACTCACTTTCTTGTAAATACAGGCTTCTCCAAAAATCTGTATAAAACCATATGCTTTGATCACACTATCAAAGCGTTTATTCCAACTCTAAGATTCTTGCACCAGTCCATAAATGGATCGCTGGAGCTTGCACACTTTGTCAGCACCTTTTGGATCAACAAAACCTTCTGGCTGCATCATATACAACTCTTCTTCTAGAAATCCATTCAAGAATGCAGTTTTGACATCCATTTGCCAAATTCCATAATCATAAAATGCAGCAATTGCCAACATGATTCGGACAGACTTAAGCATCGCTACGGGTGATAAAGTCTCATCGTAGTCAACCCCTTGAACTTGTCAAAAACCTTTTGCAACAAGTCGAGCTTTATAGACAGTTACATTACCATCAGCGTCAGTCTTCTTCTTAAAAATCCATTTATTCTCAATGGCTTGCCGATCATCGGGCAAGTCAACCAAAGTCCATACTTTGTTCTCATACATGGATCCCATCTCAGATTTCATGGCCTCCAGCCATTTTGCGGAATCTGGGCTCATCATCGCTTCCTCATAGTTCGTAGGTTCATCATGGTCAAGTAACATGACTTCCAGAATAGGATTACCGTACCACTCTGGTGCGGATCTTACTCTGGTAGACCTACGAGGTTCAGTAGAAACTTGATCTGAAGTTTCATGATCAATATCATTAGCTTCCTCACTGATTGGTGTAGTTGTCACAGGAACCGGTTCTTGTGATGAACTACTTTCCAATAAGGGAGCAGGTATAGTTACCTCATCAAGTTCTACTTTCCTCCCACTCACTTCTTTCGAGAGAAACTCCTTCTCTAGAAAGGATCCAAATTTTGCAACGAAAATCTTGCCTTCAGATCTGTGATAGAAGGTGTACCCAATAGTCTCTTTTGGGTATCCTATGAAGACACATTTCTCCGATTTGGGTTCGAGCTTATCTGGTTGAAGTTTCTTCACATAAGCATCGCAGCCCCAAACTTTAAGAAACGACAACTTTGGTTTCTTGCCAAACCACAGTTCGTGAGGCGTCGTCTCAACGGATTTTGATGGTGCCCTATTTAACGTGAATGCGGCCGTCTCTAAAGCATAACCCCAAAACGATAGCGGTAAATCAGTAAGAGACATCATAGATCGCACCATATCTAGTAAAGTACGATTACGACGTTCGGACACACCATTTCGTTGTGGTGTTCCGGGTGGCGTGAGTTGCGAAACTATTCCGCATTGTTTCAAATGTAAACCAAACTCGTAACTCAAATATTCTCCTCCACGATCAGGTCGTAGAAATTTTATTTTCTTGTTACGATGATTTTCCACTTCACTCTGAAATTCTTTGAACTTTTCAAATGTTTTAGACTTGTCTTTCATTAAGTAGATATACCCATATCTGCTCAAATCATATGTGAATGTGAGAAAATAATGATACCCGCCGCGAGCCTCAACATTCATTGGACCACAAACATCAGTATGTATGATTTCCAACAAATCAGTTGCTCGCTCCATAGTTCCGGAGAACGGCGTTTTAGTCATCTTGCCCATGAGGCACGGTTCACAAGTACCAAGTGATTCATAATCAAGTGATTCCAAAAGCCCATCAGTATGGAGTTTCTTCATGCGCTTTACACCGATATGACCTAAACGGCAGTGCCACAAATAAGTTGCATTATCATTATCAACTTTGTATCTTTTGGTTTCAACACTATGAATATGTGTATCACTACTATCGAGATTCAATAAAAATAGACCACTCTTCAAGGGTGCATGACCATAAAAGATATTACTCATATAAATAGAACGGCCATTATTCTTTGACTTAAATGAATAACCGTCTCGCATCAAACAAGATCAAGATATAATGTTCATGCTCAACGCTGGCACCAAATAACAATTATTTAGGTCTAAAACTAATCCCGATGGTAGATGTAGAGGTAGCGTGCCGACTGTGATCACATCGACTTTGGAACCATTTCCCACGCGCATCGTCACCTCGTCCTTAGCCAATCTTCGCTTAATCCGTAGTCCCTATTTCGAGTTGCAAATATTAGCAACAGAACCAGTATCAAATACCCAGGTACTACTGCGAGCATTAGTAAGGTACACATCAATAACATGTATATCACATATACCTTTGTTCACTTTGCCATCCTTCTTATCCGGCAAATACTTGGGGCAGTTCCGCTTCCAGTGTCCAGTCTGCTTGCAGTAGAAGCACTCAGTCTCAGGCTTAGGTCCAGACTTGGGTTTCTTCTCTTGAGCAGCAACTTATTGCTGTTCTTCTTGAAGTTCCCCTTCTTCTTCCCTTTGCCCTTTTTCTTGAAACTGGTGGTCTTGTTAACCATCAACACTTGATGCTCCTTCTTGATTTCTACCTCCGTGGCTTTTAGCATTGCGAAGAGCTCGGGAATAGTCTTGTCCATCCCTTGCATATTATAGTTCATCACGAAGCTCTTGTAGCTTGGTGGCAGTGATTGAAGAATTCTGTCAATGACACTATCATCAGGAAGATTAACTCCCAGTTGAATCAAGTGATTATTATACCCAGACATTTTGAGTATGTGTTCACTGACAGAACTATTCTCCTCCATCTTGCAGCTATAGAACTTATTGGAGACTTCATATCTCTCAATCCGGGCATTTTCTTGAAATATTAACTTCA
Organism: Triticum dicoccoides; assembly: GCF_002162155.2. Taxonomy (NCBI): domain Eukaryota; kingdom Viridiplantae; phylum Streptophyta; class Magnoliopsida; order Poales; family Poaceae; genus Triticum; species Triticum dicoccoides. The sequence continues at coordinate 521,111,046 of NC_041385.1, forward strand.
ACTCCTGGAACATCTCATATGCTCCATGACGTTCAAAATGTCGTTGAAGACCCGGTTCTAAGCCGTAAAGCATGGCACACTGAACTATCGAGTAGTCATCAGCTTTGCTCTGCCAGACATTCTTAACGTCGTCAGTTGCATCAGCAGCAGGCCTGGCACCCAGCGGTGCTTCCAGGACGTAATTCTTCTGTGCAGCAATGAGGATAATCCTCAGGTTACGGACCCAGTCCGTGTAATTGCTGCCATCATCTTTCAACTTTGCTTTCTCAAGGAACGCATTAAAATTCAACGGAACAACAACACGAGCCATCTATCTACAACAAACATAGACAAGCAAAATACTATCAGGTACTAAGTTCATGATAAATTTAAGTTCAATTAATCATATTACTTAAGAACTCCCACTTAGATAGACATCCCTCTATTCCTCTAAGTGATTACGTGATCCATATCAACTACACCATGTCTGATCGTCACGTGAGATGGAGTAGTTTCAACAGTGAACATCAATATGTTGATCATATCTACTATATGATTCACGCTCGACCTTTCGATCTCCATGTTCCGAGGCCATATCTGTTATATGCTAGGCTCATCAAGTTTAACCCGAGTATTCCGCGTGTGGAACTGTTTTGCACCCATTGTATTTGAACATAGAGCCTATCACACCCGATCATCACGTGGTGTCTCAGCACGAAGAACTTTCGCAACGGTGCATACTTAGGGAGAACACTTCTTGATAATTTAGTGAGAGATCATCTTAAAATGCTACCGTCAATCAAAGCAAGATAAGATGCATAAAGGATAAACATCACATGCAATCAATATAAGTGATATGATATGGCCATCATCATCTGGTGCTTGTGATCTCCATCTTCGAAGCACCGTCGTGATCACCATCGTCACCGGCGCGACACCTTGATCTCCATCGTAGCATCGTTGTCGTTATGCCATCTATTGCTTCTACGACTATCGCTACCGCTTAGTGATAAAGTAAAGCAATTACAGGGCGTTTGCATTTCATACAATAAAGCGACAATCATATGGCTCCTGCCAGTTGCCGATAACTTCGGTTACAAAACATGATCATCTCATACAATAAAATATAGCATCACATCTTGACCACATCACATCACAACATGCCCTGCAAAAACAAGTTAGACGTCCTCTACTTTGTTGTTGCAAATTTTACGTGCCTGCTACGGGCTTAGCAAGAACCGTTCTTACCTACGCATCAAAACCACAACGATAGTTCGTCAAGTTAATGCTGTTTTAACCTTCGCAAGGACCGGGCGTAGCCACACTCGGTTCAGCTAAAGTGAGAGAGACACACACCTGCCAGTCACCTTTAAGCACGAGTGCTCATAATGGTGAAACCAGTCTCGCGTAAGCGTACGCGTAATGTCGGTCCGAGCCGCTTCATGTCACAATATCGCTGAGCCAAAGTATGACATGCTGGTAAATAGTATGACTTGTATCGCCCACAACTCACTTGTGTTCTACTCGTGCATATGACATCTACGCATAAAACCTAGCTCGGATGCCACTGTTGGGGAACATAGTAATTTCAAAAAATTTCCTACGCACACGCAAGATCATGGTGATGTATAGCAATGAGAGGGGAGAGTGTTGTCCACGTACCCTCGTAGACCGTAGGCGGAAGCATTATGACAACGCGGTTGATGTAGTCGTACGTCTTCACGATCCGACCGATCCAAGTACCAAACGTACGGCACCTCCGAGTTCAGCACACGTTCAGCTCGATGACGATCCCCGGACTCAGATCCTACAAAGTGTCAGGGATGAGTTCCATCAGCACGACGTCGTGGTGACGATGATGATGTTCTACCGGCGCAGGGCTTCGCCTAAACTCCGCGATGATATGACCGAGGTGGAATATGGTGGAGGGGGGCACCGCACATGGCTAAGGAACGATCACGTAGATCAGCTTGTGTGTCTAGAGGTGCCCCCTGCCCCCGTATATAAAGGAGGGAGGGGGAGGTGCGGCCAGCCCCCAAGGGGTGCGCCTGGAGGAGTCCTACTCCCACCGGGAGTAGGACTCCCCCCTCTTGCCTTGGTGAAGAAGGAAAGGGGGGAGGGGAAAGAGGAAAGGGGGGCGCCGCCCCCCTTCCTTGTCCTATTCGGACTAGGGGGGAGGGGGCGCGCGGCCTGCCCTGGCCGGCCCTCCTCTTCTCCCTCATGGCCCACTAAGGCCCATTAACCCCCGGGAGGGTTCCGGTAACCCCCCGGTGTTCCGCTAAAATCCCGATTTCACCCGGAACCATTCCGATATCCAAATATAGGCTTCCAATATATCAATCTTTATGTATCGACCATTTCGAGACTCCTTGTCATGTACGTGATCACATCCGGGACTCCGAACAACCTTCGGTACATCAAAACTTATAAACTCATAATAAAACTGTCATCATAACGTTAAGCGTGCGGACCCTACGGGTTCGAGAACTATGTAGACATGACCTAGAACTATTCTCGGTCAATAACCAATAGCGGAACCTGGATGCTCATATTGGCTCCTACATATTCTGCGAAGATCTTTATCGGTCAAACCGCATAACAACATACGTTGTTCCCTTTGTCATCGGTATGTTACTTGCCCGAGATTCGATCGTCGGTATCCAATACCTAGTTCAATCTCATTACTGGCAAGTCTCTTTACTCGTTATGTTATGCATCATTCCGTAACTAACTCATTAGCTACATTGCTTGCAAGGCTTATAGTGATGTGCATTACCGAGAGGGCCCAGAGATACCTTTACGACAATCGGAGTGACAAAACCTAATCTCGAAATACGCCAACCCAACATGTACCTTTGGTGACACCTGTAGTACTCCTTTATAATCACCCAGTTACATTGTGACATTTGGTAGCACTCAAAGTGTTCCTCCGGTAAACGGGAGTTGCATAATCTCATAGTTACAGGAACATGTATAAGTCATGAAGAAAGCAATAGCAATATACTAAACGATCAAGTGCTAGGCTAACGGAATGGGTCATGTCAATCACATCATTCTCCTAATGATGTGATCTCGTTAATCAAATGACAACACATGTCTATGGTTAGGAAACATAACCATCTTTGATTAATGAGCTAGTCAAGTAGAGGCATACTAGTGACATTATGTTGGTCTATGTATTCACACATGTATTATGTTTCCGGTTAATACAATTCTAGCATGAATAATAAACATTTATCATGATATGAGGAAATAAATAATAACTTTATTATTGCCTCTAGGGCATATTTCCTTCAATCCCGAGGAAGGGAGGCAAGTGAGTGGGTGGTGGCGGCAATAGGGAAGGATGGGACAAGAGGGCTAGGATCTAGGGTTGGACTGATTTAGTAAGTAGGTGGCCTGTATATATATGAAAGGGGGATGATTTGGATCCTCCGATCGTGATTGGGCGGTCCGAAATAAATAGGTAGGGAGTCCAAGTAAGAAAATGAAGATATTTTAGGGATGTTAGGGGATGATTCGAATCCAATGGAGATGACTGAGCGGGCCAAGTTTGGGCCAGGTTTCGGACACGCGCAAGAGGGGGTTGGTGGTTGTGAAAAGAGGTTAGGTGGTCAGACAAGAGGGACTCGAAAAACCCGGTTGGTCTCGAAACTGTCAAAGGAGGCAAGGGGAACGCGGCAACTACGAATGGGTGCGAGTTTTATGAAAACATGTGGATGCAATGCACATGATGCCATGAGATGAGATGCATGACATGAACAAAATGCAAAACAGAAGACAAAACCTAACCACGAAGGAAATAACATATCACATAGCCGGAAATGGCAAGAGTTGGAGTTACAATTATGGAAAGTTACATCCGGGGTGTTACAACCCTGTAGTACCCAGTGGTTGTCAGGGCACCTGGAGAATCCAGTGTTGTCCTAGGATATCCCGGAGTACCTGTGTGATTATTCTACGGTCCGCCACCCAGGCTCAAAGGGATCATAAGATTATTCATGCTAGAAACTTCCGTGTGCAGCCACAAGCTATTATGGGCTCTAGCATAGTTGAGTAAGTTGCACGAACTCTTTCAGTGGTGGGCTAGCAGATGTAAGGGAAAGTAGGTGTAACTATCCACCCAGAGGAAAGGGTTATTGTTTCAGAAAGACTGTGTCTCGTTTCTCCGACCATGGATGTATTCAAGTCTTGTGGGGAAAAGTGAGCGAACCTCTGCAGAGTGTACAAAGTAATCATGGTTAGCCGTGTCCCCAGTTATGGATGTTTTGATTATCTAGTTCTTGGATTATCATGTTGATCTCATCACTCTAATATAATTTGATTGGGTTTAATGATGATGCTTAATTGGGATTGAGTTGGAGGAACCTTCTCAATGTTTAACAATCACCATGATAGTTAAATAAAATTTATTCCTTTGTTGTAGGAAAAAAATTGGCTTTATGCAAAACTGTAACCATAGAGCTTTCCACGAGCCAAATATGCATGTAGTGATAGCATTTATTTTTTTCATTACCCTATGTGTTACATTACCAGCATATTCCATGTGCTGACCCATTTTGGGCTGCAACTTTTCATGTTGCAGACTTTTCAGACAACGAGTAAGGTGCCATAGGTCGTTGTCTTTCACTCAGTGATGCCATTGGAGTTGATGGACTCACTTTATCTTCCAAGCCTTCCAATGTTATTGTTTTTAGATGGCCTTAAGCCATATTATTGTAATAAGTTCTCTTTTGAGACATTCGATGTAATAAGTGTGTGATTGAACCTCTGTTATAAATCCTCGAGTACTGTGCGTGTCAGCATTACCGATCCAGGGATGACACTGATGCACAGAGATCAGACTGTTTGAGGTCTGGTCGCTACACAAAAATAGGAAGGCATGTCATTATCAAAGGTATAATGTGTAAAGTAAGCAGATGCAATTTAACCAAATTGGAAGCAATACAAGCTAGACACCATATGCAACATGCAACCACATTTGACAAAGTGAAGTTAAAGCAAGCACCTGGGATGGTTGTGTGTGGAAATTGAGATCATCAACCACAGAGCTACGTTTAATGTCTCCATCTGCTGACACTGCACCGTTTAGAGCATTGAAACGCTTACTACTTATCTTCGAATTACACTGGAGCAACTTCTATCCTTTATTTTTTGTATTCATCAACACTGCGTTAGAGTCTGAAATACCCATGCATAAAAAAACAACAGTGTGAGTATGGGTGAAGTGTGTGCACAAGTAGTACAGTGTAAAGGTAGCAGATAGCAGGTCGGTGAGAAATAAATGACGGGAGACATATGATAGCTCTACAACATGCATGCCACACATAATTACTACATGATTCTATGAAAATAACAGTCGACTGAAAAAAATAGGTCAGTCCATTTTTTCTGCACCATCCGATGTACAAAGAACGGGCAGATCGCCTTCATCTACCTCTAGCCAGTCAGTGTTACGATCTTGCTCGAAACGCCAGCGACCACCGGCCCAGTCCCCTGCCTCCGCCCTCCCCTCGACCTCACCGCACCGCTGTGCTTGGCACCGCCCCCCGGCCATCCCTTCATGCCCCGCCGACCTCTAGATCGGGAGCAAGCAGCTCCTGCACCCCACACCTCTATGATAGACACCGATGCGCCGCTTCCCCGACAAACAGGCGGACTAGGTGCTCCGCACGCCTAAGCGGGTGCTGCTTCTTTTAATTGCGATTCGACTGACCCTGAATTGAAATCCAGGCGGGCTACTGGCCTCTAGCAAAGGTGAAATAGTAAATGGGAGGAAACCTTGTGCATTTAGTATCACGAAGAAGATACAGTAAGAAGCGCTCAACTACTTTCTTTCGTGGGATGAATACGGTGTGAGCAGACACGTAAGATTTGAACGAATAAGGGAAGAGGAGTACCTCTTTCTGATGGAAGTGATGTGTCCTCCTTCTGTTTTTCCAATGATCTTCTTGTGGTTTGCTGGAAATGAGAAGTTGTGGAGGACGATGGAGCCTTGGACGAACCCATGGCCAAGTTGTTGAGTGTGGTGCGGTGGCTGTCTGTCGGCAGCAGCGAACGACGGCGTAGCGGGAACAGCTCCAGTGTGGTGGACGGTTGCGATAGTGGAGCGACAACAGTGAGGCGCATGATGGCGTGGTCAAAGTGGTTCTGGTACGGCGCACATCGGCGTCGGCGTCGTGGAGGCAGCTCTGCCTCGGCTTCAGCTGCTAAGTCCTTGAGGGTGTTGCGGTTGCGGTTGCGTTGGACGACGACGTTGGGGTACCGGCTCCAGCGTGATGGAGGAGGGTGTCGGTGGATTGGGCGCTATGGGGTGGAGGATGTAGGAGGCTGGGGTTTCGCGGCTGGTGGAGAGGGCGTTTTGGCACCCACGGAGTATGAATGGGGAAACGGAGGGAGGGGGAACTAAGGGGGAACAATGTTTCGGTTTGGGACGCGCTTGTTTGAAATTTGGGGAGAGTTACAAACTTTGCCCCCATCTAATTTTTTTGACATATTGCGGGTTGGGGGTTGGACAGTAATCTCAGGTGTCCCAAATGGTGGGCGGGATAGATTTCGTCGGAGCGCATGGGTGTTTAGGCGCCCATGATGTATGAATGCTTCTTGGAGGCGGTTGAGACTGGCGTCTTGGTGAAGTTACAAACCCACCCCGGTTTAGACCTTTGGACATCGGGCCGATAGGCTACAAGGGCCAGAGTCAGGACAATAATTTCCTTTCCTACCACCAAACATTAGTCTCACGCAGTTTTGGGTGACCAGAGGCTTATTTGGCGCTTCGTTCAATATTTGGGAGCAGAAGCATTAACGTTTTTGGTTCTCTTGAATTGAACTTTCAAGATTTGTCAAACTTCACAAATCTTTAGTCTTGAAAATCCTAAAGCTACGATTATTTTTGGAATGGAGAGGGTACATTTGAATATACATTGTACATGAGTATATATTAAAAATAATATGCAACTTACCTCAGTTCATGCATGGTTCCAGATATAGTCTCCTTGGTTGCAAAAAAGTAGTTAGACATGCGTATGAATATATAGCATGTTCAAACGCACAACAAAGATTGATGCCCCCTTTTAGATCTGATTTAATTACAAATACCATTATCTCGGGTTCAAATAGATGAATGCACTTTCTATGAATTCGAATCTTCAAAACCCCCTTTATGTTGAATTCAACATGTATTCTATTTTGTAGCAAGCAATTTGGAATGTATCCATGTAAGTGACAAATGTATAAAGTGCTTCACACTAACAACATGGAGTGCACTATTTAATGTTTATATATGAATTGCAAAAGCAATGCATTGCCTGTATTTCAAACCGCTCTCACTCTATGGATCGATAATATGAAATAAACACATGCACATGCTAGAATTCAATAGAGTATGGGTGTCTGATAGACTAATTTTCGTTCATAGGCAAGTTGCAAAATTCACAATCTCATCCAAAAATAATAATGCCATTTATATTTTAATTTAACGCGTAGAACCGCCTTTTATACGTAGATGCACTATGCCTCGGCCCGTTCTCACAAACACGCTATATATCTCTCTATCTAACGCATAAGTGCACACACTTTATATGCATCGCATTTCTCTTTCAGACATGCTCACAATATCTCCCGGGGTGTCTCACGCACACGCTCTCTCTCTCTCTCTCTCTCTCTCTCTCTATCTCTCTCTCTCTTTCTGACTACTATGTACCACTCTTTTCGCTAATCTTAGTTGGAAAACACTATTTCTCTCACATGCATATATACACACGCACGGTCTCTACTAGCCCTCTATACGCACATATATGTGCCTACTTGTCTCCCGCACGCACATTATCTTTAGGCCTCTCTCGCACACATTGCCCCCCATAGACACACCTCTCTCTTAGTAGTTGGCAGATATGATTCCATCAGATCGTTCGGTAGGATATCCCTGACTATTAGGCTCGATGGTAATACGATGCAAAGTTTTACCCTAGTTCGAACCCTTGCATTTGAGGGAAAAGCCTACTCTTGGTACTGTATATTAGTGATAGGGGTGTGTACAAAGTACACGTGAATACCAGGCATTGTGCGTGTGTGTATACTATCGACAAACTAGCCCCCAGGCTTCTATAACATATCTGGGGCCTAGGGTTACAAATCATATATAGTCGACTTATCACTAGTGGGGTAGAGTCCTCCACGACTTTGGTAGCTTCGTGTTGTACGCCGAGGCCTCCACATGGGTCTTTGTATAATGCGTCTCGGTCCAACGTATGTGGCACAGGATGGAACCAACCCATGAGTCCTCATGTTGACCCACCACAACTAGAAATGATGTGCCCACCCCAACTAGAAATGATGTGCCCACCACACCACACACACAATCGGGCACTAAGAAATAAGCATATACAATAGTACAATGTTATACATGAAAGTTAATTGCATGGTGCATCCAAAAATATTTGTTCTTCATTGTGAATGTTTATATTTTCTCCTAAAATATTAGTCGCGAGAAAGAGAAATGAAGGGCATATCTCTCCTTGTCTCCACCGGACACCCCCTCTTTCTACACCACTTTCACGTACGCACACAAACTATCTCTCGGCCCTCTAAAGTTATGCATGCCCATGACACATTCACGCGTGACGGTCACTGTATTTCATGCAAAAGCACTATACGGTCACTAGACTTCAGAATATGCTCATTACGGTCACCGTATACATTCTCGTGGTGATCATACGATATCTAGCTCACGATACGTCTCCGTTTTTTGTTGATGACACTGACGGACATTGTATTTGATGCGTGCTCCGTATTTTGTTGACGACACTTACAGTCATTGTATTTGAAGCGAAAGCACGATATGGTCATTGGACTTCAGAATAAGCTCATCACGGTAACCACATACATTTTGTGGTGCTAACCAACCAGTGGTTGGATAGTTAGGAGGGTAGTGGTTTCTCGAGCCCACCAGGGTTAAAGTCCCGGTGCTCGCATTTATCCTGGGTTAATTTCAGTATTTCTCGCGATGTGCGTTCAGTGGGAGGAGACGTTCCACTCGACTACGAGGCACCTATGGTGACTTCGTAAAATCTCAAGATCATATGCTGGCTCACTCTCTCGAAGGTGCTCATAGGGGTAGGGTCTATGTGCGTGCGCTTATAGCGGTGAGTGCTTGCGCATATATATGAGCCCTTGCGTTTGTATCGTGTTAAAAAATACATGTCGTGATTATACTGTCACTGGCTCACCCGTACAACTCTGTATTTTGTTAATGACACAATCACTTGACCAGTCAAACGTTCCATGTGGCGCAACTAGTGTTGCACCGTCGGGGCGCGTAACCGTGGGGCCCACCGGTCAGCGCGTATATGAAAGAAAGAAATGGTAGTTTGAGTATGTACTGTGTTAATAAAATACTCCCTCCGTCCCAAAATATAAGAACATTTTTGACACTAGCGGAGGGAGTACATTTTAGGGTGATCATACGGTCACTGGCTCAAGATACAGCTTCGTAATTTGTCGATGACACAATCAACTGACCAGTCAAACGGTCCACATTCAGCAGCACACATTACCATAGGGCCCACCCGTCATCCCGTATATGAAGGATAGAAATGGTAACAAATTAGTGGTCGGTGGGGATTCGAAGTCGTGAGACCTCTAGTTGGCAGTTGGTGGTGGTGGGGGCGCGGTGATTGGGCGGTGGCATGGGGATCGCTAGAGAAAAAGCTCGGTGCGGGAGGGGGGGTAGAGGGATGGTTGGGGCGGCGGCGGACCGGCAGTGGGGAGTGGTTTCGGGGCGGGCGGGGCGGCGTGGCAGCGCCGGCCGGCCACGGGCAGCGGGGACCGGCGGTTCGGCCGGTGGTGGCTGGCGGCTCACGGGGGTGGAGGTTGAAGATAAACTGCAGGCCCTTGATTTCATATCCAACGGCTGGAAAATCTACTGACCAAAGATGAAAAAGTCAGTCGACTGACGTGTAGCCTCACCCCGCACGTACACATGCACACACGCAACACTCGCATGAACACACGCACGCATGCAGGCGTACAACACTGACACATACACATAACGAACACACACACACATGCATGCATGCAACACTGACACGTACACATGCACTCACGAACACACGCACGTATGCACACATGCATGCAACACTGACACATACACATGCACTCACAAACACATACACGTACGCACACATGCATGCAACACTGAAACATACACATGCATGCACGCAACACTCGCACGCCTGCATGCACACAGCACACGATGCAAGACACATGCTCAACCTATACGTGCATGCACCCTTTGTTAAGGACATGGATTGTTATGGGTATTAATCTATCTTATCTATGATAAGCAGAACATTGATGTTTTCTGCGGTCTTTATGAATCACAACGTATCGAACGGGCTATCAACATATATATGTGAAAGCACAAGTGCTCCTTGGGTGATTTTGGTAATTAATGTCAACATATCTCTTGTTGGACTAACACCTTGTCCTAGTATGTTTCAGAAAAGTTCAACAATGAAGTGGCATGGACTAAAGGATGTGGAACCCCTTCAAGATGCTAAGGACAAAGGATTGGCTCAAGCTTCAAGCACAAGACTCTACATTTTATATTTTAGTGATCCAAGATCACATTGAGTCTATAGGAAAAGCCAATACTATCAAGAGGGGATGAGGTGTTGCTTAATGGCTCTCTTGCTCAAAATGCTTAGTGATATGCTCCAAAGCCCTCAACTACTTTCTCACATCCAGATTTGACCTAAACCAAAATTCAAACTCGGCCCCACCGATTCTTTCTATCCGGCGCCACCGAGTTCAGATGTCATAGCCACTACCACAAACCCTAGGCAAATCGGCCTCACCGATAGGGATCTCGGTCTCACCGAGATGGGATTGTAATCTCTCTGTGTATGTCCATTACCAAAGTTGGTCTCACTGAGTTTGTGTAACCGGTCCTACCGAGATTGCAATGTAAACTCTCTGGTTCCCTTTTGTAACATTTCAGTCTCACCAAAATGAGTGAACTGGTCCCACCGAGTTTACCTGACCAACTCTCTGGTTAGCTTATTACCAAAATCGGTCCCATCGAGTTTGTGTAATCGGTCTCACCGAGATTATGTTATGCCCTAACCCTAACCATATCGGTCCTACCGAGTTGCATGTCAGTCCCACCAAAAATCCTCACAGTCACTAGATTTGCTGAATCGGTCCAACCGAGTTTCTCAATTTAGTCCCACCGAGATTGGCAAGTTGTGTGTAATAGTTAGATTTTGTGTGGAGGCTATATATACCCCTCCACCCACTCTTCATTTGTGGAGAGAGCCATCAGAACAAACCTACACTTTCAACTTACATTTTCTGAGAGAGAACCACCTACACTTGTGTTGAGACCAAGATATTCCATTCCTACCATATGAATCTTGATCTCTAGCCTTCCCCAAGTTGCTTTCCACTCAAATATTCTTTCCACCAAATCCAAATCCTCTGAGAGAGAGTTGAGTTGGGGAGACTATCATTTGAAGCACAAGAGCAAGAAGTTCATCATTAACACACCATTTGTTACTTCTTGGAGAGTGGTGTCTCCTAGATTGGCTAGGTGTCAGTTGGGAGCTTCTGACAAGATTGTGGAGTTGAACCAAGGAGTTTGTAAGGGCAAGGAGATCACCTACTTCATGAAGATCTACCGCTAGTGAGGCAAGTCCTTCGTGGGTGACGGCCATGGTGGGATAGACAAGGTTGCTTCTTCGTGGACCCTTCTTGAGTGGAGCCCTCCGTGGACTCGCGCAGCTGTTACCCTTCGTGGGTTGAAGTCTCCATCAATGTGGATGTACGATAGCACCACCTATCGGAACCACGACAAAAACATTTGTGTCTCCAATTGCGTTTGAATTCTCCAATCCCATCCCTTTACATTCTTGCAAGTTTCATGCTTTACTTTCCGCTGCTCATATACTCTTTGCATGCTTGCTTGAGATGTATTGTGATTGTTAAACTTGTGCCAAAACTCCACTTAAACTTAAAAAAACTAAAAACTATAACTTTTAGCACTTAGTGTCTAATCACCCCCCTCTAGACACCTCTTCTCGATCCTTTCAATTGGTATTAGAGCTTTGATCTCCATTGCTTTAGTTTAATCACCATTGGAGGAAGATGTATGAGTCTACTTTGGGGAGCCTTAGACATAGAGTGCCTATACTTGATGGAGAGTATTTTCATGAGTGGAAAAATGAGATGCTTGTGATTTTCAATCAATATCATTTGAACAATTACATTGCTAGCCCTTGTGCACCTCATGGTGATCCTATGCATCCTACCCTTGATGATTCAATTGACATGGTTCACAATCTTAGAACTGTTAATCTTATCACTAGAGGCTTGCCTAGAAGCTTGATTGGAAACTTGCCTACTCTTGAGTGTGCCTATAGTATATGGAAATTCCTTGAGGAACGATTTCCGGATTATTCCTTGAAAAATCTAGATGAAATTCTCCATAAGTCTATTGCCTTGAGTAAGATGAATTCCAATGATCCTATGTTTGGTGATTGTCTATTTGAGCTTACAAATCTTATGCGTGTCAAAGGAAATATTGGAGTCATTAGCGATATTATTTCCGAAGCTATTAAAATTCATAAAGAAGATCATTGTCAAACTCACTCTAACGAATCACCCTCTCTAGGACTTGATCTACCACATGATGATGTTGAACATGGATACTATGATGAGGATGATGATAGTGACTTTGATCTTGATGATGCAATGAGACATTTTGGCCTGATGGCAAATCTTTGGGGGTATATGGCAGGAGGAAAGGAATGGGTTCTTGATAGTGGGTGTACCGATCACATGACCGGAGATAAATATATGTTTCATGAGCTTGCTGAAAACGATGGTCCTCGAAAGTATGTCACTTTCGGTGACAACTCAAAGGGTAAGGAGGTTGGCCTCGGTAAGGTGGCCATCTCACATGTTTGCTCCATTCAAAATGTTATGCTTGTTGAATCTCTTGGCTACAACTTACTTTCAGTATCTAGACTTGCTGATTTCAGTTTTAATGTCCTATTTACTAAAGTAGATTGCCAAGTGTTTCGTAGAGATAATCATAAAATGGTCTTCACCGGTATATGTAGAGGTGATCTTTACATTGTTGATTTCACTAAAAAGGCTCAACCTAGAACTTGCTTTATTGCTAAATCTTCTAAAGGTTGGTTATGGCATAGACGATTAGGTCATGTTGGCATGCGAAACCTTGACAAGCTTATTAAAGGAAATCATATCCTTGGTGTTAACGATGTCATATTTGATAAGGATAGACTTTGCAGTGCCTGTCAAGCAGGTAAACAGGTTGGAGGAAGGCATCCCGTGAAGAACATCATGACCACAAGGAGGCCACTCGAGCTACTTCACATGGATCTTTTTGGTCCCAACGCTTACAAGAGACTCGGTGGAAATTCTTTTGGTCTAGTTATAGTTGATGATTTTTCAAGATTTACGTGGGTGTTCTTTCTCAATGATAAATCGCAGGTCCAAAAGATCTTCAAAAACTTCGGTAGAAAGGCCCAAAATCAATTTGAAGTGAAGATCAAGAAGGTTCGCAGCGACAACAGAACAGAGTTCAAGAACGCAAATGTGGACACCTTTCTTGACGAAGAAGGGATTTCACATGAGTTCTTGGCTATGTACACACCTCAACAAAATGGATTTGTTGAGAGGAAGAACCGGACGCTCATCAAAATGGCAAGAACGATGCTTGATGAGTACAAGACGCCGAAGCACTTTTGGGCAGAAGCGGTTGAGACAGCTTGTCATGCAACAAATCGCTTGTATCTTCACAAGCTACTCGGCAAGACGGCATACGAGCTCCTCACCAGTAACAAACCCCAAGTTGGATACTTTCAAGTATTCGGCTCAAAGTGCTATATTCTTGATAAGCATCGTCGTTCTTAATTTGCTCCTAAGTCTCATGAAGGTTTCCTACTTGGTTATGGCTCAAACTCTCACACTTACCGTGTCTAAAATAATTTCACCCAAAAGGTTGAAGAGATGGTAGATGTGAAGTTTGATGAATCTAACGGCTCGCAAGTAGAGAAATTGCCAATTGATGTAGGAGACAAAGACCCCTCGGAAGCAATCCAAGACTTGTCAATTGGCAAGATTCGTCCAACTAAGGTGAAGGAGATTACCTCGCCCGTCCAAGTGGAAGCTTCTACCTCACGACAAGGTGAACCAAGAGTTGATACGGAAGCATCCAAAAGTGGGACACACCAAGATGAAGAAAACGAGGAAGTACACCAAGAACGTCAACAACCTCCTTCTCCACCACGACAAGAGAACGACAACGCCAACAATGAAGAAGGCCAAGAAGAAGAACAATATGAAGAATATGTTCAACCAAGACCCAAGCAAAAGCTTTCACGAGTTCGAGCAAGAATTGCTAAAGACCATCCCGTCGAGCAAATCTACAATGATATCCAAACCGGGAGGATCACTCGCTCTAAAACTCGTTTAACTAACTTTTGTGAACACTATTCATTCATCTCTAGCATTGAACCTATGAAGGTTGAAAAAGCATTGGAAGATCCCGATTGGATAAACGCTATGCATGAAGAGCTACACAACTTTGAGAGAAATCAAGTGTGGACATTAGTTGAGAAGCCCGACAACAACCACAACATCATCGGTACCAAATGGGTGTTTCACAACAAGCAAGATGAAGATGTACAAGTAGTTCGCAACAAAGCACGTCTTGTCGCCCAAGGCTACACACAAGTCGAAGGTATGGAATATGGTGAGACATATGCTCCCATTGCTAGACTTGAGTCCATTCGTATCTTACTTGCCTATGCTAATCACCAAGATATCAGCTTGTACCAAATGGACATTAAAAGTGCCTTTTTAAATGGTGAAATAGAGGAGGAAGTCTATGTTAAGCAACCTCCCAGTTTTGTCAATCCTGAGAAACCTAATCATGTTTACAAACTTCACAAAGCCCTTTATGGACTTAAACAAGCTCCTAGAGCATGGTATAAATGCTTGCCCAAGTTCCTTATTGAAAAAGGCTTTGAAATTGGAAAAATAGATTCTACTCATTTTACTAAAAGGGTTAATGGATAATTATTTGTATGCCAAATTTATGTCGATGATATTATATTTGGATCAACTAACCCTCATTTTAGTGAGAAGTTTGGAAAGCTAATGTCAGAGAAGTTTGAGATGTCTATGATGAGTGAACTCAAATTCTTTCTTGGTTTGCAAATCAAGCAAACTAAGGAAGGTACCTCTGTCTCTCAAACAAAGTACACCAAGGACTTATTCAAGAAGTTCAATATGCAAGAATGCAAAGGTATGTCTACACCCATGCCTACTAGTGGACACCTTGATTTGACCAAAGATGGTGAACCGGTTGATCAAAAGGTTTATCGCTCTATGATTGGTTCATTGTTATACCTATGTGCTTCATGTCCCGATATAATGCTAAGTATGTGCATGTGTGCACGATATCAAGCTGCTCCTAAAGAATGTCATCTTAAGGCCGTGAAAAGGATAGTGAGATACTTAATCCATACACCAAACTTTGGCATTTGGTATCCAAAGAGGGCCTCTTTCGATCTTGTTGGCTACTCCGACTCAGACTATGCCAGTGACAAGGTTGATAGAAAGTCCACTTTGGGTACTTGTCAATTCCTTGGTAGATCTCTTGTATCTTGGTCTTCCAAGAAACAAAACTCGGTATCCTTATCCACCGCCGAAGCGGAATATATCGCCGCTCGTTCATGTTGTGCTCAATTACTTTGGATGACACAAACTCTTAAAGATTATGGGATATATGTGAAACATGTTCCATTACTTTGTGACAATGAGAGTGCTATCAAGATTGCTCACAATCCCGTGCAACACTCTCGAACTAAGCATATTGAAGTTTGTCATCATTTCATTCAAGATCATGTTGCCAAAGGGGACATTAATCTTAAGCATGTTCGCACCGAAAAACAATTAGCGGATATTTTCACCAAACCATTTGATGAGAAAGTGTTCTGCAGGTTAAGAGGTGAATTGAACATCATTGATGCCTCAAACTTAGAGTAGGAACTCCATTTGATACATGCAACACATGAGCTTATAACTAATCCTTGATATTTCTCTTATGATGATAATATTATGTCTTGGATATATTTTCATCTTGCATGTTATCTAACCCGTGTAGATACTTGGATGAATCTAAGTCTATGAGATTGCAACTCACTCACATCTTGAGTAATCTCTATATCACCAAGTCTCTACACAGCGGTGGTTGAAGACGAGGAAGCACGAAACCATTCAAACATATCCTTTGGCAAATTTATTATTGAGATTCATGATTGTCATTTTGGATACGCAAGTGCTCTTCCTTGCAAAAACTAACCCATGTAGGTAGATGAACTCAAATTCCAAAGTGGTGCTCCCAACTCTTGATGAGCTACATCAATCTTGAGCAACCCACACAAGTTCAACTACATGATCACGATCAACACCACCACCCAAGGTACGTTATTCCATCTTAGAGAAGATTTACTCCAAGTCATGAGTCAAAGCAACTCGATAAGATGTGAATACATCAAGATGCTTAAACAAAAAGTGGTAACCCCATTTAGAGTTTAAACGATGAGTATGACCTATGATCAAGTGAACTCACTTGACTCCTAAGTCAATATACTCTAACATAGGTGACTTTGTCGCCGACCAATTCTAGATGAAGTTCTCTTGCATTCTTTTCTGTGCTCTTGCATTTTGTCTCATGCATATTTGTTTTCCCCTTTAAAAAAAACTTCATCTAGATTTCTCTTAACTTTCTTTCTTTTCTATTTTGTTCTGCATTCCCCGCATCCAATTCATTGCAAATCATTCAGTTAATTCCTTGCAAATCCTTGTGAGATCTTACTTGTCTAGCAAGCTGAGGTGACAAGTGTTTTCTCTGTGATGAACTCGGTCACACCGGTCTCTTGTTTTCGGTCCAACCGAATTCTTTCGGTGCAACCGAAGCATACTACTCGGTGCCACCGATTTCACTACAGGAAAGACATTTTGCCATTTGTTCCTGCATTACCTTTGATCCAGCTCCACTCAATGAATCTTGTCCTCTACCAGCATCACATTTACCTTGTTGCTTTGTGCTGTGACTAAAGGACCAAACCCATTCACAACAAATTCCAGAAGACCCTTCTTGGAAATTGATGTCAAAGGGGGAGAGAGAGATCACATCAAAGCTTAATCATATCTCTACGGGGAGAGAATACTCAAGGAGAGAGTAATCTTCAAGGATCCCAGATGCTTGGTGTTCAAGAGGAGATATGCTACATGTCTTCTTGAGGGGAAAGACATGTTCATATATGCTTATTTGCATTAGCTCTGTTCATTTGTTTCTTTGAGCTCTGTTTTTTTGTTCCCATCTTCTCCCAGTATCCCATGCTAGATTCAGGGGGAGCAAGACATCTAAGGGAAAGAAATTCTTTAAATTCCTTGCACATCTTTACCTTTGGAGGCATGTCTATATCAAATGTGGTACTCAGTACTCACTCTCTACATGTCATCCCAGTCTTGGTACTCTTGTGATTCTTTTTCTTTGCTCTGGCCAGTAGGTGCATCTGTGTTATCTAACCTTATTTTCACAGGTTCATTCCATCCTAAGCCAACTCAAGACCACAAGGTAAGTATATGCATCACAGTCATGTGTATGAGGAATTCTTATTGATGTACATACTGTTTGCGAGGACTCATGAGCATGAAGGTACATTTCCCACATTCACATCTTTTTCTCTGATGCATATAGCCAAGATACATGTAACGCATTGCCTACTCTGTCATGGTTATGCACTCACATGCTTCTATACTCCACATTCACTTGATTGCATACATGTAGGGGGAGCCTATACATGTTACATGTCTTTCCAAAGCTTTACTTGTTATTCTCTATATCTTTATCTAAAGCTTTGATGTATGTTGTCATGAATTACCAAAAAGGGGGAGATTGAAAGCACAAGTGCTCCCTGAGTGATTTTGGTAATTAATGTCAACATATCTCTTGTTGGACTAACACCTTTACCTAGTATGTTTTAGAAAAGTTCAACAATGAAGTGGCATGGACTAAAGGATGTGGAACCCCTTCAAGATGCTAAGGACAAAGGATTGGCTCAAGCTTCAAGCACAAGACTCTACATTTTATATTTTAGTGATCCAAGATCACATTGAGTTTATAGGAAAAGCCAATACTATCAAGACGGGGTGAGGTGTTGCTTAATGGCTTTCTTGCTCAAAATGCTTAGTGATATGCTCCAAAGCCCTCAACTACTTTCTCACATCCACATTTGACCTAAACCAAAAGTCAAACTCGGCCCCACCGATTCTTTCTATCCAGCACCACCGAGTTCAGATGTCATAGCCACTGCCACAAACCCTAGGAAAATCGGTCTCATCGATAGGGATCTCAGTCTCACCGAGATGGGATTGTAATCTCTCTCTGTATGTACATTACCAAAGTCGGTCTCACCGAGTTTGTGTAACTGGTCCTACCGAGATTGCAATGTAAACTCTCTGGTTCCCTTTCGTAACATTTCGGTCTCACCGAAATGAGTGAACCGGTCCCATCGAGTTTACCTGACCAACTCTCCGGTTAGCTTATTACCAAAATTGGTCCCACCTTGTTTGTGTAATCGGTCTCACCGAGATTACTATATGCCCTAACCATAACCATATCGGTCCTACCGAGTTGCAGGTCAGTCTCACTGAAAATCCTAACGGTCACTAGATTTGCTGAATCGGTCGGACCAAGTTTCTCAATTCGGTTCCACCGAGATTGGCAAGTTGTGTGTAACAGTTAGATTTTGTGTGGAGGCTATATATACCCCTCCACCCACTCTTCATTTGTGGAGAGAGCCATCAGAACGAACCTACACTTCCAACTTACATTTTTTGAGAGAGAACCACCTACACTTGTGTTGACACCAAGATATTCCATTCCTACCATATGAATCTTGATCTCTAGCCTTCACCAAGTTGCTTTCCACTCAAATCTTCTTTCCACCAAATCCAAATCCTGTGAGAGAGAGTTGAGTGTTGGGGAGACTATCATTTGAAGCACAAGAGCAAGGAGTTCATCATCAACACACCATTTGTTACTTCTTGGAGAGTGGTGTCTCCTAGATTGGCTAGGTGTCACTTGGGAGCCTCCGACAAGATTGTGGAGTTGAACCAAGGAGTTTGTAAGGGCAAGGAGACGTGAAGATCTACCGCTAGTGAGGCAAGTCCTTCGTGGGCGACGACCATGGTGGGATAGACCAGGTTGCTTCTTCGCGGACCCTTCTTGGGTGGAGCCCTCCGTGGACTCGCACAGCCGTTACCCTTCGTGGGTTGAAGTCTCCATCAACGTGGATGTACGATAGCACCACCTATCGAAACCACGATAAAAACATCCGTCTCTCCAACTGCGTTTGAATTCTCCAATCCCATCCCTTTACATTCTTGCAAGTTTCATGCTTTACTTTCCGCTGCTCATATACTCTTTGCATGCTTGCTTGAGATGTATTGTGATTGTTAAACTTGTGCCAAAACTCCACTTAAACTTAAAGAAACTAAAAACTGCAACTTTTAGCACTTAGTGTCTAATCCCCCCCCTCTAGACATGTAACGCCCCAGATGCAACTTTCCATATTCGTAACTCCAACTCTTGCCTTTTCTGGAGATGCGATATTTTATTTCCTCCATGGTTGGGTTTTTGTCTGTTGTTTTGCATTTTGTTCTTGTTATGCATCTCGTCTCATGTCATCATTCGCATTGCATCGGCATCATTTTCATAAAACTTGCATCCGTTCGGGTTCCGCCGGTTCTCTCCGTTGTCCGTTCGGAGTCCAGACACTCTCGCACGCGCCTGCGGCACCTCCGAAATATTATTTTATAAGTGGCATAAAAATGTTCTCGGAATGGGTTGCAACTTGTCGTGCGGTCTTATTATAGTGTAGACAGGCCGCCTGCCAAGTTTCGTCGCATTCGGAGTCCATTTGATAGCCCAACCGTTAAATATATAGCGGCACTGTCGCCGGTTCATTCGTCAGACGTTTCGGTCTCCGAAATCGTGCCGGGCTGCATTTCTCCTCTCTCTCCTATCAGCCCAAGCCTCTCTCACACAGCCCACTAGCCCACCTATCTAACCCCCTCCGCTCTGGACCGTTGGATCGAGATCCGATGTCCGAAAACGGAGCAGAAACCCCCTAGAGACTAAACCCTAGCCCCTAGCCTATTTAAACTCCTCCCCATGGCATTTTTGGCCTTCTCCTCCCTCCTCATCGTTTTCCGTGCCCCCAACCTGCAGCCACCACCTCCCACCTCCATTTCCGCGCCCCCAGCCTCCTCCCGCCACTTGGCGCCGCCGCCACTGTGCCCCGGGCCAACCGGAGCGCGACACGTCGCCTCCCAGCACCCCGCGGCCAACCCCAGCGCGCCATGTGTCCTCCCCTCGCCTCTCCACTGCCGCGGGCCCTGTGAAACCCATCTGGAGCCCGCGCTGGGCCGCGCCAGACCCGGATCCCGCAGCCGCAGGGCGCTCGAGCCGCCCCGCTCCTCCCGCTCGATCAGGGGATCGAGAGCGCTCGCCCGATCCGCCATGCTCCTTCCTCGTCCCCGCCTCCGGCCACGCCGCCGAAGATCGCCGGCACCTCCAGGTCACGCCGCCGGGCCCCCTCGCGCCCTCTCTTCCTTTCTCCCGTCCTGCCTTCTCCTCTCTCTCTCCCTCACCCGTTCTCTCTCTCTCTGTGGACAGCGCCGCCACAGGAGCTCCCGTCGTCGCCCGGCCTCGCCACCACCGGGAAAGGATCCGGCCGGACCCGATCCGCTCGGATCTGGTCGGGGCCCCTCCCGCCTCGCCTTGCATCACCGGCTCCTCTCGCCGGAGAGCCAGCCACCGCCGCCGCCATGTCTCTGCTCGGGACGAGCAGAGCGCAGCCGCCCGCTCGCATTGACCGCGGCCCAGCATCGCCAGCAGCCCGATCTAGTCGGCCCGCGTGGGCCTCCCCAGCGCCCCGGCCCAGCCAGCGCCAGGAGGGCCCAGCCTCCTCCGCAGCCTGCCCGCACCGCCCTCAAGCCAGCCAGCCGCCTCCACCCGACCTGGGCCTCAGCCCATGGTGAGCTGCCTCCACCCCAGCGCGCTTCCTCACCGACCCGGGCCCAGCCTGCAAAGTGAGCAGTTTCCCCCAGCCTAGTTCCGCCAGATTCAGCCCACGTGTTTTTTTTCATGTTTGCGATTTTATCATTTATCCTAGGATTTACAGTTTTGCAAAAAACCCCTGTTGTTCATGCATTTAATATCTCTCAAACTGTGCATCGGATTAAAATAATTTATATATGTAAAATGCTCAGAAAATTGTGTAGATTATTAATATGCCACTTTCATCTATGTTAAAAATGTTTAACATGCTGTTTGTGTTTATTTTGCATAATGCCATGCTAAAATGATTTATTTCATAACTAAATAACCGTAGCTCCATTTTAAATAAACTTTATATGTAAATGGGGTGGAAAAATGCCTAGTTTAACATGGTGCACTCATCTTGCATGTTTAACGACTCTAAAATATGGTTTAGGACAGAACAGTACCAAAACTAAAATATGCATATGGGGATTTACCGGATTTGTTGTTTGTTATATCCGGCCCCATTTAAATTGTTTAGATGGTATAGTTTTGTCATGCTTCACCTCTTGCCATGTTAACCAACATTTAATATTGTTGAGTACCTAACTGAGAGCGAACTAAATAAATGTTGTGAAGTTTCGTCAATATACAACGAGTTGCATATTGAGCTCCACTTAACTTGTAGTGTTGTTTGTGCATATTGCCATGCCATGCCTCATTAACCCGAACATGCATCATACTTGTTTGTGCATCATGCCATGATTATGCTTAAGTGTTTACTATGTTGTTTGCTTCTTTCCGGGTTGCCTTCGGTTTCGTTCCGGAGTTGTGAGGATTCGTTCGACTACTTCCGCTTGTCTTCTTCATGGACTCGTTCTTCTTCCTAGCGGGATTTCAGGCAAGATGACCGCTACCCTAGATCTCACTACTATCTTTGCTATGCTAGTTGCTACGTTCTATCGCTTTGCTGCGCTACCTATCACCTGTTTATCAAGCCATCCCTAATTGCCATGAACCTCTAACCTTTGACACCTTTCCTATGCAAACCATTGATTGGCTATGTTACCGCTTTTGCTCAGCCCCTCTTATAGCGTTGCTAGTTGCAGGTGAAGTTGAAGATTTCTCCATGGTGGACAGGATTTTGGTTGGGATATCACAATATCTCTTATATTATTAATGCATCTATATACTTGGTAAAGGGTGGAAGACTCGGCCTTTTGCCTGGTGTTTTGTTCCACTCTTGCCGCCCTAGTTTCCGTCATACCGGTGTTATGTTCCCGGATTTTGCATTCCTTACGCAGTCGGGTGATTTATGGGACCCCCTTGACAGTTCGCTTTGAATAAAACTCCTCCAACAAGGCCCAACCTTGGTTTTACCATTTGCCTCACCACCACCTACTTTTCCCTTGGGAGTCGCTCTCTCGAGGGTCATCTTTATTTTAGCCCCCCGGGCCAGTGCTTGTCTAAGTGTTGGTCCAAACCGAGCAGCCTGCGGGGCCACCTTGGGACAACTCGAGGGCTGGTTTTACTCGTAGCTTGACTTATCCAGTGTTGCCCTGAGAACGAGATATGTGCAGCTCCTGTCGGGATTGTCGGCGCATCGGGCGGCTTTGCTGGTCTTGTTTTACCATTGTCGAAATGTCTTGTAAACCGGGATTCCGAGTCTGATCGGGTCTTCCTGGGAGAAGGTCTATTCCTTCGCTGATCGCGAGAGCTTGTCATGGGCTAAGTTGGGACACCCCTACAGGGTATAATCTTTCGAAATCCGTGCCTGCGGTTATAGGCAGATGGAAATTTGTTAATGTCCGGTTGTAGATAACTTGACACCAGATCCAAATTAAAATGCATCAACCATGTGCATAGCCGTGATGGTCTCTTCTCGGCGGAGTCCGGGAAGTGAACACGGTTTCTGTGTTATGCTTGACGTAAGTAGGAGTCCAGGATCACTTCTTGATCATTGCTAGCTTCACGACCGTTCCGCTTGCTCTCTTCTCGCTCTTATTTGTGCATGTTAGCCACCATATATGCTTAGTCGCTGCTGTAGCCTCACCACTTTACCCCTTCCTTTACTATTAAGCTTTGCTAGTCTTGATACTCATGGTAATGGTATTGCTGAGTCCTCGTGGCTCACAGATTACTACAATAGCAGTTGCAGGTACAGGTTTTGCGATGATCATGACGCGAGAGCGATGTTTGCTTGTGTTGGAGTTCTTCTTCTGCTTCTTCTTCGATCAGGGGATAGGTTCCAGGTCGGCAGCATGGGCTAGCAGTGCGGATGTCGTTTGAGTTTCTGTTTGTGTTTCATCCGTAGTCGGATGATGCTCTTATGTATTATGATGTTGTATTCTTGTGGCATTGTATGCCTTATGTATGTATCCCTATCTATTATGTAATGTTGATGTAATGATATCCACCTTGCAAAAGCGTTTCAATATGCGGGTCTATCCTTGGTGGGACCTTCGAGTTCCTTTTGGATAGGGTCGCATATTGGGAATGACAAGTTGGTAATCAGAGCCTCGACCGACCATAGGAGCCCCCTTGATTGTTGGCCGTTGTTGAGTCTAGAAAAAAACTATTTCGAGTCTCAGGATTATATATATCGGAGAGTAGGATTCTTTTTACTCCTTAGCCCCCTTCGTCGCTTTGGTGAGGACTCTTGACGTAGATGTTTTGTCTTTCCTCTCCTCAAATTTCACTAATTTTTTTTAGGATCACGCGGGTATCTTGGAATCGTTCCGATGGTTTTGTGACGAGAACATTGTTCTTGGTGCCTCCTGTCTATTTATGTGGCTTTGACCCGGGGAGTTGAGCTCCGAGGTGTTGTCGTCACAATTTTATCGTTGCAGTTCTGGAATACCTGAGTTTTGCCGACATCGAAAATCTCTTTTATGCAGTTGTTGGTGAGATAACCTCGACGTCACCCAGTACTGGGGAGTTCAGGAGTATTGCCATAACTCGTATAACGGATGCTTTTCGAAGGTTGAGGTACACGATTTCCGGAGTTTTCTTGGTTATGTGTTGACGGATGGATACAGCTGGATGTAGGAATTGTTAGTTTGGGTGAGATATATTGCTTCCCCTGTATCCCCAACACCAGATTGCGTAACCAGAAAGTTTCGGGAGTTTTATAGGTGGGAATTCAAGTAGCTCCTAGAATATCTTTTCGACAGATGCATGATATGAGATTGGGGTTCGACGTCTAGTGGTCTGCCTTTCCACGGTCGTTTTTACAGTGGTCTCGTTGTGTCTTAAAGAACCCTTGGCTATGCTGGTTCGGGGACACTTCGTATGTCATGTGCACTGCCTTGTACATGATGGTGATGTACACTCGAGCCCGTGTGGGCCCCACCATGAAAACTTCGGATGGAACTCTATCATATGTTTGTTCCGGCTTATTCTGCAAGCCAAATCCTTTGTTTTGTTTCATTTGTGGTATTCGAGTTGCTTCGAAGTCAAATGTTGAATCCATACCTTTCCTAAATGGTTTTCTCATATTGCTATGTGAATACTAATCCTTCTTGATCATCGAGATTGTCATGTCAATTCTTTCCAAACGGTGTGCTTCTCTTCAAGTGGATCCCATCATTTTTCCCATCCGCAAGATCAATTCTAAGTTTTCTGAATGGTGTTTGTTTCATTCATCCCAAGTTGCCATTGTTTTCCCACCCTCCCACCCTTTTCTTCAAGGACTCATTTATTTTAATCAAGTATCCATTTATTCACGTGAAGTCACTTCACTCTTTTAAATCAATGTTCTGATCCGGTGATCCCTCGTGAAGATGCTCACGAGCTTCAAGTTCATCATCCTTCGTTCTTTTTTCTTCTCCGGTGGTGTTAATTCAAGCTTTAGGTGTTAATCATTTTCCTTTCCTCGTTTCAAATGTTTTTCCACGTCGGTGCACCTCTTAATTGTTCACCTCTCTCTATTCTTATCCGGAGTGCTCAAGATATCTCAGAAGATTTGTGTTTCCATTCTTAATCCATTCAATCTATTTGGAGATCATTATCTCATTCAAGTCATTTAATTCAACCGGTGCCATCCCCCTTTTCAATAAATCATTCAACGGTGTATCTTTTTAGTGGGCCCTAACCCACAGGTCTTTTCCCAGGATCTTACCTGACTCTTCTAATTTTTCCGGAGCCATTCCCAAAGTCTTTCGAAGTTTGACGTAAGAATGAATTATCATCAGTCATATGTCTTTCTCGAAGATCTTTCAAATTCTTTTCATAGTTGGCTCAACCCCCTTCGCTTTTCATTCTCCCGGAGTATCTCAACAATCCATGGTGGTTCTCATCATCATTCTCAACATTTGAAGACCGAAGAAGAGTTTCTCTTAAATCTTGCTCCATTCTCTTCAAGATTCATGGTTCTAGCTTGATGCCATCCTCTCATAATTGTTTTCGATTGTGAGAATTCTTTTCAACCATCCGACGCATTTCAGGAGTTGCTTCCTTTCTTGATAATCTGAATGCCATCATTTCTGAATATTACTCATTCTCAACCTTCAACTCTTGTTCTCCATATCTAACCGGTGCATCATTCAAATATCCTCTAATCAGCTCGTGATCTCTTCGTTCTCTTGTATCAAATTCCCTCAAGTATCTTCATTCGTTCTCTAATTCTTACCGGTGATTCACCCCTTTACTTTGTTCATTTTCAATTCTTTTGGTGGTTCGTTCAAGATTTCACTTTCTTCGTTATCGTATCAATTTATCAATTCATTCATTGTTAACAAATCCCACCGGTGGTTCCATCAATACCTTCTCAAGTTTATGCTATATCCCTCTTAATCCTTTCTAGAAGAATAAGTAGTATGCTAAATCCGTTGTTTGTCATCAATTTATATTGGTGAAGGATACGCATAACGTAATTCTTATTTTTGTTTCATCCAAGTGATCTAGTTTCTTCTTTCCAGAGTTGTTCATCATGTCACATTTCCCGGTTTGAGATGTTTCATCTTTTCTTTTCCGGAGTTCCAAGTTTTCCGCATTATATCGTCGCAACGCTCCATCTAAATCATCGCAAGGCTTCACCTTGTGTTTTCAACTTCTCTTTCTTTTTATCATCCTTTTATTACCGGAGTTCTTCATGGAGGCTCTACATGATGGTTCATCAAGGATTTCTTTCATTCTCATTTTGTTCTTCAAGATTTCTCTCGGAGCTAAGATCCGCCAAGCTATACTCAAAAAAATAAACATGGCGCTCAACACATGTTTTGTTTTGAGGCATTCAAGCATTATTCATCTTGCATTCCGAAGTGCAATCCTTTCTACCTTATCTTTTGAGATGGTGTTATGTCATCCTTGGCAATTTCTCCTCGTGCTTCATGGTTCACAAGTTGTCAGGAATGAGTTAATTAAATCCATCATTTTCTCTTTGTTCAAGATATCTTTTCGACCAATCAATCTCTTTGTTGGAGTTATCTTGGGTTAGATTTCATCTAAAAGCCTTCCCTAAGGAATGTTGCTATTGTGGTGCTTATCAATGATCCAAGTTTTCTCCTATCCTCTCGGCGAAAGAAGTTTCCATCTCTTCTTTGATCTCAAACAAGCAATTGTTTTTCGTTAGTGGCAGAATGTCACCTCATAGCCTTGAGATGTTTTTCATAAGCCCACTACAAGCTTGTCCTTCTCGTTGTTGGTTTCCCAACAACTCCGTTATAACCTTCTTGGAAGGGTGCTTTCTTAGCTCATTTGTGGCAGAAGTTGGCATTTTATTCATTTTGTTATTTCAATGATCTATCTTCTATTCTTTCTTCCGGAGGCATGGTGATGTTGCTCTCTTCACTCATCATTTCGAATTGTGAGGATCATGTTCTTTTCGTGCTTATCCATTTAACCAGAGTGCTGTGTCATCTCTTCAAGTTCTTCCATCTTATCAAGTTTTGCCTCTCTTCTCAACCTGAGTGCTGTCTGAATTCCTTCTTACCCATTATGCCACTCTTTCAATAGTTCCGGAGGCAGTGTGTTGTTGATTTCATCAAGTATCATCCCATCTTCTCAAGTTCATGTTCTATTCCTTCCATGTTCAACCAGAGTGCTGCCCGAATTCTTCCTCTCTCATCTTGTTGTAACCGGCGTGGTTTTGAACCCTATCTTGTCAATTAAACTCTTGATTCATGTCTTTGCAACCTTCAAGTTCTCGTAATGTTCCTTGTTCCTCTTTTCTAACGGATTGTTTGCAATCTCGTTCATCTCTAATTGCTCAACCTCTCAAGGTTCGTGGTTTCACTCATTCGTCAAAGAAGCAACTTAATTTTACCTCTTCTCTTCCTCTTCCGTTTCTCTCCGGTGCCATCCTAGATCTCGGGACGAGATCCTCTCATAGTGGTGGAGTGTTGTAACGCCCCGGATACAACTTTCCATATTGGTAACTCCAACTCTTGCCTTTTCCGGAGATGCGATATTTTATTTCCTCCGTGGTTGGGTTTTTGTCTGTTGTTTTGCATTTTGTTCTTGTTATGCATCTCGTCTCATGTCATCATTCGCATTGCATCGGCATCATTTTCATAAAACTTGCATCCGTTCGGGTTCCGCCGGTTCTCTCCGTTGTCCGTTCGGAGTCCAGACACTCTCGCACGCGCCCGCGGCACCTCCGAAATATTATTTTATAAGTGGCATAAAAATGTTCTCGGAATGGGTTGCAACTTGTCGTGCGGTCTTATTATAGTGTAGACAGGCCGCCTGCCAAGTTTCGTCGCATTCGGAGTCCATTTGATAGCCCAACCGTTAAATATATAGCGGCACTGTCGCCGGTTCATTCGTCGGACGTTTCGGTCTCCGAAATCGTGCCGGGCTGCATTTCTCCTCTCTCTCCTATCAGCCCAAGCCTCTCTCACACAGCCCACTAGCCCACCTATCTAACCCCCTCCGCTCCGGACCGTTGGATCGAGATCCGATGTCCGAAAACGGAGCAGAAACCCCCTAGAGACTAAACCCTAGCCCCTAGCCTATTTAAACTCCTCCCCATGCCATTTTTGGCCTTCTCCTCCCTCCTCCTCGTTTTCCGCACCCCCAACCTGCAGCCACCACCTCCCACCTCCATTTCCACGCCCCCCAGCCTCCTCCCGCCACTTGGCACCGCCGCCACCGTGCCCCGGGCCAACCGGAGAGCGACACATCGCCTCCCAGCACCCCGCGGCCAACTCCAGCGCGCCATGTGTCCTCCCCTCGCCTCTCCACCGCCCGCGGGCCCTGTGAAGCCCATCTGGAGCCCGTGCCGGGCCGCGCCAGGACCGGATCCCACAGCCGCAGGGCGCTCGAGCCGCCCCGCTCCTCCCGCTCGATCAGGGGATCAAGAGCGCTCGCCCGAGCCGCCATGCTCCTTCCTCGTCCCCGCCTCCGGCCACGCCGCCGACGATCGCCGGCACCTCCAGGTCACGCCGCCGGTCCCCCTCGCACCCTCTCTTCCTTTCCCCTGTCCTGCCTTCTCCTCTCTCTCTCTCCCTCACCCGTTCTCTCTCTCTCCATGGACAGCGCCGCCGTAGGAGCTCCCGTCGTCGCCCGGCGTCGCCACCACCGGGAACGGATCCGGCCGGAGCCGATCCGCTAGGATCTGGTCGGGGCCCCTCCCACCTCGCCTTGCATCGCCGGCTCCTCTCGCCGGAGAGCCAGCCACCGCCGCCGCCATGTCTCTGCTCGGGACGAGCAGAGCGCAGCCGCCCGCTCGCATTGACCGCGGCCCAGCGTCGCCAGCAGCCCGATCCAGTCGGCCCGCGTGGGCCTCCCCAGCGCCCCGGCCCAGCCAGCGCCAGGAGGGCCCAGCCTCCTCCGCGGCCTGCCCGCACCACCCTCAAGCCAGCCGGCCGCCTCCACCCGACCTGGGCCTCAGCCCATGGTGAGCTGCCTCCAGCCCAGCGTGCTTCCTCACCGACCCGGGCCCAGCCTGCAAAATGAGCAGTTTCCCCCAGCCCAGTTCCGCCAGATTTAGCCCACGTGTTTTTTTTTCATGTCTGCGATTTTATCATTTATCCCAGGATTTACAGTTTTGCAAAAAAACCCTGTTGTTCATGCATTTAATATCTCTCAAACTGTGTATCGGATTAAAATAATTTATATATGTAAAATGCTCAGAAAATTGTGTAGATTAACAATATGCCACTTTCATCTATGTTAAAAATGTTTAACATGTTGTTTGTGTTTATTTTGCATAATGCTATGCTAAAATGATTTATTTCATAACTAAATAACCGTAGCTCCATTTTAAATAAACTTTATATGTAAATAGGGTGGAAAATGCCTAGTTTAACATGGTGCACTCATCTTGCATGTTTAACAACTCTAAAATATGGTTTAGGACAGAACAATACCAAAACTAAAATATGCATATGGGGATTTACCGGATTTGTTGTTTGTTATATCCGGCCCCATTTAAATTGTTTAGATGGTATAGTTTTGTCATGCTTCACCTCTTGCCATGTTAACCAACATTTAATATTGTTGAGTACCTAACCGAGAGCGAACTAAATAAATGTTGTGAAGTCTCGTCAATATGCAACGAGTTGCATATTGAGCTCCACTTAACTTGTAGTGTTGTTTGTGCATATTGCCATGCCATGCCTCATTAACCCGAACATGCATCATACTTGTTTGTGCATCATGCCATGATTATGCTTGTGTGTTTACTATGTTGTTTCTTCTTTCCGGGTTGCCTTCGATTTCGTTACGGAGTTGTGAGGATTCGTTCGACTACTTCCGCTTGTCTTCTTCATGGACTTGTTCTTCTTCCTAGCGGGATTTCAGGCAAGATGACCGCTACCCTGGATCTCACTACTATCTTTGTTATGCTAGTTGCTTCGTTTTATCGCTTAGTTGTGCTACCTATCACCTGTTTATCAAGCCATCCCTAATTGCCACGAACCTCTAACCTTTGACACCTTTCCTATGCAAACCATTGCTTGGCTATGTTACCGCTTTTGCTCAACCCCTCTTATAGCGTTGCTAGTTGCAGGTGAAGTTGAAGATTTCTCCATAGTGGACAGGATTTTGGTTGGGATATCACAATATCTCTTATATTATTAATGCATCTATATACTTGGTAAAGGGTGGAAGACTCGGCCTTTTGCCTGGTGTTTTGTTCCACTCTTGCCGCCCTAGTTTCCGTCATACTGGTGTTATGTTCCCGGATTTTGCGTTCCTTACGCGGTCGGGTGATTTTTGGGACCCCCTTGACAATTCGCTTTGAATAAAACTCCTCCAGCAAGGCCCAACCTTGGTTTTACCATTTGCCTCACCACCACCTACTTTTCCCTTGGGAGTCGCTCTCTCGAGGGTCATCTTTATTTTAGCCCCCCCGGGCCAGTGCTTGTCTAAGTGTTGGTCCGAACCGAGCAGCCTGCAGGGCCACCTCGGGGCAACTCGAGGGCTGGTTTTACTCGTAGCTTGACTTATCCGGTGTTGCCCTGATAACGAGATATGTGCAGCTCCTATCGGGATTGTCGGCGCATCGGGCGGCTTTGCTGGTCTTGTTTTACCATTGTCGAAATGTCTTGTATACCGGGATTCCGAGTCTGATCGGGTCTTCCTGGGAGAAGGTCTATTCCTTCGTTGATCGCGAGAGCTTGTCATGGGCTAAGTTGGGACACCCCTACAGGGTATAATCTTTCGAAAGTTGTGCCTGCGGTTATAGGCAGATGGGAATTTGTTAATGTTCGGTTGTAGATACCTTGACACCAGATCCGAATTAAAATGCATCAACCGTGTGCGTAGCCGTGATGGTCTCTTCTCGGCGGAGTCCGGGAAGTGAACACGGTTTCTGTGTTATGCTTGACGTAAGTAGGAGTTCAGGATCACTTCTTGATCATTGCTAGCTTCACGACCGTTCCGCTTGCTCTCTTCTCGCTCTTATTTGCGTATGTTAGCCACCATATATGCTTAGTCGCTGTTGCAGCCTCACCACTTTACCCCTTCCTTTCCTATTAAGCTTTGCTAGTCTTGATACCCATGGTAATGGGATTGCTGAGTCCTCGTGGCTCACAGATTACTACAATAACAGTTGCAGGTACAGGTTTTGCGATGATCATGACGCGAGAGCGATGTTTGCTTGTGTTGGAGTTCTTCTTCTGCTTCTTCTTCGATCAGGGGATAGGTTCCAGGTCGGCAGCCTGGGCTAGCAGTGTGGATGTCGTTTGAGTTTCTGTTTGTGTTTCATCCATAGTCGGATGATGCTCTTATGTATTATGATGTTGTATTCTTGTGGCATTGTATGCCTTATGTATGTATCCCTATCTATTATGTAATGTTGATGTAATGATATCCACCTTGCAAAAGCGTTTCAATATGCGGGTCTATCCTTGGTGGGACCTTCGAGTTCCTTTTGGATAGGGTCGCATATTGGGCGTGACAAGACACCTCTTCTCAATCCTTTCAATATGAAAATTATAAAATTCTCTTACATTATATAGTAGGCTTATCTACATGAAATAGATGACATCACACTCAATGAACAATCATCGATTTATGAAATGCCCACTTTTGACCGCCCTGGCCTACCAAAAGTTCCTCTGCCATGCGCTGCCTGTGTTGGGTCACTGACATGTAGGCCATGTACCCAAAGAGCCCACACATTAGTGGAAGAACGGTGCGGTGTCATACGTCAGAATCGAGGGCGCCACTTGCTGCGATGGCCTCCATGAAACCCGCCCGTGTGGAAGCCGAGAAACCCACTCTGGACACACGTCCATTCATGACCTGGCCGACATTAAACGCAACACCGGCCGAGCTCCTCCCGTCCGCCGTCTATTTAATTTCCTATTAAAACGAGGTCAAACGTCGGCCAAGAATCGCACACCTCCGCCACTTCACTATCTCCTCCTTCACCATTTTGTCCACTCTTACAATGGCTTACGAAGAGTAGTTATCCCGCATCCAAGCCGGCTGGGTGGCCCGCCGAGCCCGCCGGATACGAGCTATGCAGCTCGCTAATCCACCTCCCTCCCCTCGCCCGACGGAGCCAGTTGCTGCCCCAAGCCGGCGCACGGTTCAGTAACTTGCCGCTCCAGGCTAGCTCGACGAGGAGCAGCGCACGGGCGTCGTCGCTGCCATCCACGCCGCTGCCTCGTACCGCGCCTCCCGTGTCTGTGACCGTGTCTCCCGTGTTTGTGACCGCGTCTCCCGTTTCTGTGGCCGCACCATGCAAGCAGCGATAGAAGCCGGGTGCACGGAGAGCGACAAGTCGGTGGCCAGCGCCTCTGCATCCACCGCCATCATCGAGGAGAAGTAGAACACGGGAGGGCGCCGCTCCTTGGGTCCCATGAAGGCCACCGTGGAGGCGACGCCGGTGTACACATCAAGTGTCTTGCCGAATCCTTTTGTTGCAAGGACCTTTGTCGACCCCGCATGGGCTCCACGGAAGCGGAGAAGCCCCCTTCCACCATCATCTTGGGCATCAGCCAACAATATAACTTGGGCAGTGAGGAAGCGAGCCGTCCTTTGCGCTGAAGCATATACCTCCGAGGCTCCCGACAGTCCGGTGATTGAGCTGCCGTACGTGAGGAACACAAATGGATCGGGGGGCGACCATTTAGGCCAGATATTATATACCTGTGCTGTCCAGAACTAGCATCGCGTAGTTCATTTGAATGTAATGAAATTCGTCATGTTTGTATGAAAATCTGGTATTTTATATGATTTCCGTCATTGTTTATATGAAATATCACCGTGTTTGCATGAATTTCGTCCAGTTGGTCGAGTTGCTGTCAGAATGTGTGCGGTTATGGTATGGCGTAATTTGCGGGCCAGCGGTCGGTCTACGGCCGGCTCGGGCGGCGTGGTGGGACAAAAAAAGCACAGCTCGTGCGAGCTCGTCTCCAACATGCGCGCTAGAGAATGAATGAGCACCCGAGCCATTCCTCGTTTATCGGTGGCAAAGGCACCGGTGGACAAAAGGGTCGCCAATATTTTGGCTACCCCGGGCAAGATCCAAACAGCCCCTCCCAACAGATTCAAATCCCTCGTTCGCCGTGCAATTTTGCCATGTGTTGTTTTCATGGACTAGCAAGATGCCCGTGCATTGCACGGAACATCAAGATGCATTTTTTTACAAAATACCTTTTTTGATTGACCCATGCAGGAGTAATCCCATGTGTAAAAACTAATGATATCTCGAGAATTTTATCAGAAAAATGGTATCTCGAGAATTTTATCAGAAAAATGGTATCTCGAGAAAGATGAGAGATAAGGTGAGGAGGAGTGGGGCGTGGTGGTGACTGGTGGTCGGACTGGGCGGAGGCATGGGGATGGACGGTGCATTATGTCTAGGTTTGTATCTCTCTCACACACACCACGTAGGCGGGGGACGTGCACGAAGAGAAGAGGTGCACACACGGCGCACGTACTCCCGTCTCTTTCCCAACCACACCCTTGCGGGTACACGGTGGAGCTGATTTCTGTACGAAAAGGCAGCCCACGTGGTAATTTGGCATGTGTACTGGTTGTCCACTTGATGGAGGATTGTCTACCACGGATGAACAAACAAATTGCAACTTGACGCGTTATGTTAAAAAAGAGGCAAACCATGTGGGGCCTACCTTAGAGGCAAGGCTCTATACACTGGAGTACTTTTGATGTGTCCCGTCAACTCGCGGAACGAGGAGAATCTTGCTTAGTACGCTGTCCCCCCCGCCCACAGGCGCGGTGCCTCGCAGGATGAGGTGAAGCTTGCTTACTAGTACGCCTTACGCCCGCTCCCTCGCCCACGCGCACGGTGGCTCGCAGGACAAGGAGAAAATTTTACTACTCCCTCCGTTTACTCCTCGTCCCTACCTTGGTTAGAGATATTATCATATTGTTTGGAATATATGTCCTTTAGTACTCCCTCCATTTACTTATACAAGGCCACTATAAAAAATACATTTTGCATCTATACCAGGCCACAAATAGTAATCGAGACAAAAGTTAGATGATCCCTATAAACCGGAAAGAAGGGAGTAGTAAGTAGTACTACCTCCATAGTGGGTACGTACTCCGTAAAATCAGATTTTCCCAAAACTAAGTCGCTCAACCTTTATTTGCTTGTTTCCCTTCCTACCTCCTTGCCTTAAACAGACTATGCCAAACTCCCCTGCCTGCCGCGTGGGAAAAGACCCGCCCTCGCCTTTTTTAGTCCGGGTTTGTATCGATGGATCGCGCGAAGCAGCAAAAACCAAGCCGTGTCTTGTACTCCTTCGTCGATGGACATATAGCAATCGGGTCGACGTGTCATGCACCAAATAACAGTGCAGAACAGCAGGGGGGACGCACCCCTGCGTACCGCCCCAGTAGTAGTAATGAGCAATGAGACGTCAAATCACAATGCCGCACCTTCCCAGACGGACGAAGCAACCATCGTTTCACACTTTGCTTCGCCATCATCTCCTTCAAGAAAACCACGTAGTATTGCTTCTGCCATTGTTCTGCCTCAAGAGGGACATGCGCATCGCCTTGGTACATCATGACACGTGAGACCGCATAACAGGCCATGCTCCCCCGCCCATCGCTCGGTAAAATCACCTCATTTTTACTACTTCCTCCGTATCGGTTTACAGGGCATGTACGTCGTTCTAGGTTGAGAATTTAACTGGCTATATATGTGATGAACAGTATATGTTTAGAAACTACATCCGCTTAAGAATCCAATGCTATACTTTTTGTGACATAGTAACTCATATTTAGTTAGTCAAATGGATGACCTAGAACTACATGCACGCCCTATAAACCGAGACGGAGAGGGTAGTAGAGTGCATATCTTTTTAGATCAATATAGTCGGGATTCACCAAGGAGCAAAACCAAGTGGTAGGCTGCTCCTGTCGTGTTGGCGTAGCAACTCAAGCAGGGTCAGTCCGCACACGAAATGGTGACACGCTTAACAGGACCCCTTTGGCCGACATGTGGCTCATCCACCATCTTGTTCCACGTGCGGTGCACCAAATTACAGTTCGGAGCAGCGGTTGTACTTGGAGGCACCACGGTCGTAGCACCGCAGTAGTAGTAAATGAGCAATGAGGGGTCAAATCACAAAGCCCCACCTTTCCCGCATTAAGCTGGATGGACGAAGCAACCATCATTCCACTCTAGGGCGCAAGAGCATAAAGAAAAGAAAAAACCAATGATGTGTGCGGCAGCTACCTAGGGCACCCTAGGGTAGGAGCCTCCACTATAAATCTACTTCTCCCTCGTCCTCTTGAAGAAAACCGATGTTGCGTGCAGCGGGTAGGGTTTGTAGGTGTACTACAGCGTGCGGGGCCACGTCGTAGTAAACGGGAGAGGGATTGAGTTTGAGTCGACGCCTTAATATGTGTGGGTCGCTTGGTTTTATGGGAACGAGGCAACATTTTGGGTTTAGGGACAAGTGGAGATATACGTACAAGAAATTGTGGACGTAGGTTCGACCGAAAGGCAATGATGCATGGGCCCTGCATTTTGATATACCCGCGGCCGCGTGAAATTTTCTACTCTACTCAAAACTAGTAAGGTACACATGCATTGAATGCATGAGATTTGGAAACCAAATTATGAATAAATACACACTATAGCATGTAAAGCTTTGAGTCATATATGCATGATGTAGATGTTTGTTTAGTTCTTATAATTCATCTCATTCAAAATCAATTAGTTTTATAAAAATGTTAAGATTCATGGGGTTGTGCATTGTAAAGCATAAAGTAAAAAACAAATAATGGCAATTCATTTAGAAAAAGAAGTTTGGGCATTTATGATACGGAAGATTCTAGAACAAAGGAGAAGTGATTGTGTTTTGAGGTTTGTGCATTATGCTTAAGTTCAACCATGGAGTCTTCTTAATTGTACATGTGGCAGAATCTGGTGGAATGTTGATGATATCTAATGGCCAGTAGTGCTCGGATTTTCCATCTCTGCACTGTCGGATTAGCTTCATCCAGCGACCATCTTTCAAAGTTATTCGCACACTAAATAGGGGTATAGATAATGCATAAAAGTTCCTCCAAAAACATATATAACTAAAGAGAAAAAATGAATTACAGTTAAAAGAATGACATTTCTAACAGTAACGTGAATGTGAACTACATATGTGTGCACGTGACCAGCACATACATTGTCAATACAAAATTTAATGCAAGAAATAACTTATGAGTAACATGCACGAATTGATGATGTGGTGCTTGCGTGCATAGAGTACAAAAACAATGTGATTTATGACTTGCATGCATGACATGTTCTTGTGCCATAGTTGCATGTGTAGGAAAAAAGCTACTAGTGGGTTGTACTAGCTATTTAGGAATAGAAGATGTATACATGGAAGTTGTAGGGAAAGAGATGACATGTATATCAATTCCTATGAGTAGGCATTGGAAAAGAGATATCATTTGGTTCACATCATATGAACTTTTCTATTGAATCTAGCGATGACATGTATCTCAATTCCTATGAGGAGGGATTAGAAAAGAGATGTCATTTGGTTCACATCATAGGAACTTTTCTATTGAATATACGTTAATGTTAATTTTCCTTTGAAATTATGGGAGTATAGGAATCCATTCATATGAACCAAGTGGCTCTAAAGCTATAAAAATGATATCATGTTTATTTCCTTTGAAATGTGGAGTATATGAATCTATTCCTATGAACCAATTGGCTCTAAAGGAAAAAAACCTATAAAAATCATATCATATAGAGTTCCTATGATATTCCTCCACACCAAAGGATGGTTGAAATTGCTGCAGGTGATATGACGATCTTTCTTTGTAGACTCCCCCCATATTTATAGTTACCTCTCGAAGATGAATGAAATGATATATACTGGGTATTCTTTATGTGCATTTTGGTACACGAAAACTCGGTAAAAGTTTGCGAGGTTCAAATTTTCAATAAAGCTATATGCACTGCATTTTGGAATGGAGGGAGGAGCATACGACAGTTGCTAACACTCACGTGGAAGATTTGTGTGTAGGAGGAGTGGCTGTTCTGTTAAATGACATGGCAAAACTGACACTGTCAGATGCCAATCTAACGGTTCTTACGACGTTCGTCAGGAAACGGCTTGTGGCGAACATTTGTCGGATAATGATTTATGGACACATGCATTGCATTGATACGTGCCCCCTCTCTCTCATGCACACACACACCCTCACGAGTCACGACTCTCCCGAGTCCCCTTGCACCCACCTTCTATCTGCAGGTAGACGTCACACACATATGTGCTCTTCACACCCTACCCCCAGAACTTCTAAAAAACAAAAGACGTCACGCAACTTTTATTTTAGCTCACACGTCACACACTTATACTATTACTCTTGTGGCGAACGTTCTTTGGGCATAGTATATTGTACTCTCATGAAGAGAAGAGGTGCACGCACACACTAGTTCTCTCACACCCACTCGCGGGTACACGTAGGAGCACATTTTTTTGAAGCTGGTACAACAAAATCACTCCACTATATATATAAGCAAGAGCCTTAGCGCTTGCTTTACTAGGGTTCCTCTCTTCCACTCTCTCATGATCTCCAGATCTAAGCAAGACATATGTGGCCACTGTCGGTGTCAAAACCGGCGGATCTCGGGTAGGGGGTCCCGAACTGTGCGTCTAAGGCTAATGGTAACAGGAGGCGGGGGACACGATGTTTACCCAAGTTCGGGCCCTCTCTATGGAGGTAATACCCTACTTCTTGCTTGATTGATCTTGATAAATATGAGTATTACAAGAGTTGATCTACCACGATATCGTAATGGCTAAACCCTAGAAGTCTAGCTTATGAGGATATGATTGTTGCCCTACGGACTAAACCCTCCGATTTATATAGACACTAGAGGTGGCTAGGGTTACACAAAGTCGGTTACAGAGAAAGGAATCTTCATATCCGCATTGCCAAGCTTGCCTTCCACGCAAAGGAGAGTCCCATCCGGACACGGGACGAAGTCTTCTATCTTGTGTCTTCATAGTCCAACAATCCGGCCACAGTACATAGTCCGGCTGTCCGAGGACCCCCTAATCCAGGACTCCCTCAGTAGCCCCTGAACCAGGCTTCAATGACGATGAGTCTGGCGCGCAGATTGTCTTTGGCATTGCAAGGCGGGTTCCTTCTCCGAATACTTCAAAGCACCTGACTTAAATAGCAGTGTCCGGACCTTCATTTAGTGAAGCGCTCCTCGGCTTATGCACCTTCATGATTTCAGCTTCCACGTGTTGAGCGAATACGAGAGGTCGGGGCATTTTTTGCATTCACCACCTTGACCAGATAAGAAAATTGTCTATTAAAGAGACGGGGATCTTCAGATCTAATCCATCCCATCTTCCCAAAAAAGAAATCCTCAGAACTTGCTCGCAGAAAACCACCCCAACATGGCTAGCGCTCCCAGCTCTTCCTCCCGCCCTCGCGGCCCCAAACAGGGAGATTGGGAAAATTGTTCCATATCCCATGACCAACTGGTGAAGCTACAGACCCAAGGTTTCCTCCCCCCCACAGATCAAGTCCCCGTTCGAGCCGGACTGGCTTCCTTCGACGGTGGGGAGCAGGCGGAGAAGTTCCCGAACCCATCCATGGGGGAACGAGTATGCTTTGTTCCTTATTTATTGAGAGGCGTCGGATTTCCAATCCATCCGTTCCTCTGGGGGCTTCTGGAGCACTATGGCCTCCAACTGCACGACTTTACACCTGCATCCATCCTGCATATAACAGGTTATGTTGCTCTTTGCGAGCTATTTCTGGGTTGCGAGGCTCATTTCGGGTTATGGAAGAAGCTGTTTTGCCGCATCCCTCGCAATCAAGAGGGTCAATATTCCAAGTGGGCGGAGCCGAGATATGGTGCATCGCTGGGACCGGATACCTATCCGGCACACCGAAGAAGGCGTCCAAAGAATGGCCTTCCCAATGGTTTTATCTTGAAGATGTATCCCTTCCTGAACCAATCCGGAGAGGTCTTCCCGAATATTCAAATACTCCATTGAAGAAGCACCTCAACTGGTGTCCTCGGAGCCCTAGGGAAGAAGATAGAACGGAAGTCTACCAACTGATGAGCAAGATAAAAACGTTTGCTCAATCCGGATTGTCAATAGTCGAGGTTATGGCAATATCCATAATGCGAGGGGTTCAGCCACTCCAATACCAAGGGCGCCCCATGTGGCACTTCAATGGAGAAGACGATGCCACCCGCTATGGTCGGAAAGGTCCGGACACTTATGCTGCTTTAGCAAAAATATTGTCCGAATTATACAAAGGGGAGGAGGAGGAGTTCATCCACATTAAGCCCTCGGATGGATTTTCTATGTATAACCCTCCCAGCTGGGCAAGTTTCCGTCTATTCCATCAACTCCCTGAATTATTTTTCATAAAATTAATCTGTCATTTATAACAGGAATGGCAGGAAGTCACCAGGGAGATCCACAACCTTGCACCACAGGACCACAATTAGGCCCTCGACTCCGGATTCGAAGAGGATCCGGATATATTCGTGGAGCTCGGGGAAGGGGGGTTTTCCCAGGCGATCTGCGATGGCATCGAAGTGGCCATCATTGCCGACTACCCCGGCCTTCTCCCTGCGACGCATGTAAGTGATCAGGAGGCTTGTCCTTTGGTAGAATTCCCTTTTTCTGCCTTACCCACCACACTATATTGTGATCTAAAGGGGAGGCGGTCGGCGCGCAAGAAGGCGGCGCCTACAACGCGCAGGCCTTTGAAGAGGAAGGCAAATAGAAATATGGCCGAGCCTTCATTGAAGAGGTATGGTTCTAAATACGCCCCATGGTCGTCATCTTAAAGTATGACACTACCCGTTGTGTCTTAACAGGAAGAAAATTTGCCGGACTGTGTCCGGGGACCCTGCCGGCGAAGACTCCACTAGCCGGATTCCGGACCCTGCCACGAGGACAGAGGCTAACGCAGAAGTAGGACCGGATTGTCCTTATCCAGAGGATTCGGATAAAATATCCGCCACAAACTCCAAAGTGGAAAGCGCCATGAATCATCGGCGCCGGCGGGCCACTTTTCACAACCCTGGATTTTCAAAAGAAGCTTTCAATGCCTTAAACTCGGGTGATGCATACATCCGAGCTGCCCGAGATGGGCTTTCTAGAGCCACAGATCAATATTTGAAAGATATGCGGGTAAGTACACCTTTCTGTAGAAATGATAATCATATACCAGTAGCCCCCGAGACTTGAAACAATTGGTACAACTGATTTAAGGATCGTTATATGTGCAGGTGCTCACAGAGAAGAACAACATGTTGTCTCAAGAGCTGGAAAAGTGTCAAGCCGAGCTGACTAAAGCTACCGCCGAACTGGAGAAATCCAAGGAGGCAGCATCTGGTAATGTTCCCCTCTATCGAGAAAACATAATCATATACAAGTATTATTAATACCAGCGCAACTCTTATAACAGCAGCACGAGATGTCGCACAAGCAGGAGGTTCAGGAGCTCGAAGGCAATTGACCACGGGTGAACGTATCCTGACACAGGTCAGAGCGGATAAGAACAAACTCCAAGATGCCAACACCAAGCTTGGTGAAGAGCTTAAAGATGTGCGAGCCCAGCTAGCTGACACCGTGAGGGAAAACAAGAAGCTGCGAGGCGGCATATTTGGTATGTGTTCGAACTTACCTTTATACAGTTCGGCAAGTGAAGGAACTGACAGAATTATGTCCGTAGGCATATTGACGGGCCGTCCTGAAGAGGAGGTGTCCGGATCATCGAGCAATCTGCTACAAGAGCTGTCACAAATGCACGAGCGAGCTCGACAAGCGATGCAAAGTGTTGCTAAGGCTTTATGGCCATCCGACTCCCCGCCAGGAAGCATGGAGGGGCTTGTACAACTACTCCAGGGAGCACGACGGTGCTTCCGACTATGGAAGATATCAGTCTGCCGTGAAGGTGCATGAGAAGCCTGGGCAATGGTGAAGACCCTCTATACCAAGCTCAACCCAAATCACATGGCCCGGGTCGGACCTGTAGGGTCAAATGGAGAAGAAATTCTCATTAGCTTGGTATATGACTAGGTCCAAGTAGCCGCCAAGTATTCTTTGCAGGATTGTAGCCTAGATAGCTTGTTAGATGGCATAGAAGAAGAAGTGTTTGAGTCTAAGTGACTATGTACTTCATTTGACAATTTAATGTCTCTAGCTGAATTGTAAAACGCTTGTCATGGCAGACCTTTTCCCTTCAACCTCTGGGCTCGAAGGTGCAGAGTGCTTCCGAATACCCGCTCGGTAATGTAAATCGGGGTACGCGTAGAAGCCAGGCGTAGGGGTCATAGTTTCTTGAGCAGACAAGTATCCGACTAGTTATGTTATATTACATTTTGATCATAAGAAACATCTTCGAGAGAGAGTAGTTCCATTAAGGGTTCCTTTCCCTGGGTAAGCATGCATTAATGTGCATGTCTGAACTGTGTTTGAAAAACCACAACGTACATAACATCCGTGGGTTCACAAAATGACAAGTAAAAAACATCTTTAGTCCGCCGACCGAATATTCCCTTAAGAACGCTAGCTTTTGGCTTCACCCAGTCTAAGGTATACATCCAGATGACCCGGCAGTAACAGTCGCAGAGGTGCTCCCTTTATGCCCTAGCCAAACTAACGGGAACGTGGGCATAAGCACAGGAGCCAGGCAACCCATCTTGGCCAAAACTTAAGTCATATCGATGCATATAATGGCGAAGAAAAGGTACATACGTAGAAAAGACACATATGTGGTGAGCTTGATGCTCGGAAAATAATAAGAATAAGCTTCTATACAAGAAGCCCCCAGGTATAATTGACATACATATTAAGAATTGTATGCATTTGTAGGTGTACGGTCGAGCCGTACAAGATCTTTACAGCTTAGTAAATAAAAATGAAAAGAGAGGAAAGGTAAATAAAGGAAAAAAAGGAAGGGAAAAAGGACATGAACAAAGAGTCCGACGCTAGGCATAGAATCTTCAGAGTCTGGCCACGTTCCATGGGATCGGCTCCAAGCGGTTGTCTGATGCATCACGCAGGCGGTACGCTCCTCCAGTGAGAACTTCGTCGATGATGAAGGGACCCTCCCACTTGGGCTTGAGTTTGTCCTTCTTCTTCTTCGGCAAGCGTAGAACGAGTTCACCAATGTTATAAGTCTTGGCCCGTACTTCTCTGTGTTGATATCTGTGAGCCTGATGTTGATAAAATGTGGAACGGGCCTTAGCGATGTCGCGCTCCTCCTCTAGGGCATCTAAGGTGTCCTGCCGATCCAGCTCGACCTCTCTCTCTTCATACATGCGTACTCGAGGTGAGTCATGAATAATGTTGCAGGGTAACACAGCCTCTGCGTCGTACACCATGAAGAAAGGTGTATATCCGGTAGAACGATTGGGCGTGGTCCACAACCCCCAGAGTACGGAGTCGAGATCCTCCACCCAGTGCTTGTCTGATTCTTTCAAAGACCGTACTAATCTGGGTTTGATGCCGCTCATAATAAGACCCTTAGCTCGTTCGACTTGACCGTTGGTTTTGTGGGTGGTATACTGAGGCATAATCGAGCTTGATGCCCAGATTAGCGCACTAGGATTTCACCTAATCGGCTGTGAAATTGGAGCCGTTGTCAGTGATAATGCTGTGTGGGACACCATAACGGTGCACAACGCCGGATATAAAATCTATCACTGGCCTGGCTACGGCCGTTTTGACTGGTTTGGCCTCTATCCACTTAGTGAATTTATCCACCATGACCAACATATATTTTTTCTTATGGCTCCCTCCTTTAAGGGGTCCAACCATATCCAGTCCCCAGATCGCAAAAGGCCAAGTAATGGGGATTGTTTGTAGAGCGGTGGGTGGCATGTGGTTTGATTAGCGAAAAGCTGGCATCCGACGCAATGTTGGACAAGGTCCTGTGCGTCTGCTCGGGCCGTTGGCCAGTAAAAACCTATACGGAAGGCCTTGATTACAAGAGCCCGGGCTGCAGCATGGTGACCGCCGAGACCAGCATGAATTTCAGCCAAGAGCTCCCGCCCTTCTTCCTCGGAGATACATCTTTGAAGTACTGCGGTAGCGCTTTTCTTATAGAGTTCTCCCTCGTGGACTATCGGTGTCAAAACCGGCGGATCTCAGGTAGGGGGTCCCGATCTGTGCGTCTTAGGCTGATGGTAACAGGAAGCAAGGGACACGATGTTAACCCAGGTTCGGGCCCTCTCGATGGAGGTAAAACCCTACTTCCTACTTGATTAATATTGAAGATATGTGGAATACAAGAGTAGATCTACCACGAGATCGTAGAGGCTAAACCCTAAGAGCTAGCATATGATGGTATGATTGTAATTGTGATCGGCCTTCTAAGGACCATCCTCTCCGGTTTATATAGATATCGGAGAGCTAGGGTTTACATGGAGTCGGTTACAAGGAAGGAAATATAATATCCGGATCGCCAAGCTTGTCTTCCATGCAAAGGAGAGTCCCATCCGGACACGAGCCGAAGTCTTGAGTCTTGTATCTTGACGCTTCTATAGTCCGGACGATGTATACAGTCCAGCTGTCCGGATACCCCCTTATCCAGGACTCCCTCAGTAGCCCCTGAACCAGGCTTCAATGACGATGAGTCCGGCGCACAGTCTTGTCTTCGGCATTGCAAGGCGGGTTCCTCCTTCCGAATACTCCAAGGTAATTATCGAACATGTAGATTGTGTTCGGATCTGCAAAAATGATCTTCACATACCACCGTAGAGAGAATGATACTCTAGCTGACAACTTTTTAGATGACGCAATATGTCATTTCGGTCAGATCGAACCGTTTTTTCACAACCAGCCACAGCGCGCATTGCGAGGCGGTTTCCTTGACACGTCTTGTCAAAGCAGAGATCATGTCCCCTTATCACGGGATTCTCATCAATACGGGTATGGGTAATCCCCCCGTGCCATCAATCGTGGCGCTTGGGAAGTAAGCGATTCTCAATAGGCTAGTGGGGAAGCGCTCCGCTTTCGTCGCCTCTATAAAGGGATAA
Organism: Triticum dicoccoides; assembly: GCF_002162155.2. Classification (NCBI taxonomy): domain Eukaryota; kingdom Viridiplantae; phylum Streptophyta; class Magnoliopsida; order Poales; family Poaceae; genus Triticum; species Triticum dicoccoides. The sequence goes on from NC_041385.1 coordinate 521,155,082, forward strand.
GAGTTCCCCATTCTTACCCACGCCTTCTTCCTCCTCTGCCCACTCATGCCTCCCCGAGCTCCAACGCCCTAGTCCAAGTCTCCTCCGTACAGCTAAACATGTCCGGAGCAGGAGGCAAATGGGTGGCTTCCACCGCGACGGAGAAGATGATTGCAAATTTTCGAGCGGCCGGATACTTGGCCGCAGACATAGCGCACCGGCTACCAGACAAGGGGCAGGTTACCCCAACTCCAAGACCCCACGAGAGGGTCGTGTTCCTCGCCCACTTTGTACGTGGACCGGGGTTTCCACTCCATCCCTTCGTCCGCGGGCTCATGTTCTACTACGGTCTAGACTTCCATGATCTAGCTCCGAACTTCGTCCTCAACATCTCGGCGTTCATCGTTGTATGCGAGGCTTTCCTCCGCATCAAGCCTCATTTCGGCTTGTGGCTGCAAATCTTCTGCGTGAAGCCGAAGATCGTGAGTGGCCAGCAAGCGGAGTGCGGAGGAGCCATGGTGGGCAAGATGCCTAATGTCACCTGGCTTGACGGCTCCTTTGCGGAAACCGTGAAGGGCTGGCAGTCCGGGTGGTTCTACATCACTGAGCCGCGCGACGCTGACTGGGCGGCGGCCCCCGAGTTCTGATCCGGAACCCCTATGCGGCTCACCTCCTGGGAACGGAAGGGCATGTCCTGGGGCGAATCTACAGAGCTGACCGGATGCATAACCTGCATAAAGGGCATGAAGGACAAGAATATCAAGTGTCACGCCCAATATGCGACCCTATCCTAAAGGAACTCGAAGGTCCCACCAAGGATAGAAGCGCATCTTGAAGACGCTTTTGCAAGGTGGATATCATTACATCAACATTACATAATAGATAGGGATACATACATAAGGCATACAATGCCACTCGAATACAACATCACAATACATAAGAGCAACATCCGACTACGGATGACACACAAACAGAAGCTCAAACGACATCCACCCTGCTAGCCCAGGCTGCCGACCTGGAACCTATCCCCTGATCAAAGAAGAAGCAGAAGAAGAACTCCAAAACAAGCAAACATCGCTCTCGCGTCATGATCATCGCACAACCTGTACCTGCAACTGTTGTTGTAGTAATCTGTGAGCCACGAGGACTCAGCAATCCCATTACCATGGGTATCAAGACTAGCAAAGCTTAAAGGGTAAGAAAGGGGTAAAGTGGTGAGGTTGCAGTAGCGACTAGGCATGATATGGTGGCTAACATACGCAAATAAGAGCGAGAAGAGAGCAAGCAGAACAATCGTGAAGCTAGCAATGATCAAGAAGTGATCCTGAACTCCTACATACGTCAAACATAACCCAAAAACCATGTTCACTTCCCGGACTCCGCCGAAAAGAGACCATCACGGCTACACACACGGTTGATGCATTTTAATTCGGATCTGGTGTCAAGTTATCTACAAGCGGACATTACCAAATTCCCATATGCCGCATAACCGCGGGCACGGCTTTCCAAAGTTTATACCCTGCAGGGGTGTCCCAACTTAGCCCATGATAAGCTCTCTCGATCAACGAAGGATATACCTTCTCCCAGGAAGACCCGATCAGACTCGGAATCCCGGTTTACAAGACATTTCGACAATGGTAGAACAAGACCAGCAAAGATGCCCGATGCGTCGACAATCCCGATAGGAGCTGCACATATCTCATTTTCAGGGCAACACCGGATGAGACATCCTACGAGTAAAAGCAGGCCTCGAGCTTCCCCGAGGGGGCCCATGCAGTCTACTCGGTTCGGACCAACACTTTGACAAGCATTGGCCCGGGGGGGGCCTAAAATAAAGATGACCCTTGGGTTGGCCGACCCAAGGGAAGGGTATAGGTGGTGGTGAGGCAAATGGTAAAACCAAGGTTGGGCCTTGCTGGAGGAGTTTTATTCAAAGCGAACTGTCAAGGGGGTCCCATAAATCACCCAACCGCGTAAGGAACGCAAAATCCGGGAACATAACACCGGTATGACGGAAACTAGGGCGGCAAGAGTGGAACAAAACACCAGGCATAAGGCCGAGTCTTCCACCCTTTACCAAGTATATAGATGCATTAATTAAATAAGAGGTATTGTGATATCCCAACATAATCCTGTCCAGCATGGGGAAATCTTCAACTTCACCTGCATTAAATGGCATGAAAAGGTGACCAATAGTAAGAATACATGTTTATGGAGCTAAGCATGGCAAGAGCAAGTTCATAGGGTGCATGGATCACTAGCAAAGATCATCGCAAAAACTGAACTTAATGTTAACAGGCTGACAACAACATTAATTAGCAATTTGAGATAAAGATTACAACAAGCTACAGCAAGATATAAATACAACTAGGGACATGAATGGATATACCATGACATGTATAACAAAACATCCTTAGTGAACATCTCCAGATTATGCATAGAATGACTTGTAGCAGCAGGTTTACATAGCATCATGAAATAACAGATTCAGCCTAGCAAAACAGTAACAACAAGTACCCTACTTAACAAGCTTGATGCACTCACTACAAGACTCACAAAAATACATGGATTTCACCCTTGTAAAGATGGCATGATGTAGTACAAAACACATGTAGAGCTCATGCTCATAAGATGCACACATCAAATGCAACAAAAATGACAAATCACCAAGTTATAACAATTTCAGCAGCTTAACATCATATAGCACTCTTGCAATGATGATTCAGGCATCAAGATGATCTCAAACAAGCATGTCACAATGGAACAAAATGTAGAGCATCTCATGGCAAACATTTTGATATATTACACGCACGAAACTGAGCTACGGATGCAGAGTTATGATGCGATGAACATGGCATGAAAATGCAAATATTTTCGGGACAGTGGAAAACATGGTCAACCTCCGAGATCCGGATCTGGATCGGGGCAGGGACGGGCTCGCCGGAGCAGGGCGTCAGAGTTGGGGAGGAAGACGGAGCAGCGGGCTCGGGGAGGCGTGCGGAGGCCGAGGTCGGCGAAGGAGCGGCGAAGGGCGGCGGGGAGGAGGAGGCGAGGGGCGGCCGGGCTCCTCTTGCGGGGGCGATGGCGAGGTGCGCCGGTGGCGCGGCTCCGGCCGGCGAAGGTGGATCCAGCGACGGCGGTTGGAGGCGCGGCGACCTCGGGGCGGCGGCGGTCGGCGCGAGGTCGGAGGAGGCGGGCGCGGACGGACGGGCCTGCGCGGGCCCGCTACGGGCTCGGCGGGCCCCGGCGGCGGGGAAGTCCGGGAGGCGACGTGGCGTGCTGTGGTTGGCTGAGGGAGGCGGAGGCGGACGTGTCCGGCGCGGCACGGACGCGTCTGGCGCGCGGAGGAAGAAGAAGGCTAGGGTTAGGGTTGAAATCATCCGCGAATTTCGGTGGAGGGGGCTATTTTATAGATTCTGGGAGCTAGGAGAGTCCAAATGAGGTGAGGTTTTCGCCCACATGATCGTGATCGAACGACCAAGAGCATGGAAGTGACTTAGATGGGTTATGGGCCACTTTGGAGGGGTGTTGGGCTGCAAGACAAAAGAGGCTTTTACGGTTACCCGGTTAACCGTTGGAGTACCAAACGACCTCCAAATGGCACGGAACTTGACAGGCGGTCTACCGGTGCTATACCAAGGCCGCTTGGAAAATCACGGTCCATTCCGAGAATGTTTAACACCCGCACACAAAAAGAGGCAAAAGGGGGCGCCGGGGAACATAGGAGTGCCGGATCGCGAAACGGACAACGGGGAAAAAGACCGGATGCATGAGACGAACACTTATGCAAAATGAGATGCACATGATGACATGAAAAAAATGCAACACGCAAGCAAATGACATGGCAACGAAGGCGAATAACTGGGAGACACCTGGCGCATCGAATCCGGGGCGTTACAACACTCCTCCACTAACAAGAGATCTCGTCCCGGGATCTTAGGACCGAGACGGAAGGGAAAAGGGATGAGGTGAAACTAGAACTCAAGAGAAGAAGCAAAGAATCGAGAGCACTCGAGAAGAAAAGAGGAACGACGAGAATGACAAGAATCGAAAGCTCATGGAATCAGATAGACTCTGAAACCACTTTGGTTAGAACAAGATAGAAAAGGAATAAGAATGATAGAATTACAGCAGCATTCCGGCTGAAGATGGAAGGAATAGAACATGAACTTGAGAGGATGGAATGATACTTGATGAACTCTTGAAGAATGAATTAAATCATGAAGAACCACCATGAAGAACTCCGGTAACGAAAGGATGACGAAATAAAATTGAAGGATGAAAGAATAAGATTAAAGCTTTGCGATGATTTAGATGGGGGTTTCAACGAAATGACCGAGGAAATTTGAACTCCGGAAAAGAAAAGATGAAAACACTTGGAACTAGAATTTATTCAACAAGAACAAACTCCGAAGGAAGGGATTACTCACTTGGATGAAATAAGAATAAGATTTGTTGTATGCTTAACCTTCATCAAATTAAATTGATGACAATATGGATTTTGCATATTACTTATTCTTCTTGAAAAGGATTGAGAAGTGACATATTGCAAACTTGAGAAGGTCTTCATGAACCACCTGTAGGATTGAAAAGAAAGAATGAATTAAAATGATCATCACGGAAAAGAATCTTGAACGAACCACCGTAAGAATTCGAAAATGACTGATGAAAGAGACTGAATCACCAGGAAGAATTAGAAGAACAAATATGCTTGAGGGGATTAAGATGCAAAAGAACAAAGAGATCATGAGATGATTAAAGAACACTTGAACGAAGCACCAGGATAATTGGATAACGGTAGCTGAAATGTGAGGATGTAGAATTCTTCTGGAATGATGGCCTCCGGTGAAAAGAAATGGAAAACAACTCTTGACATACTCCGGATGGATAAGAAAAAGAATATCTGATAAATGGAATAATACAAGAGGACAACATGAAGCTAGAACCACGAAACTTCAAGAGAATAGACAAGATTTACAGGAAAAACTCTTCTTCAGTCTTCAAATGACGACGGAAAACACCACCAAAATTGCTGAGACACTCCGGAAGAATGAAAAGCAAAGAGGTTGAGCCAACAATGAAATGATTTGAAATCGATCTTGGAAAAGCATCTGACTGATGAAATTCATTCTTATGTCAGAGTCCGAAAAGAATTAGGAATGGCTCCGGAATAATTAGAAGGGTTGGGTAAGATCCTGGGAAAAGACCTGTGGGTTAGGGCCCACTAAAGAGAAAACACCGTTGGAAAAGGGATGTTGAACAGATAGGTGAAGCACCGGAACAATTGAAATATTTGAATAAGGTGACAACCTCGAATTAATTCGAACACAGACGAATCTCCTGAGATGTCTTGAACACTCCAGAAGGATAAACTGGCGAGAGGCGAACGAGCAAGGAAAACACTTGAGCCGAGGGAAAAGAATATAATCAACCCAAAAAACTAGAATTGAGTCCACCGGAGAAGAAAAGAAGATGAAGAATGTCAAACGAGACGAGAATTCACCGGTTGAAACAGTTGACGAAAGACTGAAGTGGCTCCACACGAATGAAATAGATGGTCGAGAGAGACTTAGACTCCGGGAAGAAAAGGGTGGGAGGGCGGGAAAACAAAGGCAACTTGGAAGAGAGAAACGACGAATAACTTGAAGAGAAGACACCGGTTGAAATCATTGAGGAAAGAAGGCAAAGACTTCGCACGAGTAGTATGGATACTCGATTATGGACTCCGGCTCCGAGGAGAAAAAAAGGAGGGCGGGTGGGAATAAGAAAACAACTGAGGATTGAACTCAAAGATGAAGAGGCTCGAGTGAACTTGACGAGAAATGCACCGGATCAAAAGAGCTGAGAACCAACGATCGGAAACCAACTGCGTGATCCTAAAGAAAAATTTGAAGGGGAAGAGAAGTAATTCAAAACACCTACGTTAAGACTCCTTACCAGAATGACGAAGGGGTTGAGGAGTAAAAAGAATTCCTACTCTCCGATATAACTAGACTTTGAAAATAGTTTTCTTCTAGACTCGACATCGGCCAAACTACACGATCAATCAAGGGGGCTCCTAGGGTCGGTCGAGGCTCTGATACCAACTTGTCACGCCCAATATGCGACCCTATCCTAAAGGAACTCGAAGGTCCCACCAAGGATAGAAGCGCATCTTGAAGACGCTTTTGCAAGGTGGATACCATTACATCAACATTACATAATAGATAGGGATACATACATAAGGCATACAATGCCACTCGAATACAACATCACAATACATAGGAGCAACATCCGACTACGGATGACACACAAACAGAAGCTCAAACGACATCCACCCTGCTAGCCCAGGCTGCCGACCTGGAACCTATCCCCTGATCGAAGAAGAAGCAGAAGACGAACTCCAAAACAAGCAAACATCGCTCTCGCGTCATGATTATCGCACAACCTGTACCTGCAACTGTTGTTGTAGTAATCTGTGAGCCACGAGGACTCAGCAATCCCATTACCATGGGTATCAAGACTAGCAAAGCTTAAAGGGTAAGAAAGTGGTAAAGTGGTGAGGTTGCAGCAGCGACTAAGCATGATATGGTGGCTAACATACGCAAATAAGAGCGAGAAGAGAGCAAGCAGAACGGTCGTGAAGCTGGTCAAGAAGTGATCCTGAACTCCTACTTACGTCAAACATAACCCAAAAACCGTGTTCACTTCCCGGACTCCGCCGAAAAGAGACCATCACGGCTAAACACGCAGTTGATGCATTTTAATTCGGATCTGGTGTCAAGTTATCTACAACCGGACATTAACAAATTCCCATCTGCCGCATAACTGCGGGCATGGCTTTCGAAAGTTTATACCCTGCAGGGGTGTCCCAACTTAGCCCATGATAAGGTCTCTCGATCAACGAAGGATATACCTTCTCCCAGGAAGACCCGATCAGACTCGGAATCCCGGTTTACAAGACATTTCGACAATGGTAAAACAAGACCAGCAAAGCCGCCCGATGAGCCGACAATCCCGATAGGAGCTGCACATATCTCGTTCTCAGGGCAACACCGGATGAGACATCCTACGAGTAAAACCAGACCTCGAGTTTCCCCGAGGGGGCCCCGCAGTCTACTCGGTTCGGACCAACACTTAGACAAGCATTGGCCCAGGGGGGCTAAAATAAAGATGACCCTCGGGTTGGCCGACCCAAGGGAAGGGTATAGGTGGTGGTGAGGCAAATGGTAAAACCAAGGTTGGGCCTTGCTGGAGGAGTTTTATTCAAAGTGAACTGTCAAGGGGGTCCCATAAATCACCCAACTGCATAAGGAACGCAAAATCCGGGAACATAACACCGGTATGACGGAAACTAGGGCGGCAAGAGTGGAACAAAACACCAGGCATAAGGCCGAGTCTTCCACCCTTTACCAAGTATATAGATGCATTAATTAAATAAGAGATGTTGTGATATCCCAACATAATCCTGTCCAGCATGGGGCAATCTTCAACTTCACCTGCAACTAACAATACTATAAGAGGGGCTGAGCAAAGCAGTAACATAGCCAAGTAACTGTTTGCTAGGAAGGATGAAAAGGTTAGAGGCTGACATGGCAATTTGGAGGCTTGAAGAACAGGTGAATAGGTATCGCAACAAAGCGATAGAACGAAGCAACTAGCATACCAATGATAGTAGTGAGATCCAGGGTAGCGTTCATCTTGCCTGAAATCCCGCTAGGAAGAAGAACGAGTCCATGAAGAAGATGAAACCACGAAGACGAACCAAGCATAGACGAACGAATCCTCACGATCGCAACGAAACGGGAAATATCGAGAAGAAGCACACAACATGGTAAACACACCACACATAGACAAGACATGATGCACAACAAGCATGATGCAAGACAAGACTACATGAAGCTACTCATGGCAAGATATGATGCATATAAGAGCAACACATCAAAGCAAGTTTATATGAGGTAGGAAACAACATATAACAAATCCGGTAAGTCCTCATATGCAAATTTCGAAATAGGTCCAGATGTGAACAAACATTAAGTTTAAGTTGTTAAACAGCAAGTTAAGATGCACCAAGACGATCTACACGAGATTCTAGTCAAGTTACATATAAAGTTCATTTAGATCGGAGCTATGGCCTAAAAGATATGAGCAAAACAAGTCAAACATGGCATTGATGCAAAAGGCATGGACATGATGTATAGGTAAAGCATGGCAAAACATGAACACTGAGCTATCTCCAGAAATCAATATAACATGCTCCAAAACACATGGCAAGATTGCATATAGTAACAGTTTCAGACTTAGCAGGAATAACATCAGGTTGCAATGTTTAGAGCTATCAAACAACATGATACAAGAACTTATCATAGAAACTTAAGGCATGGCATGATACTACTAAATTCATAGAACAAAAGTCCTTTACTGACCATGAGCCAAAGAGGACCAGAAAATATGATGGCACCCATGTAAACATGGCAAGTTATATGACAGAATCATACATGGCAGGAACAACGATAAGTAGTCATGTTGGTGAGCTTGTACCACTCACCACAGAGCATTAAATGGCATGAAAAGGTGACCAACAGTAAGAATACATGTTTATGGATCTAAGCATGGCAAGATCAAGTTCATAGGTTGCATGGATCACTAGCAAAGATCATGGCAAAAACTGAACTTAATGTTAACAGGCTGACAACAACATTAATTAGCAATTTGAGAGAAAGATTACAACAAGCTACAGCAAGCTATAAATGCAACCAGGGGCATGGATGGATAGAAAATGACATGTATAACAAAACAACCTTAGTGAACATCTCCAGATTATACATAGAATGACTTGTAGCAGCAGGTTTACATAGCATCACGAAATAACAGATTCAGCCTAGCAAAACAGTAACAACAAGTACCCTACTTAACAAGCTTGATGCACTCACTACAAGACTCACAAAAATACATGGATTGCACCCCTGTAAATATGGCATGATGTAGTACAAAACACATGTAGATCTCATGTTCATAAGATGCACACATCAAATGCAACAAAAATGACAAATCACCAAGTTATAACAATTTCAGCAGCTTAACATCATATAGCACTCTTGCAACGATGATTCAGGCATCAATATGATCTCAAACAACCATGGCACAATGGAACAAAATGTAGAGCATCTCATGGCGAACATTTTGATATATTACACGCACGAAATGGAGCTACGGATGCAGAGTTATGATGCGATGAACAGGACATGAAAATGCAAATATTTTTGGAACTTGGTGGAAAACGGGGTCAACCTCCGAGATCCGGATCTGGATCCGTATCGGGGCGGGGCCGGGCTCGCCGGAGCAGGGCGCCGGAGTTGGGGAGGAAGACGGAGTAGAGGGCTCGGGGAGGCGTGCGGAGGCCATGGTCGGCGAAGGAGCGACGAAGGGCGGCGGGGAGGAGGCGCGCCGGCGGCGCGGCTCCGGCCGGGGGCGGCGCGGCGCCGGCCGGCGGAGGCGGCTCCGGCGACAGCGGTTGGAGGTGGGCGACCTCGGGGCGGCGGCGGTCAGCGCGAGGTCGGAGGAGGCGGGCGCCTGCGGGCGGCGGGCGCGGGCGGACGGGCCTGGGCGGGCCCGCTACGGGCTCGGCGGGCCCCGGCGGCGGGGAAGTCCCGGAGGCGACGTGGCGTGCTGTGGTTGGCTGAGGGAGGCGGCGGCGGACGTGTCGTGCACGGCACGGACGCGTCCGACGCGCGGAGGAAGAAGAAGGCTAGGGTTAGGGTTGAAATCATCCGCGAATTTCGGTGGAGGGGGCTATTTTATAGATTCTAGGAGCTAGGAGAGTCCAAATGAGGTGAGGTTTTCGCCCACACGATCGTGATCAAACGACCGAGAGCATGGAGGTGACTTAGATGGGTTATGGGCCACTTTGGAGGGGTGTTGGGATGCAAAACAAAAGAGGCTTTTACGGTTATTCGGTTAACCGTTGGAGTACCAAACGACCTCCAAATGGCACGAAACTTGACAGACGGTCTACCAGCGCTATACCAAGGCTGCTTGGCAAATCACGGTCCATTCCGAGAATGTTTAACACCCGCACACGAAAATAGGCAAAAGGGGGCACCGGGGAACATAGGAGTGCCGGATCGCGAAACGGACAACAGGGAAAAAGACCGGATGCATGAGACGAACACTTATGCAAAATGAGATGCATATGATGACATGACAAAATGCAACACGCAAGAAAATGACATGGCAATGAAGGCGAATAACTGGGAGACACCTGGCGCATCGAATCCGGGGCGTTACATCAAGCTTGTCAACGTGATCCAGGTCATGCTCATTTGCCTGATTCTGCCGTGCCAAAGGCGGGCATTCAATCTGTGGGAGTTCGTTCCAGCCGAACACCAGACGCTTCAGAGGCTCTACGGCATGAAGCACAAGAATGCGTGGAAGGTGTTGTTCAAGGCTTCCGAAGTACCTCCTCCCATATCCGAGGACCGCAGGCTCCACGTCGCACGTCAACCTATTCAGGTGAGTTCTAAGGCTGCCACCGAATTCAGTTCTTCCCAATATAATTACGGGGGAACCTCAAGTAATTGTGTATATTTGTTCAGGAGTATGTGGAGACAGTGGAGCGGATTGACTGTCCGGCACCGCTGCCGGAAAGCCCAACTAATGCTCTCCTGACGGAGATGCTGGTTCCGGTGCCCTACAAGGGGCCGGAGAAGAAGGCCAACAAGAAGGCCCCGGGGACCCGAAAGAGTCTCCGACGTAAGGCCGCGCCAGAAGCCTCGTCCGAAAAGGACGAGGAAGACTCCTCCCCCGAAGGGGAAGAAGGAGGAGAAGAAGAAGAGGCCTCCCTATCCGGACAGGATGGGGGGCCTGAGACAGCGGACCAGGGGACCAGGAGAGGCCCCCGGTGCAAGGCCGTCATACCCTCGTCGTCTGACGACGACGAGGCAGATTCTTCCTAAGGAGGCGGGGAGGAACAAGAAGAAACACCACCTCCCCGTGTCGGGGGAGGGAAGAAGAGGAAGGTCGTGTCACAGCCCTAGAGTCTATTTGCAAGTAGTTGCATAATCATCCATGCATCATGTCTAAATTTATTGGAAACCTGAAATGGGGGTGATCAAACCCTAGCACTTTGAAAACCAAATAGGTCCAGCTTAAAAAAATGCATTCAATGAACCCAAAATGCTTCCATCAATGTTTGGTAATTTTGGCAAGGCCTTGGGTCCAAACCAAAAATAGTGAACATTTTTGTGGAATATTTTGGGCACTAAATTTAAATCATTATTATATTTGCATTTGGAATTATATTCATAATATGTGGCATATATTTCAAAATACCCTAAAATAATTTATGTGCATTTGGCTAGGTCCATTGAGGCAACATAAATATTTCAGTGGAGTTTGGCACTGGTTTTGAATTATTGTTTAGATTTAAAATAGTGGCAAAGTTTTTTTAAAAAAACAAAAGAATAGAAATAGAAAAGGAAAGGAACATACCTTACCTGGACTTACCTTGAGGCCCACCAGAGATACCAGCCCACCTGCGCGGCCTGTCACTGTGCAGCCCAGCTGCCAGTCGTCTTCCTCCCCCTCGCCCCGAAGCAGCTGTGTGTTGGACGCACACGCGTCGACGCCGGCCACCTCCTGCTTCGCACTGGAGGCTGCTCCTTCGTCCTAATCCGCCTCTGGAGACGCCTGAGGGCCCCCTCTCACTTTCCCCTCACTCTCTGTTCTCTCCCTCGCCCTCTAGCCCCCCCCCTCTGAGCGTCACCGAGAGCTTCCGTGGCCGCCATGCCTCGCCCGCGTGGCCACCGACGACGAAACGACGCGACCGTTCTCCCGAGATAGTCCGTATCACGCTGCACCTCCTCAACGAACCAAGCAAGGCCGGAGGCCCTTCAGCGTCGCCATCGTCATTGTCCTCGCCGCCTCGGCCACCGGACGCCGTCGTTGATTTCACCGTCGCAGAGGCCTCCCCGAGCCCAATAAGACCGCCGACGAACTCGCTGTGAGCTCCACTCCATTTCCCCTCCTTCGTTTTGCTCGTTCCCGTGCCGTAGCACCCTCGCCCACATTCCCGAGCACCACCGTCCGTCATGGCTGCATAGCTCTCCTGACCCGAGCCCCTCTGCTCAAACCCGTGGCACCAGCGTGCTTCTGGTGGCACGCGGATGCCACCTAGCCCATCAGCTTCTCCCCTAGCGCACCGCAGCCTCGTTCCCGAGTGAGACCAAACTTCGGTCGCCGCCTCGCTCACCACCGCCCACGGTACAGCCCATCACAACTCCTCTCGCCTGCTCCTCTGGATGTGCGCGAACTCGACGAACCCGTAGAAACAAACGGCGAGGCAAATGGTTGCCCGTAGCTCGATTCCGATGAACTTCCATCGTCGGATGTGCTTGCCGGCGTCCAACTCCAGTGAGGTGACGTGGCGTCATTAGCTGAAGCTAATTACCGCGTTAATCTCGCCCTATGTCACTGACAGACCGGCCCCGCCACCCTAATTAACCATGGAGTAAACCTTGTTTAGTTTAAGTTAATCAGAGTGGCCCCACGCGTCGGCGTTGACCTCGCTGACGTGTCCATTGACCGGGCCCACCTGTCTGTGTCCCTAACTGACACTGGGTCACTAACCAATGGGTCCCGCTCGTCAGGTTTGACCTGGTCAGCCACATCCGAGCTGCTGACGTAATGTTGTCATCATGCTGACGCGGTAATATTTTCTGGAATTTAAAATAAATCAGAAATTATTTATAAATTACAGAAAATGTCCAGAACTTCTAAGATTCATATAAATTCAACCGTAACTCAGAATGAAATAATTTATATATGAAAAATGATCAGAAAAATCCAATCTATCCATCTGTATAATTTTCATGCATGTTAGAACAACTTATAGCTACTGTTTAGGACAAATCATATAAATGGCATTTGAATTTCACATATGGAGTTTGGATTTGAACTTAGGGTTCAAACCAACTTCATTTAATTTTGTTGCTAGTTGCATTAGCTCAAAACACCAGCATGTTGCCATGTCATGATCATGCATCATAATGTTGCATTGCATTGATTGTGTTTCCTCTCTGTTGCCGGTAATTGTTTCCTCTCAGTAGACATGGTTCCGACGATGAGATCGATGACACTGATGAAGAGCTATATTATCTTCAGAAGTGCCAGGCAAGCAAACCCCCCTTGTTCATTCTGATACAATCCTACTCTCTCGCTCCTACTCTCTTTTAGTGCATTAGGACAACAATGATTCATCTGTTACTTGTTGCGGTAGCTGAACCCCTTTATCCTCTACATGACCTGTCATTGCCACACTAAATAGATGAAACCCACTAGCATGAGTAGGAGTTGTTTGAGCCCTGATGTGCCTACTCATTCATGCTTGTTTGTCATGCCTGCTACTGCTTAGAGTTGAGTCAGGTCTGATTCATCGGGGATGAATCGGAGGTGTGTGAACATGTCCTACTGTGTGTGAGCTAAGTGTGTGAACACGATTTGGTAAAGGTAGCGGTGAGAGGCCATGTAGGAGTACATGGTGGGTTGTCTCATTGAAACCGTCCTCAGGAACTGAGTTCTGTATTTGTGATCCATGAACAGTTACTACCACACATCGGGTTCCGGTAACTCGACCCCTCTCGACTTATTAATCAACTCGATCTCTATCCAGGAGTTGCAACTAGTTTCTGGTGTTTGTAGGTAGTGCTAGTAGTCTACCAAGTGGCACCCGGTACAGGTGGGCTTGGGACAGACTAGGCACAGTGGCCCGGTGTACCAAGTGGCACCCGGATGGTGGGCTTGGGAACCCTGCACACATCGTTTGGGGCCGTGAGCGACACCCCGGCCGGATCTCCTTGCAGATGGAACCCGAATAGGCGATAAACCTGGATGAGAGACTTGTGTGGTTAGTCAGGTCGTGGCCAACACCCTCGCTGGGCTTTCGCTTGAAGGTTGCCGAGTACATGTCGTGTAAACGGCGGTAAGTGGTGAGAGCGTGTGTGAAGAAGTACACCCCTGCAGGGTTAATATGATCTATTCGAATAGCCGTGTCCGCGGTAAAGGACTTCTGGGTTGCCTGTACAGTTCATAGACAAGTGAAAGTGGATACTCTAAAATACGCAAGATAAGCGCGAGTGCTATGGATGGCGTTCTCGTAGGGAGACGGGAGCGGATCCATAGTGGTGTATTGATATGGTGAATATGTGGACTCGTGTGCGCCACCTCAAAAGAGTTACTTGTAGTCGTAGTTCAGGATAGCCACTGAGTCAAAGCTGGCTTGCTGCAGTTAAACCCCACCACCCCCTTTGTTGATAATGATGCATATGTAGTTAGTTCTGATGTAAGTCTTGCTGGGTACATTTGTACTCATATTTGCCTATTTTATGTTTTTGCAGAGAGACTTCAGTCTCGCTAGTAGTTCCGCATGGACTTCGACGTTTAGCTTGTTACCTCAGCTATGATCTTGTGCCTCGGCAGGATCTGGTAGATAGACAGGCTTCTCAGCCTTTTCATTTGTAGATGTCTGTACTCAGACATGTTAAGCTTCCGCATGTGCTTGTTGTTTGTATGCTCTGAATGCTGGGTCAAGTGACCCATGTTTGTAATATCTTGCTCCTCGGAGCCTATTGAATAACTACTTTGAGTCCTACAGTTATGTTGTGATGCCATGTTGTATTTGCACATATCGAGCATATTGTGTGTATGATTTGAAATGCTTGATATGTGTGGGATCTGACTATCTAGTTGTTTATCCTTGGTAGCCTCTCTTATCGGGAAATGTCTCCTAGTGCTTCCATTGAGCCTTGGTAGCTTGCTACTGCTCCGGAACACTTAGGTTGGCCGGCATGTGTCCTTCTTCATTCCTGTGTCTGTCCCCATGGGGAAATGTCACGCGGTGTCTACCGGAGTCCTGTTAGCCTGCTACAGCCCGGTTTACGGGAGTCCTGCTAGCCTAGTTGCTACAGCCCGGATTCACTCACTGATGACCAACACGTTCGTTGTTGGGTCATGTATGCCTGTCCCTGTAAGTTAGTGCCACTTTGGGTTCACGACTAGCCATGTCAGCCCGGGTTCTTTGTCATATGGATGCTAGCAACACTATCATATACGTGAGCCAAAAGGCGCAAACGGTCCCGGGCCAGGTAAGGTGGCACCCATGGGAATACCATGCGTGAGGCTGCAAAGTGATATGATGTGTTACATGCTAGATCGGTGTGACTTAGGATCGGGGTCCTGACAGCTTTGGTATCAGAGCCTGACTGCCTGTATGATTACCAAGCCAAACTGGTCGAAGTTGAATCTAGAAATTCTTTAGTTATATAAGGGAATTGATTGTGGGATGGAACATAAGGCTCTTTTTACTCCTTATACCTTATGCCCTTGTGATTCGAGTCATCTTATCTTTCCTACGGGGTTAAGGAACTAGGCTTTCTCTTCTTTCTATCAGGATCACATGTTACTAATCCATAGTCCTATAGGATTGATGGTTCTAAGCTTGAGTTAAGTTCCTACTATCTTCTGTATGTTCATAGTTGATCTCAGAACCTTGATATTATGATGATCGAGTGGTTATGCCACCATTTTGGTAGCAGGTCTCAAATCTTTTCGAGCATTTACAGCCGTTATGCTGTCCGAGTCATCCCAGGTTTCTAAACAATCTAATGCACTTGCAAAATCCTTTCCCTCTGGTTTCGATGTTCTTCTATGCCAGGTTAATCACACAAATTGTTGAGTTGAGGTACTCTATTGCCTCGACATATATGTTGGAGTTTTTATTATGACCCTAGGTGTCTTAGGGGATCATCTAGTAGTCTAGCCATGTTTTGTGATCCCAGTGTGATGATTCTGGCCCTTATTCTCGAAAGCATCCCGTGATGCCACTTAGTAGTAGGTATTCTACTCATGGGTTTCTGAACCCAAGATTTCCCTACTTACTTCATGTTGTTGGTGTTTGCTAGTTCCTTTAGGATATTAGTAACCTTTGCGATAGTCCTCGAGATTCATGGTAGATCCTTCTTCCAAATACCATGAACTGCTTATGGCAGAAGTTCTCTGCTAAATCGAAAGATCACAACCAGAGTGCTCTTGACGAGTTCTCGATTCTATGTTGAAACTCTGCCAGTTCAACCTTTCTACATGGGCTATCCGGAAGAAATATGTTGAACTCGTTCGACATGCAAATCCATGCATCCACAACTAAGTAAATCGTATGTTCTTTCGAGTTGTCCCTCTTTAGTTGTCTTCTGACCTCGTCTATCAATCGATAGTCAAGAGTATGTGTGCATCTGTAATCGTTGCCTATTACTCTTGTGGTCCGTCAAGCCATTCTATTCCAGAATGACTAGGAGAAACAAACTCCAATACCCCATCCATATCCAGGATTGGGTCAAAGTAGTTGTGCTCCGCAGATCAAATACTAATCCAACTTTTGCTCTACTCCACCTTGGAGTATTACCATCTTCATATCAAGATTATCATGGGAATTGCACACCATCCTATGAACTCTTGATACAGTGATACTCTCTCCATCATTATTCATTTCTTGGTTCCCGTGTTGTTGCAACAGGAGTACCGACAAGTGAATCGTGATGTGTGAACTCAATACTCCTAACAACTGTGTTGCTTGGTAGTTAATGGACAATAATTTCATTCTTAGTGTGTTGGTTCTTGAATCATCATTCTAAGACTGATTGTGCTACCTAGTCCTTATTTCCGGTGCACTCTTTGATCAATGAGTTAGGATAGTGTCAATCCTTGCTTATTCGATCATATCGTCTTGCCCTGAAAAGCAAGATTGTTCTCGAGTTTAGTAACATATCGGTGGTTCGTGATTTTTCCGAATATCTTCTCGAAAGTACTACCAGGTTGACACCTGACCGCTATGTTGAGTTCGTGAGCAAGTTGGTTGCTTGTAACCGCCCCTTCTCCAAGAATCTATGTTGCATACCCCTGAGCTGGTTGGTTAAGCTAAACAACAACTTGGAGAGTTGGAATACGGAAGCTTGTCCGACTTAGTTCATTTTAAGGGATATCTTGTGTGTGTGTGTGTTGAAGAAAGGCGATATCTTCATCGATTGGTCCCCATGATCAACTATTGGATCTATTATCTTACCCAAACCTTGATTTGAGTGTGGGCCATCGTCATATCAAGTCAAAACCAACGATGTTCGTAATGTTGTCTTATTCTTGGATTTTCCTCGAGCATACACCATTATATCTTTTGGGTCTGACCAATACTATCACCTTGTTCACATAGTTATGGAATTCCATCTCCATGGGAATCTAGATGAATTGTTGTTGAGCCCATCGACAACATCCTTATCTCCTCCATGATTTTGTTGAACATTAAGCTAGTGTTGGAAACTTCTATAAGCATTATCTTCATGTCCCGTTCATGAAGCATATGTTGGATGAAAGAAGTGACTTCCTCTAATTCATGTGCATTTGATGCAAGTTGCCGCCGTGGATTCGAGGAAGTCAATATTGCTTCCTCTGGAATCATCCCAAGTCAGTCATGCACATGCGAAGTATACTATGGCTTGAGAGATTAGCTACCTCCATTCCATCGGTATTCCCTAGCACACCAAGCCACTGATTGATTTGTTCAAAGAAAAGAAGTTCATGCACTAATCCTGAAGGGCCCAGATGGACATGCACTAGACTTTGATATCATCAATGATGGTTCCCAATCTGAACTCGGTAGTGTTTTATTGTAAGACTACCATGTGATCATGTTTGTCTGGGATAGCGTGTTCACCCGTGCGTAGCAGAACCAGCTCATGTTTTGGAGCTTGCTATCGTAGTTCATTTCCCGAGAATCTCGCAACGTCATCTCGTCGATTTGTGTTGCAAACTTCCATTTTTCTTCCTAGACTCGATGAGTCTGGATTATTCTGACACCAACCAGATCTGAATCTCACGCAGATATAATGGTTGGAACATTTCCCAAGAACTATAATAATGGTCTCTCTGTAACCGGTTAAGTGGATGTCATGGACAACACACCCAGCCGGAAGACCTATTATTGTAGTATCTTGATTGAGGAAGTTGGCCGCCTCCCCATGAGGATTCCGTAGGATTTACCTCCATAGTTATTCCTTATGGATCCTTATGCTCCCGAAGTCCGACCTTTTACTTGATGTTCTGGGTACCAAACCATTTTAATTAATGGGTTGCACTAGCACATCAGGGAGAACATTAGAAGCAGAGTGCTAAATGTCTCTCGGTAGATCATCCAGATTTTGTTCCCTTCGCATTGCTCAGGTGAAATCTGAGAAGGTTATCCTCCTTTGCATCTGCATTGTCCATCGCTGTTCATCATGGTGGTACGTTGTGTTGCCAGGATCCTTGACACGGATGTTGGTAAAACCTTGATGAATATGGAAATGCTCAAGTTCTTGAGAGCACACAGAAGCGCTAGGTGTTATTATCGACACTAACTGGGATTCCTCTCAGTTTCCTCGGTTATGCTATAACTTTTCAACAGTGGACTCACTCTCTGCTGTTGAGTTTCTCCCCAGTTACTAGAATTATTCCGAGCATTTGCATTTTTGTTCCCAGCTTGCACCGCCATTGTGCCATTCTACCTTGGATCCCATTCATTTCCGATGATAAGCAAAATCATCCATTGCGTTGTCTTCAACAAGTTAATCCACATCATCCATACTAGTCCGAGTATGTCATTCCTTTGAATTCCTTCAAATGATCGATTATGATTTGCCTTAAGCTGGTATTAAGAGCTTCAATGATATTTGAGTCAAAGGTAATTCTTTTTGCCACTTAAGGGATGATTCTACGAGCCATCTCCTCTAAGATGTCTCGTTATGGGATCATGGTAATTGCTTTCTCATTACTTTGAAACCCTCATCAAATTGTTTCTTCCGTCCCTCCTGATGCGTGTTTTGTTTTGCATATCAGCTCCAGAGATTTTTCTACGTCTCATTCCGTGGGTTGATCTTGTGATCATTAATATGATCCTGAGTTGTTCGATCTCCGAGAAGATCGATCCTTCTAGAGTCTCCTTCTCCTCTCATTGTCATGTTGGCTGGAGTTCTCAAAGCAAGACGACAAGACAAAGATGGTGATTGAATCAACGTTCATTTGAAGTGCAACCCGGATCGTGAAGATTGCGTTAGTTGCCTTCCCCCTTCATCTTACCCTACGCTTGAATCTCGGGACGAGATATTTGTTTAGTGGGAGTGAGTTGTCACAGCCCTATAGTCTATTTGCAAGTAGTTGCATAATCATCCATGCATCATGTCTAAATTTATTGGAAACCTAAAATGGGGGTGATCAAACCCTAGCACTTTGAAAACCAAATAGGTCCAGCTTAAAAAAATGCATTCAATGAACCCAAAATGCTTCCATCAATGTTTGGTAATTTTGGCAAGGCCTTGGATCCAAACCAAAAATAGTGAACATTTTTGTGGAATATTTTGGGCACTGAATTTGAATCATTATTATATTTGCATTTGGGATTATATTCATAATATGTGGGATATATTTCAAAATACCCTGAAATGATTTATGTGCATTTGGCTAGGTCCATTGTGGCAACATAAATATTTCAGTGGAGTTTGGCACTGGTTTTGAATTATTGTTTAGATTTAAAACAGTGGCAAAGATTTTTTTTTTTAAAGAACAGAAATAGAAAAGGAAAGGAACATACCTTACCTGGACTTACCTTGAGGCCCACCAGAGATACCAGCCCACCTGCGCGGCCCGTCACTGTGCAGCCCAGCTGCCAGTCGTCTTCCTCCCCCTCGCCTCGAAGCAGCTGCATGTTGGATGCACGCGCGTCGACGCCGGCCACCTCCTGCTTCGCGCTGGAGGCCGCTCCTTCATCCTAATCCGCGTGTGGAGACGCCTGAGGGCCCCCTCTCACTTTCCGCTCACTCTCTGTTCTCTCCCTCGCCCTCTAGCCCCCCCTCTGAGCGTCACCGAGAGCTTCCGCGGCCGCCATGCCACGCCCGCGTGGCCACCGACGATGAAACGATGCGCCACCGTTCTCCCGAGATAGTCCGTATCGCGTTGCACCTCCTCATCGAACCAAGCAAGGCCAGAGGCCCTTCAGCGTCGCCATCGTCATCTTCCTCGCCGCCTCGGCCACCGGACGCCGTCGTCGATTTCGCCTCCGCAGAGGCCTCCCCGAGCCCAATGAGACCGACGATGAACTCGCTGTGAGCCCCACTCCATTTCCCCTCCTTAGTTTTGCTCGTTCCCATGCTGTAGCACCCTCGCCCACATTCGCGAGCACCGCCGTCCGCCATGGCCGCGTAGCTCTCCTGACCCGAGCCCCTCTGCTCGAACACGTGGCACCAGCGTGCTTCTGGTGGCCCGCGGATGCCACCTAGCCCATCAGCTTCTCCCCTAGCGCACCACAGCCTCATTCCCGAGTGCGCCCAAACTCCGTTTGCCGCCTCGCTCGCCACCGCCGACGCCACAGCCCATCACAGCTCTTCTCGCCCGCTCTTACGGATGCGCGCGAACTCGACGAACCTGTAGAAACAAATGGCGAGGCAAATGGTTGCCCGTAGCTCGATTCCGATGAACTTCCGTCGTCGGATGTGCTCGCCGGTGTCCAACTCCGGTGAGGTAACGTGGCGTCATTAGCCTGAAGCTAATTACCGCGTTAATCTCGCCCTGTGTCACTGACAGACCGGCCCCACCACCCTAATTAACCACGGAGTAAACCCTGTTTAGTTTAAGTTAATCAGAGTGGCCCCACGCGTCGGCGTTGACCTCGCTGACGTGTCCATTGACCGGGCCCACCTGTCTGTGTCCCTAACTGACACTGGGTCACTGACCAGTGGGTCCCTCTGGTCAGGTTTGAAATAATGTTGTCGTCATGCTGACGCGGTAATATTTTCTGGAATTTAAAATAAATCAGAAATGATTTATAAATTACAGAAAATGTCCAAAACTTCTAAAATTCATATAAATTCAACCGTAACTCAGAATGAAATAATTTATATATGAAAAATGATCGGATAAATCCAATCTATCCATCTGTACCATTTTCATGCATGTTAGAACAACTTATAGCTGCTGTTTTGGACAAATCATATAAATGGCATTTGAATTTCACATATGGAGTTTGGATTTGAACTTAGGGTTCAAACCAACTTCATTTAATTTTGTTGCTAGTTGCATTAGCTCAAAACACCAGCATGTTGCCATGTCATGATCATGCATCATAATGTTGCATTGATTGTGTTTCCTCTTTGTTGCCGGTAATTGTTCCCTCTCAGTAGACGTGGTTCTGACGATGAGATCGATGACACCGATGAAGAGCTATATTATCTTTAGAAGTGCCAGGCAAGCAAAACCCCCTTGTTCATTCCGATACAATCCTACTCTCTCGCTCCTGCTCTCTTTTACTGCATTAGGACAACAACGATTCATCTGTTACTTCCTGCGGTAGCTGAACACCTTTATCCTCTGCATGACCTGTCATTGCCATAGTAAATAGATGAAACCCACTAGCATGAGTAGGAGTTATTTGAGCCCTGATGTGCCTACTCATTCATGCTTGTTTGTCATGCCTGCTACTGCTTAGAGTTGAGTCAGGTCTGATTCATCGAGAATGAATCGGGGGTGTGTGAACATGTCCTACTGTGTGTGAGCTAAGTGTGTGAACATGATTTGGTAAAGGTAGCGGTGAGAGGCCATGTAGTACATGGTGGGTTGTCTCATTGAAACTGTCCTCAGGAACTGAGTTCTGTATTTGTGATCCATGAACAGTTACTACCACACATTGGGTTCTGGTAACTCGACCCCTCTCGACTTATTAATCAACTCGATCTCTGTCCAGGAGTTGCAGCTAGTTTCTGGTGTTTGTAGGTAGTGCTAGTAGTCTACCAAGTGGCACCCGGTACAGGTGGGATTGGGACAGACTAGGCACAGTGGCCCGGTGTACCAAGTGGCACCCGGATGGTGGGCTTGGGAACCCTGCACACATCGTTTGGGGCCGTGAGCGACACCCCGGCCAGATCTCCTTGCGAATGGAACCCGAATAGGCGATAAACCTGGACAAGAGACTTGTGTGGTTAGTCAGGTCGTGGCCGACACCCTCGCTGGGCTTCCGCTTGAAGGTTGCCGAGTACATGTCGTGTAAATGGCGGTAAGTGGTGAGAGTGTGTGTGAAGAAGTACACCCCTGCAGGGTTAATATGATCTATTCGAATGGCCGTGTCCGCGATAAAGGACTTCTGGGTTGCCTGTACAGTTCATAGACAAGTGAAAGTGGATACTCTAAAATACGCAAGATAAGCGTGAGTGCTATGGATGGCGTTCTCGTAGGGAGACGGGAACGGATCCATAGTGGTGTATTGATATGGTGAATATGTGGACTCATGTGCGCCACCTCAAAAGAGTTACTTGTAGTCGTAGTTCAGGATAGCCACTGAGTCAAAGCTGTCTTGCTGCAGTTAAACCCCACCCCCCCCCCCTTTGTTGATAATGATGCATATGTAGTTAGTTATGATGTAAGTCTTGCTGGGTACATTTGTACTCACGTTTGCCTATTTTATGTTTTTGCAGAGAGACTTCAGTCTCGCTAGTAGTTCCGCGTGGACTTCGACGTTTAGCTTGTTACCTCAGCTACGATCTTGTGCCTCGGCAGGATCTGGTAGATAGACATGCTTCTCAGCCTTTTCATTTGTAGATGTATGTACTCAGACATGTTAAGCTTCCGCATGTGCTTGTTGTTTGTATGCTCTGAATGCTGGGTCGAGTGACCCATGTTTGTAATATCTCGCTCCTCGGAGCCTATTGAATAACTACTTTGAGTCGTAGAGTTATGTTGTGATGCCATGTTGTATTTGCACATATCGAGCATATTGTGTGTATGATTTGAAATGCTTGATATGTGTGGGATCTGACTATCTAGTTGTTTATCCTTGGTAGCCTCTCTTATCGGGAAATGTCTCCTAGTGCTTCCACTGAGCCTTGGTAGCTTGCTACTGCTCCGGAACACTTAGGTTGGCCGGCATGTGTCCTTCTTCGTTCATGTGTCTGTCGGAGTCCTGTTAGCCTGCTATAGCTCGGTTTACCAGAGTCCTGCTTTCCCAGTTGCTACAGCCCGGATTCACTCGCTGATGACCAACACGTTCGTTGTTGGGTCATGTATGCTTGTCCCTGTAAGTTAGTGCCACTTTGGGTTCACGACTAGCCATGTCAGCCCGGGTTCTTTGTCATATGGATGCTAGCAACACTATCATATACGTGAGCCAAAAGGCGCAAACGGTCCCGAGCCAGGTAAGGTGGCACCCGTGGGAATACCGTGCGTGAGGCCGCAAAGTGATATAATGTGTTACATGCTAGATCGGTGTGACTTAGGATCGGGGTCCTGACAGGACGCCCCGATGGGGAAGACTGGGACGTCCAAGAAGGGAAAGGTGTCCCTTCCGGACTACTTCGCCACCACCGCCGATAGCGAGGAAGGGTGGCTGCCCAAGCAGAAGCCCCTAGTGCGATCGTAAGTGTCCGCACTCCATCGTAATTTCGCTTCATAGTTTTGTTATAACGCCGAACTTGCATGCAGTCCGGCCAGGGCCCATCCTGAAGTGTCGTCTTCGGACGGGTCCCTGAGTGAGTCAGCAATGAACTCACTCCCGACGGCCACTTCTCCTCGGCCCGCGGACGACACGGAGGTGTTGTCCCAAAGGCTCCCAGAAATGGGGGAGGTGGACCTGGAGGCGCCTGAAGGCGGCATCCCAGACATCGGACTTGCGGGGTTCAAGATCCCCGTGGATCGTGTTGATGAGAGCCACGGTGAGCCGGGCTCTCAGCCGAACACTGTTCCGGAGCCCTCAGTGGCTTAGGACTTAGGCGGGCAACCCCTTGTTATGGAGGGAGGGCCGTCTGTATCAAGGACTTCCGTTGCGCCCCAGGCACCGGATTGTCTGCTGGAAGCGCTCCGCGGTGCTTCCCTAGATGAAGAGCAACATACTCTTATGAGTGCGGTGATTCAGAAGGTTTCGTCCGCCAAGAGCGGACTAACCGAAGCCTGCACCAGCCTCCTGACAGGCTTTGAGGTAAGTAGAAATGTGTGAAATCACCACCCGATAGGTAGTAGCCCCCGATACTCTGTTTGGTGTTCGGAAAGAAAAACCAAACGGAGGGTCAATTATAATCCGTAGGAGTCTAACAATAAGTTTGAATGTAAATAAACAGGTTGTGCTGCTGGCCGCTGATGCTCGCGCGACCAAAATCGCCGGCCTAACACAGGACTTAGAGCGGGCACAGGGAGAGCTCGGCCTCACGAGGAGGCAGCTCGAAGAGAGCAAAGGTGAATGATTCCCCTCTCTCATATAACGAATAGTATATAAAATTTGATTGTGCTAATGACGAAATGTCATGATATGGTAACAGAGGCTACCACCAAAGTGGCATCTCTCAAGAAGGCGCTGTCTGAGGCCGACCATAAAGCGGCCTTGGAACTCAAGGAGCGCAAAAAGCAAGAAGCCCGAGTGGGCGAAGTACAAGAAGAGCTCCAGGAACTTGGCAAGAAGCTCGAGTCCGTGGAGCGAGAGCTGAAAGCAAAAGAGGCCGAGCTTGCGAAGGCCCTTACAAATATAAAAGACGCCAAGGCCGAAACCGACAGGACTCAGCAAGAGATCCAGGAGGCCAAAAGATAGCGGCAGGTAAGAAATTTTTTATGCAAAGCAAACATGTGGAGGTGGCATTTCTTTTACTTACTCGAATCCGGAGCTCTCCAGGGGCATTCGCAGACCTGCCATGCAGCGTATCAGATGCCGCGGAGTTCTACCGTGCCCAGGAGGGGAGCTCAACAGAGAAGTTGTTCTGGTCCCAGTATGCTGGGGCCGAACATGCAACGCCTCTGAGTGACCAACTGAAGCAGTTGGTCGAACTCCACAAGGCGGCCGAAGTGGCTATGAAAGATCTCATAGTCCGCATATGGCCTAGCGAGCTTCTGTCCACCAGCTACTTCCTCCTGATCAAGCGGATGGTAGATTCTTGTCCGCGACTGGGAGTCATCAAGCGATCCGTTTGCATTGAGGGTGCCCGTCGTGCCCTTGCCCGCGCCAAGGTGCATTGGGGCAAGCTGGATGCGGAGAAGCTGGTGAAGGACGGGCCGCCGGAGGGCAAGCCGCATCGCGTCCCCGAGAAGTATTATGATGGCGTTATGAAGGGTGCTTGCCTCTTGGCCGATGAATGTACTAAAGACATAATTTTTGAATGAATTCACTTCTGTCATATTTGTAATTTAAAGACAAAGTTACTTGCGCTATGTAGCACTTTTGTTATTTAAAATATTACCTTATGTGCGGATGTTTATCAAATTCTGAAAGTAGGCCAGTCATCGGCTTCCGCCCCCGTGTAACTAGTACTGGGGTGTTCGTGGAAAACCCGGGCACTCTTTATCCAAATGTTTGGTCCCTTAAGGAGGTGTCCAGCGCAGCGAACAAGGCAATCAGACTATGCGGCTTTATAACTTTCACTTAGCCATAGAAGTCTACCATTTTAAATTTCGGCGAAGCCCCTAGAATCCGGAAGGCTGAATTAGGGCGCTATACACGCCTATATCGGACAAAGCCGAATTAACGCCTAAAGCAGAAAAATATTTAAGGATTTTAAGACCTCTCGAACAGCGACCAGTCTCTCGCCACATCATGTCACACAGTTTTGTGCTTTCTCTACTGAGGTGCTCGTCCGGAAGAACCAGGGCACAATCGCAGTAGTTCTCCCTGCGCTACCTTAGCCGAATTAACGGAACGTAAGGCACCAAAACAAGGGAGCTGGGCTATCCCAACCGTAATCCAAGACATGATTCGGAGCTGATGCATATAATGCTATAAGTTTGGGGTGCCGCACTATTGAAAGTGTTTGGACTTGACTTGCCGTATTATGGGGTGCCATAAGAAGCCCCTGGCAAATGAAGCGTACCAAAGTGTATGGATGCAAAATTAAATAGACATTTATAAAAAATGCTTAAATAAAAATAAGTAAGCTGACGCTATATGTGGTCTCCCATTGGTAAATAATATGTTTAGGCGTATGTTTACAATGTATGCATTAAGCGGAGACAAATAGGATTATTTGACATATCCTATCCAGGGGCAGGCTACGTACAAATAGATAAAGCAGGAACAACAATCATAAATAGATTCCACCTGGGTGTTTCCTGCTGTGCCCAAAGCCTGTTGCCTCCTGGGTTTCCTCTCCTATGTGAGTCCGACAATCTGGCTATTCTGGAGAAGCTGCACTAAAGCAATGTCCTTAAGGGTGAATGGAAAGGTTACAAAGTGATACCATACTGTTGACCGTGCCCCTGATATGCCTCCGCCTGTGCCCATGGTATTTTGAGTGCGTAATTGTGTACACGTTGCATGAATGCTGCTTTGATGGGACTTGAGCGGAGGCCGGACTGCTAGTCCTGCTCTTGTCGTGCCTGCTGATCTTGCTGCGGGGTGTTCCGCCCTCGCTTGACGGAGCTTGAAGTTGTCGTCGCTGGATTGGTGGTTTGCTGGAGGAGGCCGCATTGTACTTCAGCTGCAAGGGCTGCAGTGTGTTCTTCTGTACGGAGAGAGCGGTCCATATTTCCGTTGACTGTTATGACCCCGCGCGGGCCTGGCATCTTGAGCTTGAGGTATGCATAGTGTGGTACCGCATTGAATCTAGCGAATTAGGTTCGCCTGAGCAGTGCGTGGTAACCACTATGGAAAGGGACGATATCGAAGATTAGCTCTTTGCTTCGGAAGTTATCCGGAGATCCGAAGACCACTTCCAATGTTATAGAGCCCGTGCAACGGGCCTACTCCAAGAATTACACCTTTAAAGGTGGTTTTGGTGGGCTTAATCCTTGAAGGATCGATGCCCATCTTCCGCACTGTATCCTGGTAAAGTAGGTTCAGGCTGCTGCCGCCGTCCATGAGGATTCTCGTGAGGTGGAATCCGTCGATGATTGGGTCTAAGACCAATGTGGCTGAGCTGCCGTGACGGATGCTAGTAGGATGATCCCTATGATCAAAGCTGATCGGACAAGCTGACCATGGGTTGAATTTGGGGACGACTGGCTCCATCGCGTATACGTCCCGTAGTGCTCGCTTCCGTTCCCGCTCGGGGATGTGGGTGGCGTAGATCATGTTGACCATTTTCACCTAGGGAGGAAATTTCTTCTGTCCCCCCATGTTCGGACGCCGGGGCTCATCGTCATCGTCGCTGTGCAGCCCCTTGTCCTTGTTTTCGACGTTTATTTTGCCGGCCTGTTTAGATACCCAGCAGTCTCTGTTGGTGTGGTTGGCTGGCTTGTCCGGGGTGCCATGAATTTGGCACGAGCGTTCCAGTATACGGTCCAGACTGGACGGTCCTTGAGTGTTACGCTTGAATGGTTTCTTCCGCTGACCGGATTTTGATCCGCTGAATCCGTCTTTGACAGCCGTATCCTCGGTGTTGTCGCCGTTGTTCTGTCACTTGTGTCTGTTGCGTCGTGGCTTGCCATTATTGTCCCGGACATCTGAAGTTCCATAATGTGGTGTAGTGCTACTGCGAGCCAACCAGCTGTCCTCGCCCATGCAAAAGCGGGTCATTAGTATCGTAAGAGCTGCCATGGACTTGGGTTTCTCCTGGCCGAGGTGTTTGGCAAGCCACTCATCATGGATATTATGCTTGAAAGCCGCCAGGGCTTCAGTGTCCGGACAGTTAACTATTTGGTTCTTTTTAGTTAGGAACCGAGTCCAGAATTTCCTGGCTGATTCTCTGGGCTGTTGAGTAATGTGGCTCAAGTCATCGGCATCCAGAGGTCGCACATATGTGCCCTGGAAGTTGGCAAGAAATGCGTCTTCCAGATTTTCCCAACTGCCAATGGAATTTGCGGGCAGGCTATTTAGCCAGTGTCGAGCAGGTCCTTTGAGCTTAAGGGGAAGATACTTAATGGCATGTAGATCATCTCTGCGGGCCATGTGAATGTGGAGAAGGAAATCCTCGATCCATACCGCGGGGTCTGTGGTGCCATCATATGATTCAATGTTTACGGGTTTAAACCTTTCTGGGAATTCATGATCCATCACTTCATCAGTGAAGCAGAGGGGGTGTGCGGCGCCTCTATGTCGGGCTATGTCACGGCGCAGTCCGGCTACGTCTGACTGGTTGTATTCGGCCCGGCCGGATTTGCTGTTAGTGTATCCGGTATGACGGTAATCATCATGTGCTTCGGCGTGCCCCCGTGATCCGTAGATCGATCTTGGTTGTCCTGTGGCGTTATCCAGTTTATCGCGTAGGTCCTGAGTATTGCCCCGGGCCGTAGTAAACCGGCGCGGGGGTGCAGGCTGGTATTTCGGCTGATATGCCGTTTTGTCCCGACCTTGAGGCGGTCGGTCAGCCGTGGGGCGCTCGAGTCCATATTCCTCGGCTGCCAGGACTTCTGTCCATCTGTCTGTGAGCAGATCTTGATCAGCTTGGAGCTGCTTCTTCTTCTTCTTCTTCTTCTTCTTCTTCTTCTTCTTCTTCTTCTTCAGGCTTCTTGCAGTGGCAATAAGCCGGCGCTTGAAGCGCTCCTGCTCTGCGGGGTCTTCGGGTACGCCGAACTCGTCGTTGTCGAGGCTAATCTCGCCTTCGGAGAGGGGCATGTAGTTGTCCTCCTCCGGATACCCATCCATCGCCTGTTCATCTGGGCTGTCATGCCCGTCTTCCTGTTCGACCTGCTCGAAGGCGGGCTGTTCGGGGTTGTATTCATCATCGGCACCGTCCGGATTATTATCGTCTCCGGTGCCGGTATTGCCTTGGCGGGGCTTGGAGCGGCGCTGGTGACGCCCATGCTTTGCTTTCTTCTTGGAGGGGTTATCCTCCGTTGCCTCATCGCCATTGGTTTCTTTCGGAGTGTCCACCATATATATATCATATGAAGAGGTGGCTGTCCACCTCCCTGTGAGCGGTGGCTCCTGTATGTCTCCTGCATCGTCGTCCATACTGTCGATGTCTTCGAAGTCAAAGTCGAGCACGTCGGTTAAATCATCGATCGTGGCGACAAAGTGGGTGGTGGGTGGGCAGCGAATTCCTTCGTCGCCTGCTTCCCACTCAAGCCGGACATAGTTTGGCCCAGAGCCTCCTGACAAAGAGAGAGACTTCAATGAGTTCAGCATGTCGCCAAAGGGCGAGTGCTGAAAGATGTCCGCAGCGATAAACTCCATTACCGGAGCCCAGCCTGGCTCGGCTGGCTCGAGAGTGAGCGGACCAGGGCCAACAGCAGGATATGAGTCCGGGGGCCCAGGCTTACAGGCCTCCACAGAGGTGAGACCCGTGTTCGGCTCCACCGCCGATAAGTGTGCGGCCTGCGGGGCGGGGTCCAGCCCTCCGTCCATAGGCAACGCAACCTGCCCTGGATTTAGATCCGAGGCTGCTTTGGGGATGATGTCCTGGGCACTGTCCGACAGCAGGTCTAGGCCGTGCTCGTCGTGGCTGTCCGACGCTCCTGGCGCAGGCTCGAATCCGTCGAAGATCAAGTCTCCGCGGATATCTATCATGTAGTTCCAGTTTCCGAACCTGATCTGGTGTCCAGGGGCGAAGCTGTCGATCTGCTCCAACTGGCCAAGCGAATTGGCCCGCAGTGCGAAGCCGCCGAACACAAAGATCTATCCGGGGAGAAAAGTCTCACCCTAGACCATGTTGACGATTGAAGACACCATCAAGCCTTGAAGCGACTACACAGAGGAACTCTCAATGAAAGCACTAATGTCAGTGTCAAAACCGACGGATCTCGGGTAGGGGGTCCCGATCTGTGCGTCTTAGGCTGATGGTAATAGGAAGCAAGGGACACAATGTTTACCCAGGTTCGAGCCCTCTCGATGGAGGTAAAACCCTACTTCCTGCTTGATTAATATTTAAGATATGTGGAATACAAGAGTAGATCTACCATGAGATCGTAGAGGCCAAACCCTAAGAGCTAGCCTATGATGGTATGATTGTAATTGTGATCGGCCTTCTAAGGACCATCCACTCTGGTTTATATAGATACCGGAGAGCTAGGGTTTACATGGAGTCAGTTACAAGGAAGGAAATATAATATCCGGATCGCCAAGCTTGACTTCCACGCAAAGGAGAGTCCCATCCGGACATGAGCTGAAGTCTTGAGTATTGTATCTTGACGCTTCTATAGTCCGGATGATGTATACAGTCCGGCTGTCCGGATACCCCCTTATCCAGGACTCCCTCATGGACCTTCTAGGCTTTAGAGCACCGCACAATGCAGCGTGCCTCGTTCTGATCCTTAAGAAGTTCTCGCCTATTGAGATAGGCTAAGAAGGGTTTGGTCCATGGGCCGATGACTGCCATGATGAGATGGGCCAATGGTGTAATTTTGGTGGCTGAGCCCCTGATGATATCGGTGTGTTCGGAATCTGGGGTTGTATTTGGATCCGGATTGGTGTTACCGCTCTCCCCTTGCCACACCACGGATGGCTGAAAAAGCCTTTCCAGAAAGATGTTAGGTGGGACGGGGTTGTGATTAGCACCGATGCGAGCGAGGACATCCGCTGCTTGGTTACTTTCTCGAGCCACATGGTGAAACTCGAGCCCCTCGAACCGAGCCGACATTTTGAGAACAACGTTACGATAAGCCACCATCTTTGGATCTTTGGCATCAAAACCTCCATTTATTTGAGATATTGCAAGGTTTGAGTCCCCGCGCACTTCCAGGCGTTGTATGCCCATGGAGACGGCCATCCGAAGACCATGCAATAAGGCTTCATATTCGGCTACATTGTTGGAGTCCGTGAACAATATTTGTAGGACGTACTGAACAGTATCTCTGGTAGGGGATGTTAGGAAAACGCCTGCCCCTAGGCCTACCAGCATTTTAGAGCCGTCGAAGTGCATGATCCAGTTAGAGTATGTGTCGTACTCTTTAGGGAGTTCGACTTCTATCCATTCGGCGATGAAGTCAGCCAATACTTGAGATTTAATGGCCCTGCGCGGTTTGTATGATATATCAAATGGAAGGAGCTCAATGGCCCACTTGGCAATCCGGACCATAGCGTCGCAGTTGTTTATTATGTCACTGAGAGGTACTTCGGAGCCCACCATAATCGAAAACTCTTGAAAGTAGTGTCGTAGCTTCCGGGATGCCATAAAAACCACAAATGCTATTTTTTGGTAATGAGGGTACCGAGATTTGCATGGTGTGAGGACGGTGGATACGTAGTATACCAACTTCTGGAGAGGGAATTTGTGTCCGTCTGCCTCTCTTTCGACGACGAGCACCGCGCTCACAACTTGGTGTGTGGCCGATATGTATAATAACATGGGTTCGCCGATGTTTCGCGCGGCCAGGATTGGGTTGCTTGCTAGAAGAACCTTTATTTCTTCCAATCTGGCCGTTGCCGCCTCCGTCCACTTGAAGTGTTTGGTGCGCCGGAGAGGCGATACAGCGGCAATGCCTTTTCTCATAGTCTGGAGATAAAGCGGCTTAAAGCTGCCACACATCCGGATAATTTTTGGACCTGTTTAAGGTCTGTTGGGGTAGCCAATTGTGACAAAGCTCATATTTTAGCAGGGTTTGCCTCAATTCCTCTATTGGAAACGATGAAGCCCAGAAGTTTTCTAGTGGGAACACCGAGAA
Organism: Triticum dicoccoides; assembly: GCF_002162155.2. Taxonomy (NCBI): domain Eukaryota; kingdom Viridiplantae; phylum Streptophyta; class Magnoliopsida; order Poales; family Poaceae; genus Triticum; species Triticum dicoccoides. The sequence goes on from NC_041385.1 coordinate 521,186,618, forward strand.
CACACTTTTCCGGATTGAGCTTGATGTCATATGTTCGGAGGTTGTTGGATGTGAGACACAAATCGTCTATCAAGGATTCGACGCGCCTAGTTTTGATGACTACATCATCCACGTATGCTTCATCTGTCTTGCCGATTTGTTTCTCCAGGCATGTTTGAATCATGCGTTGATAGGTGGCACTAGCGTTTCTGAGCCCGAAAGGCATAGTGTTAAAGCAGAAAGGCCCGTATGGGGTAATAAATGTCGTTGTGGCTTGCTCAGACTCCTTCATCTTGATTTGATGGTATCCGGAGTATGCATCGAGGAAACACAGTGAGTCGTGTCCTGCGGTAGCATCGATGATCTGATCAATGCGGGGGAGGGGAAAGGGATCCTTAGGGCAAGACTTGTTGAGGTCTTTGAAATCTACACATAGGCGCCAGGATTTATCCTTCTTTGGTACCATCACCAGGTTTGCTAGCCAGTCCGGGTGTTTTACCTCTCTGATGAATCCGGCTACGAGTAATTTGGCTAGCTCCTCTCCCATAGCGTGTCGTTTTGGTTCGGAGAAGCGCTGTAATGTGTGGTTGACCGGTTTATATCCCTTCAGGATGTTTAGGCTGTGTTCAACCAGCCTGCGTGGGATCCCTGGCATATCAGAAGGGTGCCAGGCGAATATGTCCCAGTTTTCGCGTAGGAATGCCCGCAGTACGATGTCAATCGTGGGGGTCCAGCTGTGCCCCGATGGATGTTGTCTTCGTAGAGTCCGTTGGATGGACCTGGAATTTTACTATTTCGTCTACTGGTTTGAAGGAGGTGGATTTGGATCACTTGTCGAGCATCACGTTGTCCCTATCCACCATGGAGCGCAATGCGGTTAATTCTTCGGCCGTGAGGGCTTCATACAATGCCTCAAGGGCTAAGGCGGCGGTTTTGTTTTCGGCGCGGAGTGCTATGTCCGGATCACTAGCGAGAGTGATGATTCCATTGGGCCCGGGCATCTTGAGCTTCATGTACGTGTAATGGGGTATAGCTTGGAAGATTGCGAATGCATCTCGCCCTAAAAGGGCGTGATATCCACTATTAAAAGGGGCCACCTGAAAGGTTATCTCTTCGGACCGATAGTTCTCCGGCGTGCCGAATACCACATTGAGTGTGATTTTTCCCGCACACCGTGCCACCCGACTGGGGATAATTCCTCGGAAGGTCGTGCTGCTTTGCTCAATGCGGCTCCTGTCTATTTCCATTTTGTTGAGCGTTTCTTCGTAAATGAGGTTTAGTCCGCTGTCACCGTCCATGAGAACTTTGGTAAGCTGAAAACCATCTACAATTGGACTAAGGACCAGTGCGACAGGTGCCCGGACTGTTCTGAATTTTGGTTCGTCACTGGCATTGATAGTTATGGCCGTGTCGTTCCAGGGGTTTATTGCTGCAACTTGGCAGACTTCGGCGAGGCCACGGAGTACTCTTTTGCGGCTATTGTTTGAGGCGAAAGTCTCGAAGACTGTCAGCATTGTATGGTTGTTGTTTTCCGTGGGATGTTGCTCTTCGGTATTCTTGCTAAGGAGATCCTCGCCGCTCTTGGCCACCTGCCAGATTATCCAACATGCTCTAAGGCTGTGGGTTGGTATGTTATCCGGTGTTGTGTGTATCTTGCATGGCCTATCGAGCCATCCCTCTAGGATGGTTCCGCGCCCTGCAATGGGCTTTGATTTTTTGATTACTGGATCGGGCGACCGGCGAGGGTGCACCCTTTTTGTCCGGACAAGGGGTTTAGTAGGAACCGATGGCTCCCAAGAGGCTGCCCGAGTTATCCAGGCGCTCTCCATTGCGCAGTACTTCTATACTATGGTTGCTAGGTCAGCTAAGTGTGATACGTGACGGTGATTGATTGCACTGAGGATTCCCTCGTCTGTGCAATTTTTTTAGAATAATGAGATTGCGTCTTCATCGCGGCAGTCTTTGATCTTGTCCTTGACAAGTAGGAATCTAGCGCAAAAGTGATGGACCGTTTCTCGGGACTGCTGTCTGATGTGGGTAAGATCGTTTACATCTGGGTGGGTGGGTGGATTTACGTCTGAACCCTAACCCAATTTGGGATCCAGAGCTTGAGAAACTTCAAATCTTAATAGTTCAGGCTCCGGAATATCAGCCAATTTCTCAGGCCCACAGTTCGATTCTAAGTCCGGAGTACGGGGTAGGTCTTCCCACGGGTGAGTATCCGGCTCTGTGAGCTCGGAGATCCGAACATAGTTCGTCCTCAACATAGGGGAAGAATCGTCGCCTTGCTCCTCCAATACCGCTAGCTAATGGGTGATTGGTGGAGATTCAATTTATCTCTGATCGGGTTTAAGCCCAATCCGATCATAGTCCGTGGCGACTCCCAAGGCGGCAATGCGATCCTGGAGTTTGTTTAAAGACGACAACTCTGTTGGATCCATTTGTTCGGAGTATTCTGAGCTGACCTGGAGGCGACTTTCGATGACACGAGAAGTCATTGTCGGCCCGACAGCCGAGCGGGCGACCATGGTAAAGCCGCCCAGCCGGAGGGTTTGGCGTGAGGCCAGGGCTCCCCCGGAGGTGATGTTGTCCTTGATAACAAGGTGATCCATCAAGCCTATCTTCGACGTCACAGCGCAACTCTCAATGAAAGTCCCAATGTCGGTGTCAAAACCGGCGGATCTCGGGTAGGGGGTCCCGAACTATGCGTCTAAGGCTAATGGTAACAAGAGGCGGGGGACACGATGTTTACCCAGGTTTGGGCCCTCTCTATGGAGGTAATACCCTACTTCCTGCTTGATTGATCTGATGAATATGAGTATTACAAGAGTTGATCTACCATGAGATCGTAATGGTTAAACCCTAGAAGTCTAGCTTATGAGGATATGATTGTTGTCATATGGACTAAACCCTCCGGTTTATATAGACACCAGAGGTGGCTAGGGTTACACAAAGTCGGTTACAGAGAAAGGAATCTTCATATCCACATCGCCAAGCTTGCCTTCCACACAAAGGAGAGTCCCATCCGGACACAGGACGAAGTCTTCTATCTTGTGTCTTCATAGTCCAACAATTCCGGCCACAATACATAGTCCGGCTGTCCGAGGACCCCCTAATCCAGGACTCCCTCAGCCACACTCTCTCTCTGCTCATGACTGGTCACAAATCCGACCGAACCACCTCAACCGGGGCAGGGGTGTAGGTGCATCGTTCGCGCTGTCGTCGGCAGTGAGGGAGGAGACCAACGGCTGCCAGCGCATCCCGATTGGCAGCTGTGTCGTTCTCTCCGAGATAGCACCGGCTCGGGAGGGCCTCCGACCCCTTCTTTCTCCCTGCGATATTGTGGCCAAGATGCTTCCTCCCGACACCTTCTTTGCCACATGCCGATGACCCTCAGGTATATATTCCTTCGAAACCTGCCTTGCTCTACTGCCTTAGCTCCCCACTTGGCTACGTGTGGATCTTTTTCTACTTCCATCGGCTGCTCCAAAGCCACCTAGACTTTTACTATTATTAGAGGTAAAGCTAGTTCATACAGTCGGCTCTAAGAGTTGGTTCAAACAGAGAAGAAAGTGGGAACGTTGTAGCATGAATCTAGGACTTGGTTCTAAGAGGAAACGGGGGAAAGTAGTAGATACTGGTTACCCAACCGGTCTCTTGTTTGAAAAGGCGAAGAAAGCATGGTGGATGGCGAAGGGTGGGGGGAAGTGGACCTGTCTCTTGGTTGAAAAAGGAAAGAAAGTGAGGGGTGTTGGGGGACAACGCAAATGAGAATGAGCAGGTCTAGATTTCCTGTGCTCACATAGGAAAATGTCGCCGAGGAGATAAAAATGGGACAAATGCAGACATGATGCCTGAGTGTTTGCCGCTCTCGGCAACAACGTCTGCCTCACCACTTTATGCCCCTGCTGTCCCTGCGCCCATATCGCTACCGTTAATGTAAAATCACATGAAGCATTAAGCAATGCCACCTAATGTCACTATAAGTAATGGTCTAGTGCCGTCGATAAATTGCAGCAATGCCACCACCATTTTATGAAGTGCTTCTGTCTTGCTTTATTTCCCATGAATTGTGTTTTTGTAGTTACACTTAAATCTCACACCGCTAACATTGCTTCATCCCAGTGGAACTGCACAAATTTGATTGCATATTTACTTACCATCTACTACTCTCATGACAGTAATACTAATGCTATTGTTCTGCATGTTAATCTAGTGGCAGTGTTGATGTGATGTGATGCTACTTACTTAAGGGCACTCTCATACTGTCAATCTAGTTCCAATTATAACACAATAGATGCTGATGTTAATCATACGCCACTGCACATATCTGTCACTATTTAAATAACCGTATTTCGTATTTGCGCAAACAGGGATGTCTGTCTCCATATCGTTTCTATCTGCGCAATCAAAAGTACACACCTCATTTTTAGTACAACTGCACAAAATGAGATGGCTATTCCTAGATGCCGTCCTCTAACAACCAGTGTTCCAGGTATTCCTACATTGGTAGTAACTAGGTAGAATGACCAATACAATCTAAAAGAAGCTGATTCGTATGTTCTACTTCCTGATTGCAGTGCAGGGACGAGCAAAAACAACGGCATCCTAGTCCGGAATGCACTTTCTACCAATTCACCCATGGACCGAGGATTAGCTGGCACAGCTACATGGCAGTTTTTGGGACAGGTGCACGGACAAGAGGCATTGTGGTCTGCTTATTTCTGCAAATAGCGGTGCTTAAATTTAGTGGAATGCACAAGAATTTCAGCTGGTCAATACACTGCATGGTTAAGTTCAGCATTCTAGCTGAGAACACAATTATAATTGGTTATTCTGGAATGAGAGGACCTAACCCTGGATGGTGGCAAAAAGAAAAAAACCAGAGTGAACTCCAGGAAATTTAAGCCTGCCGGGAGGCCCTTTGCTCAGAGAAGCCTTGCTTGTTTTTTCCTGATTTGTAAACCTTCTCACAACTTTGTCTTTTGTTGTGAACTAGTATATGTTTGTTATGTTCTATGAATCATTGAGATGTATAAAATTGCTTAACTTATGCTTTTCAAGTTTTTTATGAAGCCGAGTTTATTGTGAGTGTTCCACATGAACGCTGGACTAGCGTGTGAACGTTTGGAATTTACATTGTGGCCTCAGATAACTGCATGAACCACTGTAACAAGATACATAGTTGCTTATATGTCAGACAACAGATTGTCGATTGTTAGCTGGTCAATAGCCTAGTGTTGAAGCGAGATGAGCCAATGTGTCGTGTTTTGCACAACTGCTTACAAGTGGCATAGCACCAACAGTGTGTACAAGTACTTATGTATACGTCGGCGCACAATTCTTGAACGAGTACTCTATTTCATCAAACACACACTGCTCGTATGATAAACCGTGACAACTTATGTCTTACCATGCCATATTCATGAAAAAACTAGTGAGGACGCATCTGTTTCGGCAACAATTATGATGGTTCTCACATGATTCACGGGCACACAAAAGTAGCAGCAGTTCCCATAGACGGATTCAAACAGAGTACTAGCCCCAGAGGGCTTGATAACAGGCAAGGTTCAGATAATTAGACACAATCCAAACTACTATTAAACACTAGCTGGGGCAACTATTTCATGCCTTGATCTAATTTGGGCTAGACACAAGACAAACCTTGCCATGAACATCATCGAGGACGTCCAGCAGCAGCTCAATCCTGTGAACCTTCATGAAGATAACCTTGTGGCCTTGCCACTCATAAACTTGTTTGTGGAGGCATGCCATGCCATCTTCCTGTGTAAGCTTGACAAGAACAGTATGCCTCACAAATGAAGGAGTAGCTTTGAACTTCTTGTGCTTCAGTACACCCTGGACAACACGCCTGACAACAGTGAGGCTGGAATACAACTCGACATTGGTATAATCGCAAATGGCTTCCAGGATCCAACAGCCTAAGAACTATGTTTTCCCAGTGTGTATATTCAGGTCATCCGCCTCATAGCGAGTGAGATGTACAACCACACAATCGTTGTTTGCATCAGGGCTCTAATTGAAACAGAAACAAATTCTGAATTACTTTCCAGTATAAGAAACACAAGTTATTTAAACCACTATGTATAGCATGGCATCGAAGCTAATAAAATTCTGCATTATTCATCACCACATACTTAGATGAAAAACCACAATCGAGATCGGCAAAGAAGAAAATCACCTTGGGCAGCTCAGCGGGAGGGGGCGGTGTGGGGGGGGGGGACACATCCTCAAAGGGGGAAAACTGCTCCTGCAGTGCCACGGGGGCTGTAACCTCAAACGGGGCGTTGACCATCTCAGTAGTGGTCGTGAGCGTATCTGGGGTCGGCTCGGTGGCTGCCTCCATCTTCTTGGAGATCTCTGTCTCGTGGGGATCAGCCTCCCACATCTGCTCCAATATCGGCAGATCTTTGCCTGGTTCTCCTTGGTCCATCATGAAACTGACAAATACTAGGAGACCACTGAAAGGAAAACACAATCGCAATGACAATGAAACAAAAAAGAGAGTGAGGATCGGTTACTGCTTTGCAAAAGTTCTTTTTTTTTTCTCTAAACAAAAATATACCAACATCACGGATCCGCTTACCTTCCCTTCATTGGGAGAGAAGAACAGTGGCAGATGCGAGTGTTGGCTTTCTTGAAGACGGTGAGGGAGAAGGGGATTCAGCGAAGAGTGAATGATGGTTGCTTCGTCCGTCAAACTTAGACTGCGAGGAGGTGGGGTTTTGTGATATGATGGCTTGTTACTGCTGCACTATGACCGGGGTGACTCTCCGCCTGCATACTGCCTTCTAATTTGGTGGATGGCATTTGGGCCCGCACGCTACATGGCCCGCATGTCGGTGAACAAAAGTAGAGGGAGACGTTTCGATGACCTAGGAGGAGCCAGAAGCTAGTAGTAATTGTTTTTCTGGGTAGCTGTAGAGTGTCTCCACTGTACTAGTAGTAATTGTTTCTCTGGGCCCAAGACAAAACAGCCCATCCACCGTAGTAAATAATAAAATCAATTCAAAAGCCCATATATTTACTTAATGAGAGGCGCTACCCACACCGAACACACCGCCTCCCGAAACACCTGGGTGCTCTTCTTCCTCCTTACTCCCACCCACCTCACTTCAGCTCGCTCCACTCATACCCCCAAATTCCTCACCTCACTCCTACAGAAAACCCCAGCTCCCCTTCTTCGTCACTACTACAGAAAAACCCTAGCTCCCCTTCTTCTTCACTCGCACTACAACTAGGCTCGTCATTCGTTACTCTGCTCAAATCCGTGAGCGCGACGCGACGCCCTCGAGGAAAATGGAGTCGGCTGACCCCAGCGCCAAGAAGATGAGGCTCCCGCTAGCGGCGACGCCTGTTGTAGATCCCGCACCCGGCAGCGCGGGGAGAAGCGGTGACCCCGCCCCCACCGGGTCCTAGGAACCCGTAGAATCTCGGGTCGACCACATCAGCGATCTCCCAGATGCCGTCCTTTGGGAGATCATATCACTTCTCCCCACCAAGGATTGCTGCCGCACCCAAGTCCTCTCAATTCGGTGGCACCCTCTATGGCGCGTCGTGCCCCTTAATCTTGACTATTGTCAGCTATCTCTCTTTAATGATTTTGAAATCCCCAGAGCCATCATCTCCGGTGTCCATGCTCACGGGTGTCTGACATGCTCTCCGGTGTTGTCGGTGTGGTCACCATCGTCACTGCTCGCCCCATAGTAAGTGTTCGACAAAATGTATGACCCAAACAAAATTTTACTATGCTAAGTTTAGATGATCGTCCGAATACGATCAAAATTTATAGGCGTAAAAAATAATACCCATTGGTGGGACGGGTAGCGTCTCGGGCTGAGCCTTGGTGTGGGTGTTCACTTCCGGGGAGTAAATCCATCCTTAGTAGTTCTAACCTAGCGAGCCTCCCCATGTACATGATGGGGTTGTATATCCTATCGGAGGGCATCCCACTAGTAGAGGATCGGCCATTAGTCCCGGGTCGTAAGGGCCTTTAGTCCCGGGTCAGCAACCGGGACTAATAAGTCGGGACTAAAGGCCCCCACCCTTTAGTACCGGTTGGCCACAACCCAGGACTAAATCCCTTCCACATGGCTGGCAGCGCGCGCCGGGGGCCGGGGACATTTAGTCCTGGTTGGTGACACCAACCGAGACTAAAGGTTAGGGGTTTAGGGTTTATTGTTTATTTTTTCTTTTCATTTTGTGTTTTCATTTAATTCTTTTTCATTTCAAACATATTTTACGCTACTACATACTGTACACGTTATGCATATGTAGTATAATTTCTCGCACAACCAATCATATATCATAGAATTTCTCGTACGACCAGGCATACACACACACATATATATTCTGCTAACACCCGCTAAGAGTCTTATTCTGCTAACATTGGGCTTATTCTGCTAACATTGCTCCGCCGCCGACTGGAACCACAACCACCACCCACCGTCCCCACCCCCGCCCTACCCACCTTCTTCCCCGCACGCCAGCACGTCCCACGCCCCAACCTTCCTCTCCGCCTTCTGCCACCACCACACCTCGCCCCAATCCCCTCCCGCGCGCTGCCGTCCTGAGCCGCCATGGCTTTCCCCCGACACCCCCGTACTGCACGGTGGAGCGCAACCCC
>NC_041385.1:521195370-521222858 GCF_002162155.2 Triticum dicoccoides
CGCAACCCCGTCACCTCTTCCCCGCGTGCGCCGCTACTTCCTTCTCTCGTCGGTCCCGGCCGACCGCTCCCTCCACCCCCCATGGCCGGATCTCGCATCTCCCCCATCCGTCGCGTCTCCCCGCGCGAGCCGTCACGACCACCACCAAGTGCTCCCCCGGCCAAGAACCCCACCCCGATCAAAACCGCCTCCGCCAACCCTGCCCCGCGACGACCGGATCCGCCTCTTTGACGGCCGGATCAGCCTCTCCCACATCAGCGGTCGTCGCCCCTGCTTTCCTACCTTCTTCTCCACCGACGGCCACCACCAGCGCCATGCTCCACCCTCACCCTCATCTCCCCCATGCGCCGAACCCTTCCACCCCCACCTCGCGCGAGCTTCCCTCCCCTTCCTCTGACTACAACGCGTCGAGGTCGATGGGCACACTGGGGCTCACCTCGTCTACCCCCGTGCGGTCCACCCCGGCTCCACTGCAGCCCGCCCTCCCGGCCGGGAGATTCTCCCAAGCGCACCAGCCGCACCCTACTTCTTCTCCCCTTCTGACGAACAGACAAACATGCGAGCCTTTGGGCCATGCAGTTCTGAAAGCTTTTTGTTTGTTTTTTCAGATTTGGCCGTTGATGTGCAGTCCGCCAGTGACAGGAGTGCGTCATGGCCGAGCAGCATGAAGCTCAGTTGCCTTGCAGTCCAGTACGTGGGGGCACGCAGCACGCCCCACCGTCGCCTTGCAGTCCAAATTCCGGATTTCTTGCTGTTGCGTTGCATGCAGCAACAAGGAGAAGTACGGATTCATCAGCCTCGTCTCCTGCTACCTGAGGTAATTCCTTTGTGCTGCATCAGAGATGGTTCTGCTACCGTTCATCATCCATGGTGTCCATGTGGTCAGTGCAATCTCATGACGGATGGGTTCTTTTCATCCTCTCCAGCTAGTTCTACAATGAGCAGCTGCTATCGTTCACTATCCTCCCCCACAACGCAGTGTGGCAGGGCGGCAGATTTAGTGCGGCAGGGCGGCGCTTGCAGTGCGGCACTCACAGCCGAGCAGCAAACCCACTGAAACCTATGAGTACATGAGGCCGACGAATCCCTGCAGAAAAAGGAAGATCCTATCCATCAGGTCTTGCATCTTTGTCATGTTTTTCTAGTGATTGCTCTGATGATCCGTTGTGCAAGATAGGCTGAAGGCCCAGCCTTCTTCGGTACGACATCAACAGAGTACTCTTTGTGCTGAAACCATGCCTTTTTGTTGTTGTTGCGAAACACAAGTTTATTATAGTACTAGAATCATTAGCAAAGAATGTTTGGGAACTTGCTTTCAGTGAGATATAGGTTCTTTTTTCAAGGCACGGGAGTTTACAGAAACCTACGAAATTAGTATATTGCAATGCTCATTATCTGAGACCACAAGTTATCTTGTTTAGTTGCATAAGGTGGAAGGAGAGAGTTTCCAAACTGCATGCCATGGTCAGGGCTCATGTTTTATACTTTGTAATTGAGAAGTTATCTTCAGGGCTCATGTTTTATACTTTGTAATTGAGAAAATGCAGAGAGGAAATGAGAGTAAAAAATGGATGTGAATGAATGCTTGTGTGTAATGTGTAGCGTGCAAACAAAAAATGTAGCCCACTCGCGTCGTCCCCGTAGTGCATATTTCATTAACCAAAAAAATGTATGCATTGCACTAGGGGGAAACTAAACTCTAGAGAAAAAATAAAAGAGGAAACTACAGTGCACTCCGGTATTAAAAGAAGACCACTCCGAACGACTTTGAAGTAGACTTCACTTGAAAAAATGTATTTAAAAAATTTATGTTGTGTTTGTTGAAAGACATTTAAACTAGTAAAAGAAAGTAATGAGGTTCACTCTCAAGAGTGTTGGGGTTCACTTCCCGTCCTCTATGCGGTCCACTCGTTCATAATTTTTTTATAGAAAAGATAAAAGAATCCATGCAGCTCGCTTGACCCTTGTATGCAGTGCGGTTTTTCATCTGAAGCAGTGTGATTTTATGTTGGATGAAGCTCACTCGTCGATTTGAGTGTCGCAAAAATGTTTTCGTGTGTCTCAGAATTCAGTCAACTACGTTAACACTTGTAGTGCCTTCGGTCTTCGAATGTCGTTCACTTTTAAGAGTGATATTGTTCACTTGCGTATGAGAAAAAAACTTCCGACAAAAGAAATTATGCAGCTTGCTTGCCCTTCCGATGCAGTGCGGTTTTCATTCTGAAGCAGTGCGGTCGGTCGTATGATGTTGTTCATCCCGTAAGTGCAAAAAAATTGTTACGAAAGCGGAAAAAAAGTAATGCGGTTCATTTCTTGAGAGTTTTGTGGTTTATTTACACCCGATGTGAAGTGCACTCCACTTTCTCGTCCTTGAAAAAAAATTACGTTTGAATAAAAGAAACCATGCCGTTCTCTTACCCGTCTGATGTAGTGTGGTTTTTCCTCCGTTGCAGTGCGGTTTTCAGTCGGATGAAGTACCTACGTCAATTTGGGTGTCGCGAAAAACAGTGTCCGCATTTCGGTAAATTCAAAATTTCTCTTAAACCGTACAGAATTAGAGAGAGTGTTCTACATGAAAGAGTTGCGTATCATCGATATCTTTCCAACGGCGTATCGTTTGAATAATTCAGACCAGCGGTTTGCAAAAATTTCACCAAAAACGGCCGCTGCCACTCGTCGTCCGCCGCACAATTTTCAAAATTAACTTAAAACCGTTAGGAATTTCAAAAATATTTAAACATATGAAAGTTGCGCCTCATTCGTAGCTTTCCAACGGCGTATCGCACGCCTCGTTTCGACAAACGGTTGAAAAACTGAAGCGAAAACAGTACTGAAAATTTGAAATTTTTTAAAAAACAGAATTTCCGCGATTTAGTAAATTTGAAACTGCTCTTAAACCGTAAGGAATTAGAGAAACATTTATATATGGAAAAGATGCGCCTCGACGATATCTATCCAACGGCGTATCGTTTGCTTCATTCCGACGAGCGGTTTAGAAGAAATAGCGAAAAAACGCTTGCTGCCACTCGTCATGGGCCGCACCATTTTCAAAACTGCTCTTAAACCGTGTGGAATCTCAAAAAGTTTTCAACATGTCGAAGTTGCGCCTAATCCATAGCTTTTCAACGGTATATTACACGCCTCATTCCGATAAACAGTTAAAAACTTAGAGCGAAAACAGTACAAAAAAATAACGCGTGCAGTTTTTTCCGACGAGAAGTTCACTCCTGTGAGTACTGCAACACACTTGGTTCAAAGAATGACATGCACCTGCGTTCAATGTGCAGTGCGGAAGTGGTGTGCAGAATAGTTATTCTGCTAATATTAGCAGAATATATATATATATATATAATTTCTACTACAATTTGCAGATCATTACATTCAGGCATTAGGTGAAATAGTATTCTCCTTAGGGAGCTATGACCTGGTCAAACAAAAATCCTGCCATTTCCTCTTGAAGTGCTCGTATGCGGTCCTTTGGTAGGACCTGATCCCGCATATGTTGCATCTTTAAAGAAGGAGATCAGTATGAATATATTAGTTGTGTGTGTATAACAGATCATGGTAAAAAGAATTGTGAATTGTGTTTACGTACCCAAAGATTTCTTACATCTTTGCTCCTTTCGGCCATAAAGCGAATATTCTCACAAACATAGTATGCACATAAATTATTCCCCGACGTGTACCTCATGCACTTTAAGAGAATACAATTCAATCAGATAATAATCAAGCATGATAATGGTATTGGAACTAGAATTAAAAAGATGCACAGACGTAGCTAGTACTACTTAATTACCCTGGGTCACCACCATTTCAGTGTTGGTTTCCATGGGCCGACAACCTCTTTGATGAACTTTTTCCAAACCCTGCCGGCAAATAAAATGAATAAAGGAGTTATTAATTACTTAATATCAGGAAATGAACTAAAGAGGCCGACATAGTGCGATAATGATTGAAATTACCTGTCAAGCATCAACTTCAGGCTAGTGTATTCTTTAGGTTCTTTAAGTAGTGGGTCCAGTACTTGAACTTTTCCCTTGTCAATTTCAATGATTAGTAGGATCCAGTGGAAACTGCGCACACATTTGTATAAGCGGGCATGTGCATAACTCATCAACTACACTTGTTAACATCTAGTAAGCAAAATAGAATTTGTATTACAAGACAGTAACACTCATTCGAAGTTGTAAGGAAGTAGTATTTCTGGTTTGGTATTTAGTTCCTTCAAAAATGTTGGCAAGCTACTCTTTGTGTCTTCTGTGCTGATTTTTAACGCACCTTCATTAACGGTATTCGGGTCAATGAACCCAATGCCATAGAGTCCATCTCTTTTCATATCATAAATCTTCATTCTGCATAATACCACGCACAAGAATATAGTGAGGATAATTACAAGCAATGAATGAGCACAGCTAGAGTCTAAAATTATAGAAAGAAATCATTTATAGACAATAGCAACTGACGAGAGATTTGTCGAGTGCGTCTTGATTGAGTAACTGAAACATTTCTTCAAACTCAATCCACAAATCTTTTCCATGGAAGTAATGCTCTGGCTTGACTTTCACCATGGGGCTCTCTCGCCCGTTCTTTATTTCTCTTAGGTACCAGTCATGCAATCTACGCATTTGCGTTGATAGAAGCGGGACCTCCTCAGGCCTGAGCAGAGGGTTCCTGGGGACATATTTCCATGTTACTTCCTCCTCTTCAATCATGGGGAGATCCTCGATGCCTAGGAGTTGTTCAACAGTGACACCGGCCTCTCTAGTCATCTCTCTAGCAGCGTTAGTTATTACCGGCTTATCGGCGGTACTCACCTTGAGCGGGGGGATCGATTGCACTACATGTTCTCCCAGCTGGGGAATAGTTTTCCCACTTTTATTACTACATGTAAGGCTTGACTCCTTATCTTTTTATACATGATATGACTTCTTAATGGAGCGGTCATAGTCTGATTGGCTTTTCTCCACAGTTGGTTTACCAAGATCCACAAAGTGTTTTATGACTTTCTCAGGCATTTTCTCCTTTGGCGGCAGTGGCGGTTTTCGTGCAAAATGGGCCTTCACTTCAGCAGCCACTTGGGCTTTGTTTTCCTCCTCAGTCATCTCGTAAGCCAACTTCTTTTTGGAAGGAGGGTTGTGTTTCTTCGTTGGTGCTCTCTTCCACTTTGGAGAAGGTTGACGCGCCCGAGATTGATATGGCGGACTCGCGCTGGGCTCCATCTCGGGGTGGGTGGAGTGATATGTCTCCAATGTATCTATATTTTTTTGATTATTACATGCTATTATATTATCTGTTTTGGATGTTTTATATGCATTAATATGTTGTTTTATATTATTTTTGGGACTAACGTATTAACCTAGAGCCCAGTGCCAGTTTCTGTTTTTTCCTTGTTTTTGGCTTTTTTAGAAAAGGAATATCAAACGGAGTCCAAACGGAATAAAACTTCTGCGGTGATTTTTCTTGGACAAGAAGACACCTATGTGACCTGGAGAGAGGGCCAGAGGAGTCCCGAGGAGGCCATAAGCCCTCAGGACGCGCCCCAGGTGGGGCGCCCCTAGGCTTGTGGACCCCTCGAAGGTCCTCTAACCCTAGTTCCACCTCTATAAATTCTAAAATATCCCCCCCAACATCAGAAGCGTCCACAAAAATACTTTTCCACCATCGCAAGCCTGTGTTCCCGTAAGATCCCATCTTGGGGCCTTTTCCGGCGATCTGCCGAAGGGGGATTCGATCATGGAGGGGCCCATGTTACTAAATTACCTCTCGTTATGTTGAGATTGCTATTGTTTCTTTCTTCATCCTTGCATATGCTAGTTTTTGCTTACCTTGATAATTTGATTGCTTACAAAATGCCCATGCATAGGAAGCATGTTAGACTTAAATTTGTTTGTCACATGTTTTATGATGCTCTCCTTGTGTTTCAATTATTATCTTTTATGTGAGCATCATCAATATTTCAATGCCTAGCTAAAAGGCTTTAAAGAAAAGCGCTTGTTGGGAGACACCCCAATTTTTTTCTTTTCTGTTTTTATGAAAATACACATTAGTACCTCTGTAGTAATTGTGTTTTAGTGTTCCAATTAGTGTTTGAGCCAAGTAAGACCTTTGGGATGATCTATGGTGATAGTTGATTTGATTTTGCTGAAAACAGAAACTTTTGCGTCCAGTAGCAGAATTTTGATAATTCAGAGCAACGTGATATGGTTCTGAAATTTTTACACAAGGTTGATATACAAATTTCCTAAGTTTTCATAATTTTTCAGAATTTTTGGAGTTACAGAAGTATATGAAGTTTTCATATTGCTACAAACTGTTCTGTTTTAGACAGATTTGTTTTTATTGCGTTCATTGCTTATTTTGATGAATCTATGGGTAGTATCAGGGGGTATGAACCATGAAGAAATTGGAATACAGTAGATATAACACCATTATAAATTTAGAATGAGTTCACAATAGTACCTAAGTGGAGATTTGCTTTTCTTACACTAATGGATCTTATGAGTTTTCTGTTGAGTTTTGTGTTGTGAAGTTTTCAGGTTTTGGGTAAAGATTTGATGGACTATCGAATAAGGAGTGGCAAGAACCTAAGCTTGGGGATTCCCAAGGCACCCTAAGGTAATAATAAAGGACAACCAAGCATCTAAGCTTGGGGGTACCCCGGATGGCATCCCCTCTTTCGTCTTCAATCCATCGGTAAATTTACTTGAGGCTATAATTTTATTCACCACATGATATGTGTTTTGCTTGGAGCGTCTTGTATGATATGAATCTTTGCTTTTTAGTTTGCGACAATCATCCTTTCTGTACACACCTTTTGAGAGGGACATGCATTAATCGTGAATTTATAGAATACTCTGTGTGCTTCACTTATATCTTTTGAGCTAGGCAGTTTGCTCTAGTGCTTCACTTATATCTTTTTAGAGCACGACGGTGGATTTATTTTATAGAAATAGTTGAACTCTCATGTAGGGCTGGGCATAAAAACCGACCAACCGAAAACGGAACCGAAACCGAAGCCGAATAAATCGAAATTTCGGATTTTTAAGTGTAAACAGAAAAATTCGGTTAGCTGGGCTACTAACCAAACCAAATTTGGTCAGTTCAGTGTATTTCTCGGTTAACTGAAATACAGCCCATCCCCCCTGCCCTGCCCCCGGCCTAGTACAGCCCACCCCCCGCAGGCCGTAATTGACCAACCACCTAGGCACCCACAACCACAACCCACCCACCCTCCCACTTCCAGTCGAGGCACGCACCAGCATAAACCTAGGCACCCTCGCCCTCGACCCCTCCCCTCCCCCATGCCGCCCCGCCAGATGCCCCCTTCCCTACCTAGCCGCCGCCGCTGCTTCTCATCTGAGCGGCTGAGACGCCACCACCGGCGCCAGCGGCCACCACATCTTCCCCCCCACTCGACGCCCCTACGGGCCTGCCCTACCCAGCCGCTGCCGCATCTACAGGAAGGAAGGAGAGGTCAGATAAGTCAGACAAGGACCCACCGTTGGCACTCGATAGCATCTCGGATTCTCGGCAGTGTATTCTCCAGTTTGTTATCATGTCTTCCACAGCAGAAACTGAGCATTCAGTCAACGTAATAAGCCCAATCTCCCATCCTTTGTCTCCTATTTTATTTTGTTCTTTGTGAGTAGATGGTAAACGTGGATGTGGATGCAGAGAAAAAAGATGAGGTCTATGGTTCTTTTTTTTATGCAGAGAAAAAAGTGTTGTTTGGCCAATACTGCAATATTCTGTAATCTGTATGAATGTACGCCCAGGCCTAGTCTTTGTAGTTTGTATGTACCTTATGAATGTTCTCTATCTCTCTGGTTTAGTAACATCTGGACATGACACCAACTCAGACGGGACAGAAGGAAGCTAGTAGGATTTGAATGTCTTGATCTGTCCTAGCTGTTACATTGTATACATATTATTTATTAGTAGTCTCTTACTACTGCTGGAAATTTACATTGGTTACATTGTTTTGTCTTATGGTTATATATATTGTAAGAAGCTCATCTCAGCCATCTACTTAGTGCACTCACACTATATGTACTGATTTTAGTAGATGCATCGTTGGTAACTTGTATTTTTAATATGTTTTTAATTCTTCTCCGAAGTAATTGGTATAGAAGAATGATCACATGAATTCTAATCATCTTACTATTTTTTAGATGGTTGAACCTGGTGGACTACGTATCATTGGTGATGATGACATGACTGAAGAGGAGATGCGAGTTTATGAGGAAGAACAAAGAAAGAATGATGAGTATGAAAAGGAAAAGAAGGAGATGGAGGAACGACCTACAAGAAGGCAGATGCAGAAAAGATCACGGATGTGGGATCACTTTTCTGAGGTACTAGTTGGTGGTCTTCTCAAGTTTGGAAGGTGCAAGCATTCCAATCATGATATCAAGGCCGTTCTAGAGATTAATGGTACATCTTCCTTAATCAGTCATTTTAATACTTGCAAGTATAATCCTCATAATGATAAGAATAAGAATCAAGGTACTTTGCAAGTTATCCAAGGGGAAAGTCCTTCAGTGCATAAATTTGATCCCGAAGCACTAAGGAAAGCTATTGCTAAGATAATTATAGTAGATGAGCTTACACTCGCATTTACTGAAAAAACTAGTTTTAGAGAAGTCATGTCAATTGCATGTCCACGTTTCAATATGCCTTCTAGAAGAACATGCACTAGGGATGTTGTGAAGGTTTATTTTGAAGAGAGAGCGAAGCTGAAACTTTTTTTCCAAACAATCATGTCAAAGAGTGTGTCTCACTACCGATGGTTGGACTTTTCAAATACAAGATTGTTATATGGCAGTCACAACACATTTTATTGATCCTGAATGGAATTTGCACAATAAAATCATTAGCTTTTTCCTAGTAAAAGGTCATAAGGGAGATGATATTGGAAAATCCTTAGAGCAATTCTTGATGGAGTGGGGAATGGAACATGCACTAGGTATGAGGAAGAAGATCCGCTCTATACATTAGATTTAACTAGTGAGAAAGCTCCTAGTATTCCTGTTGATAGTGATTGGGATAATGCTACGAAAATGGTTGAATTTCTTGGACAATTTTATCACCTTACTCTTAGTGTTTCTGCCACACTCCATGTGACAGGGAATCAATTTTCTATGGATATTGCTGAAATTAATGTTGTGTTGGAAGAGTGGGCTGATAGTGATGATATTTTGCGCAAAACAATGGCCAAGAAAATGCAAGATAAGTATGATAAGTATTGGGGATGTTGGAATGAGAAGGTGGATAATGAAAGGGGGAAGGGGAGAGGAAAGAAAAAGGAAGTGGAGAATGTGAACATGTTTGTATGTGCTGCAACTGTTCTTGATCCAAGATTCAAGCTTTCAAACTTCACAAAACTAGCAATTGAAGAAATGTATGGTGAGTTAAATGGAGGCAAAGCATGGGAAGCGGTGAAAACATTTATGTGTGCTTTGTTTGAAGAGGATAAAGCTAAGTATGCACCAAGTGATGCAAGCAAGCATGTGCGAGCTCCACAATCTGAACCAACTCAAAAAAGGGAAGGAAGGAAATTGGCGTCTCAGATAAATAAAAAGTTGAGAGTTGGTGGTGATGTTGAAGCTAGCATGAGCAAATCTGAATATGAGAAATACCTACATGAAGAGAATGAAGTAAATAGGGACGATTTTGACATTCTAAAATGGTGGAAGAAGAATGCTGCTAGATTCCCAATATTGGCATGAATAGCCCGTGGTGTGTTGGTTGTTCCGGTATCAACAGTTGCGTCTGAGTCGGCATTTAGCACAAGTGGTCACATCCTAAATGAATTTAGAACCTCACTTACACCATTCATGGTCCAAGCTCTTGTTTGTGCCCAAGATTGGCTAAGGGGTTCTATTACTATCAACATTGAAGAAGATGAGGAGGAATTGTTAAGATTGGAAAAGGGTAACATATTGTGATTGTTTTCTATGTAATTTTCTATATTTCTAACTTCCTATGCTTATTACATGTTTATTTCATTCTTTTTTAGAACTAATTGAAGAGTTTGGTAGTACAAATTCATCCAAATCAAAAGCAAGTAGTAGCAAGTCTGTTTGCAAGCCATCTGGGGCTGAGCCATCTTGCCCACCTCCATCCTCTACTTAAACATTGGTGAGTTGCAAGAAATTTTCTTCCTCTTGTTCATGCTTTTAGGTTTCATTTATTTTTTCTGCAGTAGACCAACTTTGATATTTTCAAATGCTGATGTAATGCAATTTTTGTATCATTCAAAACATGCACAACACAACCATGTGGTTTCCTTACAGACTGTTATGTCATGTAAATGCAAATGTTGCTATGATAAACCTCATGTGAATGCTGTTATGCAAATGTTGCTTTATGCACTTCATGTACTTTGTTTTCCGAATTCTAGGCATATATACATCACTAGATTTGCTTAATAGTATTGTGTGGTATCTAGTATTCTATTTTAGCTGAATTCTGTACTATCTACAAAAAATGGCAGATTGGCTCACTTGGCTGGAACTTGGAATGGTCAAGATGCTCCGGACATGTCAAGATGCTCATGTTCATGATGGCGAATTGGGAGTCTTACTGTTTGCTACTCTTCAACGTCAAGTGCAAATCTATTGTCATTTATCACTATCACTTTGTGTTGTCGAACACTTGAACTTGGACTTTGGTTATGGCTAGTGCTGGAACTTGGACTGCCAGTTTGTCACTCTGTGTTATTGAACTTGGACTTGGTTATGTATTGTGCTGGAACTTTGGTTATGTCTCTGGTGAACCTTGTTTAACTTTGGTTATTGTGATGGAACTTGGACTTGATTATGCATGATTCAATATTACATTGTTTAACTTTGGTTATTATGCTGGAACTTGGACTTGAATATGCATGTTTTAATATTCTGGTATCCTTATATTTGATATCACATATATGTTCTACCAATTTTACAAATTTGTGTTGTTATGCTATCAAAATTTTTCTTTATAATATGCATGCTGTCAATATGTTCTTAAAGCAAAAGGGCATTTTCTGTTTATGGTACAAAATTCGGTTAAACCGAAAACCGAACCGAAAAAATCGGTTAACCAAAATTTCGGTTAGTTGATTTTTAGTGCTTAATTCGGTTCCCACTTATGCAAACCTAATTCATCAAAAAACCGAACAACAGAAACCGAATTTTAGGTTTCTACCAAATGCCCAGGCCTACTCTCATGCTTCACTTATATTATTTTGAGAGTCTTAAACAACATGGTAATTTGCTTAGGTCATGAATTTAGTCCTAATATGATGGGCATCCAAGAGGGATATAATAAAAACTTTCATATAAAGAGCATTGAATATGTGAGAAGTTCGATTCCTTGCATTTGTTTTGAGATATAAATATGGTGATATTAGAGTCATGCTAGTGAGTAATTGTGGATTGGTAGAAATACTTGTGTTAAAGTTTGTGATTCCCGTAGCATGCACGTATGGTGAACCATTATGTGATGAAGTTGGAGCATTATTTATTTTTTGATTGTCATCCTTTGTATGGAGGTCGGGAGCGCGCGATGGTTAACTCCTACCAACCTCTCCCCTAGGAGAATGTGTATTAGTACTTTGTTTCGATGGCTAATAAACTTTTGCAATGAGTATGTGAGTTCTTTAAGACTAATCTTGAGTCCATGGATTATACGCACTCTCACCCTTCCACCATTGCTAGCCATTCCGAGATATATTGCCATGCAACTTCCACCGTTCCATTTATTATGACACGCACCATCATTATCATATTGTGCTCATATGCATGATGCATTCATATACAGTAATATCTTTGTTCTAGCATCGAGTTGTAATTCTTGGATTGTAAGTAAATAAAAGTGTGACTATCATCATTATTAGAGCATTGTCCTATGCAAGGAAAGGATGATGGAAGCTATCATTCCCTCACAAGTTGGGATGAGACTCCAGACTTTATAAAAATAAAAGAGGCCAAAGAAGACCAAACAAAAAAAAGAGAAAAGAAAAAATGAGAGAAAAATAGAAGGGACAATGTTACTATTGTTTTCCACACTTGTGCTTCAAAGTAGCACCATGATCTTCATGATAGAGAGTCTCCTATTTTGTCACTTTCATATACTAGTGGGAATTTTTAATTATAGAACTTGGCTTGTATATTCCAATGATGGGCTACCTCAAATTGCCCTAGGTCTTCGTGAGCAAGCAAGTTGGATGCACACCCACTTAGTTTCTTTTTGAGCTTTTATACACTTATAGCTCTAGTGCATCCATTGCATGGCAATCCCTACTCACTTGCATCGATATCGATTGGTGGGCATCTCCATAGCCCATTAATTTTCCTAGTTGATGTGAGACTTTCTCCTTCTTTTTGTCTTCTCCACAACAACCATATTCTATTCCACCTATAGTGCTATATCCATGGCTCATGCTCATGTATTGCATGAAAGTTGAAAAAGTTTGAGAACACTAAAAGTATGAAAAAATTGCTTGACTAATATCGGGGTTGTGCATGATGAAATACTTTGTGTGATGAAGATGAAGCATAGCCAGACTATATGATTTTGTAGGGATAACTTTCTTTGGCCATGTTATTTTGAGAAGACATGATTGCTTTATTAGTATGCTTGAAGTATTATTTTTTATGTCAATATTAAACTTTTGTTTGGAATCTTATGGATCTGAATATTCTTGCCACAATAAATAAGATTGCATTGATAAGTATTTTAGGTAGCATTCCACATCAATTATTCTGTTTTTATCATTTACCAACTCGAGGATGAGCAGGAATTAAGCTTGGGGATGCTTGATATGTCTCCAGCGTATCTATAATTTTTGATTGTTCCATGCTATTATATTATTTGTTTTGGATGTTTTATATGCATTAATATGCTATTTTAAATTATTTTTGGGACTAACTTATTAACCTAGAGCCCAGTGCCAGTTTCTGTTTTTCCTTGTTTTTGGCTTTTTCAGAAAAGGAATATCAAACGGAGTCAAAATGGAATAAAACTTTCATGATGATTTTTCTTGGACTAGAAGACACTTACGTGACTTGGAGAGACGGCTAGAGGAGTCCCGAGGAGGCCACAAGCCCTCAGGGCGCGCCCCAGGTTTGGCGCCCCCTAGGCTTGTGGATCCCTCGAAGGTCCTCTAACCCTAGTTCCACCTCTGTAGATTCTAAAATATTCCCACAACATCAGAAGCGTCCAAAAAAATACTTTTCCGCCGCCGCAAGCGTATGTTCCCGTGAGATCCCATCTTGGGGCCTTTTCTGGCGATATGCCGGAGGGGGATTTGATCACGGAGGCCCCCTACATCAACCTTGCTGCCCTACCGATGATGCGTGAGTAGTTTACCACAGACCTACGGGTCCGTAGCTAGTAGCTAGATGGCTTATTCTCTCTCTTTGATCTTCAATAGCATGTTCTCCTCAATGTTCTTGGAGTTCTATCCAATGTAATCTTCTTTTGCGGTGTGTTTGTTGATCCGATGAATTTTGGATTTATGACCAGATTATCTATGAATATTATTTGAATCTCATCTGAATTCTTATATGCATAATTTGATAGCTTTGTATTTCTCTCCGATCTATTGATTTGGTTTGGCCAACTAGATTGATTTATCTTGCAATGGGAGAGGTGCTTTGTGATGGGTTCAATCTTGCGGTGTCCTCACCCGGTGACATAGTAGGGGTAGCAAGGCACGTATTGTATTGTTGCCATTACGGGTAAAAAGATGGGGTTTATATCATATTGCTTGAGCTTATCCCTCTACACTTAATGCATTACTCTGTTCTCTTGAACTTAATACTTTAGATGCAGGCACGAGTCGGCCGACGTGTGAAGTAATAGTAGTAGATGCGGAATCGTTTCGGTCTACTTGTCATGGACGTGATGCCTATATTCATGATCATTGCCTTAGATATCGTCATAGCTTTGCACTTTTCTATCAATTGCTCAACAGTAATTTATTTACCCACCGTATGCTTTATTCAAGAGAGAAGCCTCTAGTGAAACCCATGGCCCCGGGTCTATTTTCCATCATATATCTTGCTGCACTTTATTTATATTCACTTTAGTTTGCTCTTTTATTTATCTTTGATACATATCTATATTAGATCTCACTCTTGTTCGTGACCGTGAAGGGATTGACAACCCCTTTTTCGCGTTGAGTGCAAGTGTTTGTTAGTTTGTGTAGGTGCATATATTGGAGACTTGCTTATGCCTCCTACTGGATTGATACCTTGGTTCTTAACTGAGGGAAATACTTATCTCTACTTTACTGCATCACCCTTTCCTTTTCAAGGGAAAAATCAATGCAAGCTCAAGAAGTAGCATGGAGTCGGCTGATGCGGTGGCGGACTAGCGCTGCACTCCGTCTCGGGGTGGGGTGGAGTCAGCTGATGTGATAGACTTGGTGGAGGAGTCGGTGGCCTTGGAGGATGCATTCCTTTCTCCTTACGCAGAGACCACGTATGACTTCTCCCAGTGTCTGCTCCACCTGACCTCCAGGAAAGTCAAGCTCTAGCGAGTCATATCCAGACATCACTTCATCCACCCCGACACGAGCATAGCCAACTAGAATCAGATTGTCATGGAAGGTTGCTTCAGGGGGATTTGGTAAAGCATAGCCGTCCGCCACCTTCATGGATATGTTCTTCAGTTTCATGTGTAGCTCACAAGTTGTCGTCTCTTTGATATCATCCACGGGGTAGCGAGCCAGCACTGCATCATCGGCCGGGACCCCCATGGAACCCATGCTGCTTTTCGGCATAGATGGGACGGTGCTATCCAATGCTGGATCCGCTTGCTGCTGCCGCTGAGACGCCCTTTCCAGGCTAAGTGTGTCGATCTGCTCCTGCTGCCGCATGAAAGCGTGTTCCAACTCCGCATGATTTGATTCTACCTGTTGAAGCCGACCTGCATCCTGCTTCTTCTTGTCTTCCTCCTGCTTCTTCTTTCTCGCACAGCTTCTGTAAGTAATGTTCCACTCCGCAAACCCCTCAACCCACGGAACAACGCCTTTTCCTCGTGTTCGTCCCGGGTGTTCAGGATTCTTGAGGGTGCGTGTAAGCTCGCGTTCTCTCTTTCGAGTTGGAACACCCCCGTTCAAGCCTCTTCTATTGCAACAAGTAAAGCATCTGAGGCTTCTTTAAGACTTGTCTGCTCAATAATCTCACCCGTCTTTGGGTCCAACTTTCCCCCATGCGCATAAAACCAAGTCCTGCACATGTTGGCCCAACCCAATGTTTTTGGAGTGACCCCTGTAGCAATCATCTTTTCCTCAGATTCATCCCACTTAGGCCGGTGAGTCTTGTAGCCACCTGGGCCCAGAACATGGTGGTGCTTTTTTTCTCAGCATTGATCTTGTTTTTCCTCGACTGTTACTTAGCTGCTTCTGATTCCTTGAACTCCACAAATAAGTCCCAGTGATCTTTTGCCTTCGCAGTGGTCCAGTGAATTCTGGAGTCTGCTTTTCTGCTTCGATGTAGCCAGCCCATAATCTTTTCTTCTAGTTGCAGAATTGTGTGGCCATCTTATTAAGAGCACTTTTCTTGACTTTCTCCTGTTCTGCATCTGTGAAATGCTCTCGTAGGGTGAAATGTGTCATGAGCGTATCCCAAAGCAGAGCTTTTGCTCCTTCATCGACAAAACTAACTCCTCGATCTTCCTTTGGCTTATTCCATTCTTGAACAGAGATTGGGATTTGGTCCCTGACAATAACTTCGCATTGAAGAGTAAATTTGTCCGTGTTTTTTTAGGAGCAAGCGGTTCGCCATTTGGTTTGTTCTCATTGATGTTGTACTTTATGCCAGCCTGCAAATTTTTGGCCGGGCCTCGTACTGCCCTGCTTGTAGAAGATTTGCTCGATCCGGAGGGCTAAAATAAGAAAGATTCGTTAATACACGCACACACACATACACACACACAGACACACACACACACAAATCAATTAATACATGTAATGATCACCAAAGGCCTTTGATGATCCTTTCTTGTATTGTATTTGCATCAGTATTTTCCCCAGGGAGGAAGGGATGATGTAGTACAGCGAAGGTAGGTATGTCCCTCAGTTATGAAACCAAGTTTATTGAACCAGTGGGAGAACCAAGCAACACTATGTAAACGGTACCTGCACACAAAGAACAAATACTTGCAACCCGACGCAAAAGGGGTTGTCAATCCCTCTCGAGTAAAAGATTGGTAAAGTGATAGATTGGTAGATGAAATAAGATAAAATCAAATAAAATTTAGTGAGGTATTTTTGGTTTTTTGATAATATAGATCTGAAAATAAAAGATGCAGATAAATAAAAAGGCAAATAGCAATATATATCTGAAGATATATGATGAGAAAATAGACCCGGGGGCAATAGATTTCACTAGTGGCTTCTCTCAATTGATATAACTTCAAATAATTATGACGATATCCAGGCAATGATCATTATATAGGCATCACGTCCAAGATTAGTAGACCGACTCCTGCCTGCATCTACTACTATTACTCCACACATCGACCGCTATCCAGCGTGCATCTAGTGTATTAAGTTCATGGAGAAACGGAGTAATGCAATAAGAACGATGACATAATGTAGACAAGATCTATTCATGTAGAAATAGACCCCATTTTGTTATCATTAATAGCAATGATCAATACGTGTCTTGCTGCCCCTTCTGTCACTGGGAAAGAACATCGCACGATTGAACCCATCACAAATCACCTCTTCCCATGGCAAGAAAAATCGATCTAGTCGGCCTAACTAAAACAAAGATTCGAAGAAGAAATACGAGGCTATACACTAGTACAGCGAGGTGTTATACAAACGGTTTTTAACCCCTTTCCGTGACGGCATTTGGAACCGTTGCCTAGTGAGTGTGGGCGATAGGGGCGTCCTTCCCACACGACCCAAAAACCGTTGGGGATATGCCCTCCTGGCACAAACACTCGGCAAAATGAGGTCGTGTGCGATCGATGAGCGATCAAATACGATTATACGTACAACAGTGCTAAAAAAATTACAATTACACAGGTGAAATCATTTCCGGTCGTAAGTACATCCACACAGTCAGTCTTCGCTAAACATTTCCGTTCATATATACATCCCACACAGTCGCCCCAAGGAAAACGTTTCTGTTCGCAGGTACATCACACACAATATTCCGCGTCCAATCGTTTGTGATAGCATTTCCATTGCACACGGTATTAACAATTTTATGGTTTGCGTTATTGAATGCATCACACATTGTGCGTAGAATAAACTATGTGTCAAAGGCTGTCCATCACAAATAGTTTTCAAGAGAATGTCGTGTGTGATTGTTCATTAATCCAACATGGTTTATTCCTAGAAATTGTGTGTGTTGCCTGATGTCATCACCCACGGTGTTTTCTCAATAACCGTTTGCAATAGAAAAACCCAATTAGCAGGCTAATTATCCTATTATTAATAATCCATTTATTAATCTATTTGACATTTCATATTAAGCACAAAATATATTTCATTTTCATAATTGAAATACATCAGAGTACAACATCATATAGCTTCAGCACTCATCTACGCCATTACACAACCGCACCAGCACCAAGTTTCACATGCAACATCTATAACCTTTCGAAATTAGCATCATAGACGGTATATAGACAGATGTATCTCATCTGGAAAATGCTGAAGCAGAAGGCGAATATTGAGCCTTCATTGATGTTAAAGATCTTTGCAACTTTAGGCCAGTGCCTGTGGATGATTGACCATCCATCCTTCGTCCTCTTCAGGAACACTTCAATATTGAACCATGGGTGTTGTATGAATACCTTCCTCGTCTCCTGCTCATACAGGTGATTTGAGAGGTAATCATCAGTGAACTGCTATGGAAAGGCCTGAAAACAAGGATGTGTATAAATATCTTCTCAATATCGGAAATGGGGCAAAGGAATAAAAAAGGCAAGGCATAATAGTTAGTACCATCCTGTAGTGAACTGATGTCTTGTTCATTGTGCAGACAAAGATCTTGTTGTTGTTTGTTGCTAATTTCTTTATCCTAACAATCTTTCTGAGCTTCTTGACTTGACTGATATTCATGGACAACTCATTTCCCCATATGCAAAAATGGTCGAACAATGGATCAAAACCTCTGACATCAAGACCTACATGTGCAAGACCAAATTGTTAAAAACCTAAATATTAGAACGGTTCCTACAATTGCATAATAATGTGCTATTAAACAATGGACCATGCACGTGCTAACCTAGATTGTAAACCTCAGTGCTTCCCATTGTTTCCCTGCAACACATATAAGGTAGTTAGTCATCAGGTTAAGTAAGGGTTCGCATGCTATCAGTAAAATATGTTGATGAAAAATAAGCACATTGCAGATTCATCAGATTAATTCAAGCCACATGGAAAACCCATTTGTCCAAACCAAGCATGATTAAGAACTAGGAAATATAGCACTTGTACATCTTTCTCATGTATTAAGTGCAGCCAATTCGATTTATTCCTCACATGCACAACAATACAAAATTCTACCCATGACAATTGGACATCGCATTGCAGAATTGAACCAACAGTTAACTAAACACCACAACAAATGAACCAAACATTAACTGAGCACCACATTGCACAATATAACATACTCCTAATAGAAGATCAGACAGTTAACCAAACCAAGCATGCTTAACAACTCAGAAATATAGTAATTGTATTTGTTTCTCATGTATTTAGTACAACCAAATTTGATTTATTTCTCACATGGTATACAATAACAGAATGCACCCACAACAATTGAATGTCGCATTGCAGAATTGAACCAAGCAGTTAACTAAACACCACAACGAATGAACCAAACATTAACTGAGCACCACATTGCACAATATAACATACTCCTAATAGAAGATCAGACAGTTAACCAAACCAAGCATGCTTAACAAATTGGAAATATAGCAATTGTATTTGTTTCTCATGTATTTAGTACAGCCAAATTCGATTTATTTCTCACATGGTATACAATAACAGAATGCACCCACAACAATTGAACATCGCATTGCAGAATTGAACCAAACAGTTAACTAAACACCACAATAAATGAACCATACATTAACTCAGCACCACATTGCACAATATATAACATACTAGAAGATCAGACAGTTAACCAAACCAAGCATGCTTGACAACTTGGAAATATAGCAATTGTATTTGTTTCTCATGTATTTTGTAAAGAAAAATTCAATTTATTTCTCACATGGAAGACAATACAAAATTGCACCCTGAAGAATTGAACATCACATTTGCAGAATTGAACCAAACAGTTAACTGAACACGACAACTAATTAACCAATAGTTAATAAGTGAGCACCACATTGCACGACATATAGAACATATACACTAGAGCAACAGATTGCATGGTAAAAGTAGATAGCACAATTCACTAGAATTTGTTAAGGAAATGCAGTAGCTAGCAAACTGAACATGGGTCCTTATAGCGATCTAATAAGACAAGCTACTCCTCATTATCGAAGATATCGATGACGATTGGCTACTTGGACATGGAAGAGGGCGAGGCCTCCGGATCGTGGGTTCCCTTGTCATAGTGGTGAGTTGCCTGAGCCGCTCCGGGCACCAACCTGCTGGCTCTCGAGATGAGGTAAGCATGTGCACGCTGAGAAAACACCTCATAGTCTTCGTCGACGGCACCGAGTGTGGCCTCGAGAAAATGCCATGAACCGTCGTTTAAAGCAGTGAACCGCGTCGCGGCGTCGGCGTGCGAGACGTCGATGGTGGCCTCGATGGCGAGGTGCTCCTCTAAGATCTGGGGGTCAGCACGAATGGCAGCCATCGCGACCTCATCCGTGCATGCGGCCGCGATTTGCTTCTTCGTTGCCAAATGCTCCTTGAGATCCTGGCTATACTACGTGCACCATGGCTTAGGGCGGCACTTATTTGGTGGAGGAGTTGGTGATTTGGGTGGAAGGTGTCGCGCTGGCGGGAATGTGGAAGGAGGAGGAGGATGGGTGTCGGGTGTGGATTACCTGCCTGGATAGACGAGGCCGAGCAACATGAAGGAGGGTTGCCAGTGAGGAGGTGGTGCTGCAAGCAAGGAGTGAAGGTTTCAACTAGGAAAGTAAGGCGGAAACAGGGGAAATGTGGCTTTTAGTAAGGCGGAGGGGGCGGGGAGGTAGATATTTCAGCAGAGCCAAAAATTTGGAACCGGTTCAGCGAAAAAACTGGCACGCAAAGTGTCATCAGACACAGTCCCTTATTCAGAACTGTGTACGATATGTGAACATCACAAACGATTCAGATAGCTTAACCCGTGTGTGATGAGTTTGAACGTCAAAAAATTTGGTTCGAATTTCCCTGTTTACAGTGGTCATCCACGTCATTGCACAATTTGGGTACACAAAGGAGAATAGAGCACACCTAGTTACAGTGTCAGCATAGAACAACAGGAGTGTTGTGTTAAATTTTGAAATTTTTGGGGTTCGTTTGGACATTTTTATAAATTAACTGGGTTTTCTAGGCATTTTATGTGCATAATTCAAATTTGAACTACATGCACATGCTCCAGTGCATATAAATTGGTTGAAAAATCAAATATGTGTCCTTGGTTGCATGCTTAGGTCCCATACAAGAAATGGGAATGAGTGTCAAACACCCTGCCACCATCACTCGGCCACAAACATTGAGATACCTGGTTTTTAAATTCTAGTAAATCCAAAAGTTGTCTGAAATTCATGAAACTTGGCATGCTATCATGGAGTGGCATCAACATGCCATGGTAAAAAACTTTGTCCCGTTTGGGGCAGGTTTGGGTATAAGCTTCTCACAAACCAGAGCTTCTCACAACAAGCGTGGTGGTTTCGATAGGGAACGTGCCACCTTTGGGGACGAAATGATATCCATTGCCTCTTATTGCTTTCAAAAAAATTCTAGTGTCAACATAGAACAACATGAGTGTTGTGTTAAATTTTGGAATTTTCGGGGTTCGTTTTGACATTTTTATACATTAACTGGGTTTTCTAGGCGTTTTATGTGCATAATTCAAATTTGAACTACATGCGCATGCTCCAGTGCATATAAATTGGTTGAAAATAAAATATGCGTCCTTGGTTGTATGCTTAGGTCCCATGCAAGAAATGGGAATGAATGTCAAATACCCTGCCACCGTCACTCGGCCGCAAACATTGAGATACCTGGTTTTTAAATTCTAGTAGATCCAAAACTCGTCTGAAATTCATGAAACTTGGCATACTGACATGGAGCGGCATCAACATGTCGTGGTAAAGTTTTTGTGCCATTTGGGGCAGGTTTGAGTATAAGCTTCTCACAAACCAGAGCTTCTCACAACAAGCGTGATGGTTTTGGTAGGGAACGTGCCACCTCTGGGGACGAAAAGATATCTATTGCCTCATATTGCTTTCAAAAAAATTCTAGTGTCAACATAGAACAACGGGAGTGTTGTGTTAAATTTTGGAATTTTTGGGGGTTAGTTTGGACATTTTTATAGATTAACTGGGTTTTCTAGGCATTTTATGTGCATAATTCAAATTTGAACTACATGCACATGCTCCAGTGCATATAAATTGGTTGAAAAATCAAAGTTGTGTCCTTGGTTGCATGCTTAGGTCCCATGCAAGAAATGGGAATGAATGTCAAACACCCTACCACCGTCACTCGGCCGCAAACTTTACGATACCTGGTTTTTAAATTCTAGTAAATCCGAAACTCATCTAAAATTCATGAAACTTGGCATGCTATCATGGAGCGGCATTGTCGGTGTCAAAACCGGCGGATCCCGGGTAGGGGGTCCCGAACTGTGCGTCTAAGGCTAATGGTAAGAGGAGGCGGGGGACACAATGTTTACCCAGGTTCGGGCCCTCTCGATGGAGGTAATACCCTACTTCCTGCTTGATTGATCTTGATGATATGAGAATTACAAGAGTTGATCTACCACGAGATCATAGAGGCTAAACCCTAGAAGCTAGCCGATGATTATGATTGTTCTTGTCCTACGGACTAAACCCTCCGGTTTATATAGACACCAGAGGGGGCTAGGGTTACACAAAGTCGGTTACAGAGAAAGGAATCTTCACATCCGAATCACCAAGCTTGCCTTCCATGCAAAGGAGGGTCCCATTCGGACACAGGAGGAAGTCCTCTATCTTGTATCTTCATAGTCCAACAGTCCGACATATGCATATAGTCCGGCTGTTTGAGGGCCCCTTAATCCAAGACTCCCTAAGTAGCCCCCGAACCAGGCTTCAATGATGATGAGTCTGGCGTGCAGATTGTCTTCGACATTGCAAGGTTGGCTCCTTCTCCGAATTCTTCAAAGTACCTGTTGTAGCAGTGCCCGGTTCCCCATTTAATGTTATGCTCATCGGCTTCTGCACCTTAACAGTCTCAGCCTCCACGTGTCGAGCGAATGCGAGAAGTCACGGCATTTTTACATTTTCCACCCTAACCATTTAAATAAATTGTCTATTAAAGAGACGGGGGTCTTCAGATCCAATCCACACCATCTTCCCCGAGCGAGGAATCATCAGAGCGTGCCCGAAAAAACCACTCCAACATGGCCGACACTCGCAGCTCTTCCTCTCGCTCTCGCAACACCAAGCCGGGCGATTGGGAGAAGTGTACCATATCCCACGGCCGATTAGTGAACTTGCAGACCCAAGGGTTTCTACCTCCTGCATATCTAGTCCCCGTTCGAGCCGGATTGGCTTCCTTCGATGGTGGGCAGCAAGCAGAGGACTTTCCCAACCCATCCAGGGGGAGCGAGTACGCCTTGTTTCCTATTCACTGAGGGGCGTCAGATTTCCAATCCATCCGTTCCTCCATGGGCTTCTGGAGTTCTACGGCCTCCAACTGCACAACTTCACACCTACCTCCATCCTGCACATCGCAGGTTACGTCGCTCTTTGCAAGCTATTTCTGGGTTGCGAAGCCCATTTTGAGCTACGGAAGAAGTTGTTCTGCCTCGTCCCTCGTAATCAAGGGGGATCAATATTCCAAGTGGGCGGAGCCGAGATATGGCGCATCTCCAGGACCGGATACTTATCCGGCACACCGAAGAAGGCACCCGAAGAGTGGCCTTCCGAGTGGTTTTATATTGAGGACGTCTCCCTCCCCGATCCAATCCAAATGGGCCTCCCTGAGTTTACAAACGCTCCACTGAGAAAACGCCTTAACTGGCGTCCCTGGAGCCTCAGAGAGGAAGATAGTAGGGAGGTCCTTCAATTGATGAACAAGATAAGAATACTCGCTCAGTCCGGATTATCAATAGTCGAGGTTATGGTGATATCCACAATGCGGGGGGTTCAGCCACTCCAATACCGAGGGAATCCCATGTGGCACTTCAATGGAGAAGACGACGCCACCCGCTGCGGTCGGAAGGGTCCGGACTCCACCACCACTCTGGTGGAAATACTATCCGATTTATACAAGGGGGAAAGAGAGGAGTTCGCCCGCATTAAGCCACGGGATAGATTTTCCATGTACAGCCCTCCCAGCTGGGTGAGCTGCCATCCATTACTCTACTCTATTCATTCCCTAAGCCTTTGTTTTCATAAATATTTACTTTGTCTACTTATAACAGGAATGGCGGAAAATAACCAAGGAGTTCCATAGCGCGACACCACAGCTAGAGGACCGTAACAGGGCCCTTGACCCCGGATTCGTAGAGGATCCGGATATATTCGTGGAGCCCGTGGAAGGGGTGTTTCACCAGGTGAGTTGTGATAGCACAGAGGTGGCCATCATTACTGACTATCCCGGCCTCCTCCCTCTATCGCACGTAAGTAAACAAGAGACTTATCTTCCGGAAAAGATTGACTCCTTCCGTCTTACCCACCGCACAATTCTTATCCTCTAAAGGGAAGACGATCGGCGCGCCAAGCCGAACCCGAGGCGACTCGCCAACAAGGGGTGCCCGTGCCGGGTAGGCCTTCAAAAAGAAAGGCGAATAGGAACATGGCAGATCCGTCATCAAGGAGGTATGGCTTTAAACACGCCCCGCGGTTGTCATCTTAAAGCATGACACTATCTGTTGTGTTTTAGCAGAAAGAACATCCACCGGACTATGTCTGGGGATCCTGCCAACCGTACCTCTACTAGCCGGATTCCAGACCTGGTCTCGAGGACGGAGGCCAACAAGGAGGTGACACCGGACTATCCTCATACAGAGGATTCAGATAGAATGTCCGTTACAAATTCTGAAGTGGAGAGCGCCATGAATCATCGATGTCGGCGGGCCGCACTCCGCGACCCTAGTTTTTTAGAAGAGGCTTTTAATGCCTTCAACCCGGGTGATGCATACATCCGAGCCGCTCAGGATGGGCTTGCTAGAGCCACGGACCAGTATTTGAAAGATATATGGTTAAGTATAAAAATCTGATAATTATGCATATCAGTAGCCCCTGAGACTTGAAGCAGTTGGTACAACTGGTTTAAGGATCATTGTACTAATAGGTTCTCTCGGAGAAGAACAACCTGTTGTCTCAAGAGTTGGAAGAGTGTCGAACCCAGCTAACGGCCGCTATGGCCAGGCTATCAAGATCCAAAGAGGCATCGACTAGTATGTATTCCCGAATTGAAAAAAAAACAATATTGTGTTTATAATCCAGTAACGCTAACAATATGTGATGACCAAAATCCTCAGATAATCCAGAACAGAATCCAGGAATCCCACAAGAGGGTGAACAAGGGGCAGAAAGGCAAGCAGCCGCTCAGGAGCGTGTACTTACCCAGCTGGGTGAGGAATTGAGAGATGTTCGGGCCCAGCTGGCTGACTCCATGAAGGAAAATAAGAGGCTTCAACGCGTCATTTTTAGTATGTTCTCAAACGAATAGTTATATAGTTCGACAAAGATAGGAACTAACGGAGTTATGTCTGTAGGTATGCTGACTGGCCGTCCCGAAGAGGAGATGCCCGGATCCTCAGGCGATCTGGTACAAGAGCTTTCGCAACTGCAGGAACAAGTTCGGCAGGTCATGCAAAGTGTCGCCAAGGCCTTATGGCCATCTGCCTCCCTACCAGGAAGTATGGGGGAGTTTGCACAGCTTTTCAAGGGAGCGCGATGGTGTTTTCGACTATGGAAGATATCTGCCTATCGAGAAGGAGCGAGAGAGGCTTGGGCCATGGTGAAAACATGGTATACCAAGCTCGTTCCGAATCATATGGCCCGGGTTGGACCTGTAGGGTCAGATGGGAAAGAAATTCCCGTTAGTCTGGTATATGACCAGGTAGGATTAGCCGCAAAATATTCCCAACAGGATTGTAGGCTAGACAACCTGTTGGATGGCATAGAAGAAGAAACATTTGAGTCTAAATGACTATATACTTCAATTGACATATTTGTCCCTAGCCAGATTGTAAAACATTTGTCATGGCGGACCTTTTCGCTTCAGCCTCTGGATCCGATAGTCCGGAGTGTTTCTGAATACCCGCTCGGTAATATAAACCGGGGTACGCACGGAAACCAAGCGTAGGGTTCATAATTGCTTGAACAGACAAGTACCCAACTAGCTATGTTATATTACATGGTTAGTAAGAAACATCTTCCAAAGAGAATAATTTCGTTAAGGGTTCCTTTCCCTGGGTACGCATGCATTGACGTGCATGTCCGAACTGCGATAAAAAAACATCTTTAGTCCACCGACCGAATATTCCCTTAGGAATGCTAGCTTTCAGCTTCACCCAGTCTGAGGTACACGTCCGAAGTACCCGGCAGTAGCAATCGCAGAGGTGCTCCCTTTATGCCCTAGTTGAACTAACATGAACGTAGGGCATAAGCACAT
Organism: Triticum dicoccoides; assembly: GCF_002162155.2. Taxonomy (NCBI): domain Eukaryota; kingdom Viridiplantae; phylum Streptophyta; class Magnoliopsida; order Poales; family Poaceae; genus Triticum; species Triticum dicoccoides. The sequence continues at coordinate 521,221,157 of NC_041385.1, forward strand.
GACCCAGCTTGGCCAAAACTTAAGTCATATCGATGCATATAATGGCAAAGAAAAGGTACATATGGAAAAAGGACACATATGCAGTGGGCTTGATGCCCGGATAATTATATTAAGCTTCTATATAAGAAGCCCCCAGGTATAATGAGCGCACACACTTAAAGATTAGTGCGTCACAAGTGTGTAGTCTAGCCACACTAAAGCTTTAGCGCTTTTAAAAATAAAAGGTGAGAAGAGAGCTGAAAAGTAAATAAAAAGGAACGGAAGGAAGGAGACAAACAGGGAGTTCGATGCTAGGCGTAGAATCTTTGGAGTCTGGCCGCGTTCCATGGGTTCGGCTCGAGGCGATGAACAGATGCATCACGCAGTCGGTATGCTCCTCCGGTGAGAACTTTGTCAATAATGAAGGGACCCTCCCACTTGGGCTTAAGTTTGTCCTTTTTGTTCTCCGGTAGGCGTAGAACGAGTTCACCAATATTATATGTCTTGGCCCGTACTTCTCTGCTTTGATACGTGTGAGCCTATTATTGATAGAATGTGGAACGGGCTTTGGGGACTTCGCGCTCCTCTTCCAGGGCATCTAAACTGTCCTGCCGATCGAGCTTGGCCTCTCTCTCTTCATACATGCACACTCGAGGTGAGTCATGAATAATATAGCAGGGCAGCACAGCCTCTGCGTCGTACACCATGAAGAAGGGTGTGTATCCGGTAGTGCGATTTGGTGTGGTCCGCAGCCCCCAGAGTACGGAGTCAAGCTCCTCAACCCGGTGCGTGTCTGATTCTTTTAAGGATCGCACTAGTCTAGGTTTAATGCCGCTCATAATAAGACCATTGGCTCGTTCAACTTGAATGTTTGTTTGAGGGTGATAGACGGAGGCGTAATCGAGCTTAATGCCCATGTTGCCGCACCAAGTTTTCACCTCGTCGGCTGTGAAATTGGAGCCTTTGTTGGTGATGATGCTGTGGGGGACACCATAACGGTGTACAACACCTAATATGAAGTCTATCACGGGTCCAGATTCGGCCGTTTTAACTGGTTTGGCTTCTATCAATTTAGTGAATTTGTCCACCATGACCAACAAGTATCTTTTCTTATGGATTCCTCCTTTAAGGGGTCCAACCATATAAAGCCCCCAGACCGCGAAAGGCCAAGTTATGGGGATTGTTTGTAGGGCGGTGGGTGGCATCACTACAAAAAAAGACACATCCGTGACATTTTGGGCCAAATGAATTTTTTCTGTTATACATATGACACTTCTATGACGATGATTGTGACAAAACCCGGTATCATCATAGATGTGGTGGGCTCCTACTTCTATGACAAAAAATCATGACAGAAAATGGGCTTTTCATCATGGGCGGGCCGGAGACGCAGCTGCATGACATTCTTTGGGCCGTCCATGACGGAAAAAACCATGGTAGAAGCGAGGGGGTGGAAAATTTCAGGGAGTTGCCGGTTACGGTGGGAGGTCGGGGGCCGAGCGATGCGTTTTTCTCTCATACACGTACGCGCGTGTGTGCGAGGCGTTGGCTCTAACTGAACCCGAGCGAGGCGTTGGGCTCTAACTGAACCCGAGCGATTACACTGCAGGCTACGCGTTACTGAACCCGAGCGATTGATCGATGGCTGTTAACTGAACCCGATGGAGTGATTCCTTCGCTACTGCTGCTAACTGAAGCCGGTTGATTGGATGAACAGTGAGTG